>NC_066595.1:5704375-6035000 GCF_905475345.1 Vespula vulgaris | reverse complement strand
CCACCTTATCTTGCCTTCTCTGTCTATCTCTCTCTTTCTCTCATTCTTTCTTTCTCACTCTTTATATATATATATATATATCTTTTCTCACTCGCACTCTCAGTCACAGTCTCTTTCTTCCACTACTATCCATCTAGCTGTCCATCTATGTATCTATCTTCGTCTCTCATCCAACCTTCTCTCCAGACTCGTGTCGGCTAATAAACGCTTGCGCGTCACGTGACAGCCATTGTGTATATCGCGGGAGACCTCCCATCGCTTGAAAACAGCTGATTCGAGCATTCTCCGCACGACCAAGGTCGAGTCTGGCGCTCGTACGTTTTCTTATCCTCTTAGAAATTCTCTTCTTCCCGATGGGATACAGTAAACTCGCAATTTTTTATCTCGAGTGTCCGGTACAAAAAGAGAAAAAGTAAGAGAAAAAAGAACGGAGAAGGAGAAGAAGAAGAAGAAGAAAAAGAAAAAGTAGGTCCGCTTGATGAAGAAGCATTCTTAATGAAAACATCATCGACGAGTATCGAATCTTTTGACGATGGAGAAAGAGAGAGAAAGACAGAGAGAAAGAGAAAGAGAAAGAGAAATACAATCAACGAAACGGTCCATCATAGAACACCAGTTGTATTCTCGTAGTAGTAGAAGAAGAAGAAGAAAAAGAAGAAGAAGAGGTCCCGCAGGTAGACTCGTAGAGTAAAAGGGAGAGAGAGAGGGAGAGAGAGAGAGAGAGAGAGAACATATTTACATAAACGTATCCGCATATGTACGTAGTACGTAGGTACGTAGAAAACGCGGCGAAGGAGCAGAGCGGCTACTGCATTATGCATTAGTCATGATTACAAAGTGGCGAGCTCGTGTGGCGCGTCTATAGTAATAACGGCGTATTTGCGGTGCTTATGATTTTCCACTTGAAATGGGCATAACCCACTTTAATGGGCACGCTCAAGACCCCCTCTCGTCCCTCTCTTTCTCCTCCTTCCCCTCCTCCTTCCCCTCCTCCTTCTCCTCATCCTTCTCCTTCTACCATTCCACCGACATGTCCTGTTCTCTACCCTAGCTCAAGAGGATTTACAACGAATCCAAAGACGACGGACATGGTCGTCGTCGTTGTATATACCGTCTGCTGTCCCGATGTTTCGCGTTGATCGTGTTAACGTCATGACGCTGAATTCCTTCATTGCCTCCCGTTTTCTTCCCTCTCTTCTTCCTTTCTCTCGTTCGTGGCCTTCGAAGGTCGTTAAGACGGACCAGCGATCATTATTGCCCATTTATACGTCCTGTCGACAAAACCTTGCGGTAAACCTTAAGGTAATTAAAGCGAGGGACATAGAAAGATTGAACAACGTCAAGATGTTAAATATTATATATTGGATTCTGTATTAAAGGATATATTTAATATAGAAAATATTATAATAATATAATATGGGAGATAAAGTGATATAAATGTATGCGTAAAAATTCTTAATAAACGTTCGTAGAATTACGTACGTATTTATCCTCTTTTTAATTTATTTTATTTTTTTTTTTATAGTTTTTACGATTGATCCGTGAATAAAATTTGATTAAATCAATTATAATGGAATATTGATTTATTTTTTAATAGGATAAATATATACCGCGAGTATAGTGAAATATTCATGCATAATTTCTGTGATTTTCTATTTATATATATATATATATATATATATATATAAACTTGAACTTGATTGGAATTTTGATTTAAATCGGACTCAACGATCCTCGATAAACCTTCGGCGAAGCGAACCGTTTCTCGTAGCTGAGCGAGAAGAAACGTTTAGAAAGACATAGCTGTTCATTCAATGAACACCTCGATAAACCCTTTTGCAGAGTGCGTAGAAGAAAGACAGATGGCAAATCCAGTACTTCAACTCGTAATGGTTCAAGATGTGAACAGGAGTGTCCATATCCAGAATTGTCCAGTTTCCAACGTTGATCGGCAGGTTCATTCAGAAACGAATCTCGTAGGTTTCCTCGAAAGATAAAAGGGAGAAGAATGGATGGATTGAAGAGCAAAATGAAAGACAGAGAGAGAGAGAGAGAGAGACAGAGATAGAAAGAGAAAAAGAAAAATAACAGAAGAAGATAATAAAAGTGCATAAAAGACAATAATGGTTCTTCATTACTTCGTTGAACCTATAATGATGGTTTACGCGGTGATTGCATCGTGCGACGCGTGGAACTGACTTTATCGTTCATTAAGAACCGCGAGTCAAACAACCCCGGATGCGAATGCAGGAGTAACTGCGTACGTGCGTGCGTTCGCACTTATGTATCCTAAAGAAACGAGGAGCAGTAGCCTTGTCGAGGTCGGCTGTTATAGACGTGAAAGAAGTAACACGTATATTTCCGCACGTACGCATCCACTTTTTCGTGGGTCGTAACCGTATCGATCCGAAAAACCGTGAGATCATCGTTCGTTGCTTGGTTAAGAAGTAAAAGAAAAGAGGGGGTGGTTGAGATTGGCTGAGGGGGAAGAATAAAGATTAGATCGAAGACTACTCGTCGTGAAAATTAAAACGTACAGGATAATTATAGGTATCTCAATTTGGTTAAACAAAAATCATTCAAGGAAGTAACAGGTTGTGCATAAACAAAAAAAAAAAAAAGAAAGAAAGAAAGAAATGGGCAGGTCATCGGCTTTCGAACATATCCGGAAGTGTCTTTTGAGAATATTTCGAATGCATGGTCACGAAGGAACCGTTGCGTTAACGTTCATCGGCATGCATTTTGACAGGCCGACGACGACGCGTCATTCATAACATTGACAGATACTTGATTGCAATTTTTCTGATACTCACTCCCCAACTCTTCTTTCCTTTTTCTTCTCTTGTATTGCTTCTCTCTCTCTTTCTCTTTCTCTTTCTCTCTCTGTATTTTTCTTTCACCCTTCTCCTTTCACCACCCTTCTTCTCGAAATGATACGAAGAGGAGACACGGAAGAAGATTCGCGCTGGAATTCGACGAAAGCGGCTTTTAAGCGGCGAGATAATTAACGTCGACCCAGAGACGCGGTGCCATCTTTATTCCTGTCGCGCGCCACTCTATTCCTGACCTCTAAGGTCAATTCGTTTTAGCAAGGAGAGTCGCGAGATAATTTATGCTCAGGCGACTGTATCGCCTTATGAGTGTTTCGCCTCGGTGTCTTTCCTTCTCTTTTCCTCTCCATCCCTCTTCTTTCTTCCCTCCCTCCCTCCCTCCCTCCCTCCTTCCTCTTCTTTCCATTTAGTTCGAGACTTTAGTAACACAACGATACGCTATTTCTCATACGTGTACCAACGTCATTTTTTCTGACTCTCAACTAACAGCTGTTATCCTTAAGAAAGATATATAAAAGAGTGAATGAGAGAGAGGGAGAGAGAGAGAGAGAGAAGGACGAGAGAGATAGAGGGATATGCTTACTTGCTTACATTCGAAAAGATAATTATTGATGGCGAATTCGTCGTTTGCTTTTTAACACCTGTTCGCGAGTTTGTTCTTCTCTTGATATACGATGCATGCCAATATTAAACTTTGATTGACAATTCGTAATCGAAGATGAAAGAAAGAAAGAAAGAAAAAAGGAAGGAAAAGAAAAGAAAAAGAAGAAAAACAAAAAAGTCAAGAATCCGCCGAGGTTCGCGCTCTCGTACAAACGTCTCTCTGTCCTCTCTCCTCTCTCTCTCTCTCTCTCTCTCTCTCTCTCTCTCTCTCTCTCTCTCTCTTCCTTCGACTTCTCTTTTTTCTCGTTTCACAGCGTGGACACGACACCGTGTCGAAGTGTAAAATATCGTAACGACGTGTTAAAACGTACCGCGACGTTGCTGAACGAGAGAACACTCTGAAGAACGTGTATCTTTTCTATCCTACCTATCCTGCTTTCGGAACTTTTCGAAAACTATCCTAATCGTAATAATTTCGTAAGGAATATTTAAACAAGTAGAAAGAACATTCGTGTTTTATTCGATGGTACTTCGAACAAATTGATGAAAATAGATATGAGCTGAAAGAGAGAAAGAGACACACGACTCGGAACGTACGATTTCTAATATTAAACGATCGATTTGTATCTGGACAAGGGATGGAAGGGGAGCTAGAGGGGCCGAGACGGTTCTATTTCAAACGAAACAGCGTGGTATATGCCTCGTCTCGTTTTCTAGGACTTTTATGTATGCGTAGACGTAGAAGAACAAACCTTTAGAACGACGACACTTTTATAAAACAAACGAACAAAGTCCATAGACTAACTATTCAAACGGAAATTATTGCCGGCAATATTTTCCTTCGACGTTGCTCGCGATAGGCCATGGAAAATCGTAAGTTTGAGGAACGCGACTAGAAATATAGATAGCGGTTAGTTTTATCGTTCCGTTCTTAAAGCTCATCGTTCGTAGAAGAAAAAGTCGGAGCGAATAACAACCGAACGAACGGTTTTCAAACAATGGTTCTAACTCTTTGACGACGGCTCGCAAAGTTTTGCATTCCAGTTACGATATTTGTCGTACGTGCTACTCCGACCTGCTACCGCGCTCGTAAAACTTTCGTCCCGCCGGTAGATTACTAAAACTAATCTCCCGGAAGTGAACGCGAGAAGATAGATATCTCAGAAATTTTTTACGCTCGAATTTCGAGCCGATCCGCGAAAACTTACCTTGCGGTTATTATTACGTTTATTATCGATAATAACGTAGTTTACGTCTATCTTGCAACGTTGATATTGAGCTTCTCTTTTTATACGGGAATTTTTTTTCAAGTCGAACTACGATTTACAGTGAGTTTTATCGAGTTTCTTTTTTTCAATAAGAAAATGGAAGAGAGAGAGAGAGAGAGAGAGAGAGAGAGAGAGAGAGAGAGAGAGAGAGAGAGAGAGAGAGAGAGATAATTCAAGGAGAAGATGATTTTGTAGAAAGAAATACGATGTTTTTCGTTTACGATTTTTAACGTCTAATGGAATTTTTATGAATAGTCATAAATATTTCTAGTGTGAAACGATGAAGTCATCCGATAATGACTGTCATAGAAATTAATTAAATTTACGAGAATGGTGCTCATACGAGTCGTGTACCGAATTGATAGTTTGAAAGATGTTTCGCGGATATTGTAAAAGTATTCGATAAGAAAATTTGAAGGATTCGATAGAGATTTGATGTATCGGGCAATAATAATTCCAATCCATTTGTCGAAATAGTAGCTGAGAATTCGTCGATTGGATTGTAGCATCTTAATTAACGGCATCTCTTTAACGATCGGACGATGACCTATACCTGCATGTTACAAGAAATAACATTGCGCTTCCGTTTAGTTCGATAATTTTATTCAAATAAAAATATTTCTTTTTTTTTCTTAATGTCTCAACTTCTATATACATACATACATACATACATACATACATACATACATACATATATACCAATATTACCTATATACACAAATATATAATGAAGATTAATCACGCTATAAGAGAATCTTTTGAAAATGGAGAAGGAGCCGATTAAATCGACACTTCGAAGAAAAGGCATTATCCGTTCTTGAAATGAGGAGGACATTTAAGAGATGGGAAGTCTGCTGAATCGAAGCTGGGAGGAGATCAGAAAGAAAAGCAAGAAGAGTAATGGAAAGATACGAGATCCCTGGTATATCCGTGCGAGATTCTGGTGAACGTGGCAAAGTAGAGAAGAGAAAGAAGAAGAAGAAGAAGAAGAAGATGAAGACGAAGAAGAAGAAGAAGAAGAAGAAGAAGAAGAGAGAAAGATAGAAAAAGAGAAAGAGAAGAAAAAAGAAGAGAAGGCTGCTGGAGTAACAGCACCGGCATCGGCAGTGCGCTCGATCGTATCGGACAGCAAATTCGGCGGTGCGGACGAGTTACTGCCTCCATAAAATTCCAGGCGTTTAACGATGACAAGAATTTATTGGATATTTTTGGTAGCCAGGATGGGACAGTGACCCTGTTGAGTCGTCGTGCTCGTTGGTTCCTCTTCCTCCCATCGATGTACCCTCACCTTTATCTGCTTCTCGTCGTTCATTTCACCGTGTAGATACGCTTCTGCGATCGAGGAAAAAGATAATGGCGCCAAAGACGGGTCCATTTATTGAACGTAAATCTCTCATTCTTTCTCTTTTTCTCGTTTTTAAGAAAACCTAGCGTCCCGTGGTAAAAACTACCGTGTAAACGTTCCACTGTCCTCTTTGACTATTATCCCACCTTCTTTACCACCTCTCTTTCTCACTTTTTCCTACAACGTATTTCATCGAAATTGTTGAAGTCGAAAGACAACGTCTTACGCGACCCAACGTTAAGAAAGCTTTACGACACGACTATAGAATATCATCCGCTTCTTTTACAAAATCAAGAATGAAGAAGTTGCCCTTTTAAATTCATCCCCGGTAGCATTTTTCATGTCTCTTTTAAGAAAGGATTAAAGAATAATTAATTATCCGTCGGAGGACATTCTCGCGAGCGTTCATAAAAATTATATTATTAATAATTAAATCGTATAATAAAGTATTTCTTCAAATATTACTTATTATTATATTCAAAGATTTAAGAATGATAAACGTCTTATTAATTATGGTGGGAGATATAAAAGGATTAATATGAGTGACAAAGGAGAATTAAATCTGATCATAAGATGCTTGGATTTATATTAGATATCTACGATCACGATTTCGAAATCGTTTTCGATATAAACGGTTTGATCGTTTCTTTATAAATCTTCCTATATTTATTTCTTTATTTATCTATTCTTCCGTAATTTAATAATAACAATAATTTAATAAAAATCGATAAATTGCGAGGAGATGATTAATTAATAATTAATGATTGGATTTTTTCAGGTGAAGCGTCTGGTGAGAACGCGTCCACGGGTACTGGATCTCGTGGTGGCGATCGTGGAGAAGCAGCGGATTTAGGAACGCACACGGAAGAGAACGAGGAGACCACCCTGGCCGCGAACACAGCGGTCGACGGCAGGGGCGGAAGCCCCCAGGACGCCCACCTCTCGGGTTCGGCTACTAGCAGGCCTCCAAGAGGCAGAAGACGTCAAAATCAGAATGGTCTCGATACCGCTCAAGTGAGTTCACTGTCTTCCTTTATTCATTTTCTAAATACTTAATAATATTTTAATACTTAATAATTAAAAACAGAAGCAGAACCCTACGTTTACTCTTTTATTTAATAAAATTAAAGCCTTCCTCGCGTTTATATTATTAAATTATTCAAACTCGTTTTTACATTAATTCGTACAGGCGTAAAAGAAAAAAACAAAAAAAAAAAGAACAAAAAAAGAGGAAGAAACGATAGAAGTAATTTTCTCTGGTACGTTTATTCTATTTACCAATTTATTCTTTTTCTTTTTTTCTATTCATTCATTCTCGAAATTATCATTTTTGTTTGATAATTTAAGACGGATGATTTGGTAAAAGATACAGACATGAATAGAATTATCGATAGGTACGAAGGTTACGCGTAGTCGGAGTTATCTCTTTCTCTCTTTCTTTCTTTTTTTCTTTTTTCTCTTTCTTTCTTTCCTTCTCTTGATCTCTCGATCTCTTCGAGGAGTTCGAGGCGTTTGAGCAAATACAGAAAGGAAGAAGCCAGGACCGTACGAATTTTCGAAAGAAGAATCGTCGGCTTTGAGTGTTTGATCGGTCTTCGCGTAGCACTCAATGAACACGTGCGAGAGTTTCGAGAGATTTTCTTTGCATTGTGTGACGTAGAAGAGTAGAAAGAGAGAGATAGATAGAGAAGTCTCTTATCCTTTGACCGGTAGCCACTGTACATGTGTACTCGAAGAGTCCCGTTCGAAATCTCTGACCGGTCGACTGACTCACGTATATACCGACGATGTCAACCTCGTCGAAAGGTGCAGTGTCATTCTTTCGTTGACACACACGCGAGCTGCGTTTGACGCTTCTGTAAACGTTTTAGAACGAACGCAAGAGCGATAGAGAGAAAGAAAAAGAAGCGGCACTCGGCATAGAGCTTGAAAAAAGTCTATGGTCATTCTTGAAAAGAATAGTCACCGAATGACACACTAGATTCCATGCTACTACCGTATCTTTTATCTTTTTTATTTATTTCTTTATTTTTTCCTTCCTTCCTTTCTTTCATTCTTTCTTCTTTTCCTTTTCTCTCTTCTTTTCTTTTTTTTTCCCGGTCGTTATATCCACCATTTTATTTAGAAGAAGAGCCGTGCTCGAAGTCGAGGCGAGAAAGAGATTTACAGTGGGCTCTTTGAAACAGCAGCTTCTCGTTCTCCAAGCTCCTTAGGGAACCTATTCTACCGCCAATCGAGTCTCGTTCTTCTTGGTGTCACGTGGTCTCCACACCGGTAGCGCTCTCGCCGCGAAGGAGTCAACTCTTGCGCCACGCGTTGCCTTCATTACCATATCTCGGATGCAATCTGTTCTCAGGGAATTAATGCGACCGAGATATTTCCTGCTAGTCCGTACTATCTCTCTCTCTCTCTCTCTCTCTCTCTCTCTCTCTCTCTCTCTCTCTCTCTCTCTCTCTCTCTCTCTCTTTCTCACGGTTCTAAGACAAGAGAGAGAGAGAGACAGAGAGAGAAAGAGATCGCGAGTGAAATCGTAAGAACGCGTTTCCCGATCAAGGACGTGTTAAACGAGATAACCGAACGACTTCCCTCTTTATTGACGACTTCTTTGTACGTTTGGTTTCAGGTTAAAACGGAACGACTCACACCCGACAATAACTCGACCTCGTCGAGAAGCGTAACGCCATCGTCGTCGAGTCATCCAGGCACGCCACCAAATGCGACATCCCTCGGTGGACCCGAAGGGCCACCACCACCGCCGCATCATCTCAAGCACATGGAACAGATGATGGGACGAAACTGCAGCGATTTTATGAGAAGCCTCGCCGCGAAGTACAACAACGCCAATCCCAACGAGTACGTTTTCTTGTTCGATAAATTTCTATTATTCCGAGAAAATGTTGACACAAGTGTTTATTCCATTTTGAATAAATAATCGCGTATCGTTTCGTTCGATTGCAATTACAGCATTTCTATTAGTTTGTATATTGTAGGATCGATGTTTCAAGGAAGTGGTTAAGACAGTTCTTTTTAGCGTCGATATTAAATCTAATGATATAAACATCGCTATTAATAGTCCATAGGAACATGCTTCTATAAAATATCTTTCCTTTTGTTTCTAAATCCTATCGTCCTCTTTCGATCTATTCGCACACACCCGTTCGCATCTCACGCGTTCTCGCACTTATTTACACGTGCTTGTTGCCGACTCACGTTACTTGCCACGCAACTTGGTAATAAAAATTCTGTACAAAAGAGAAAAAAAGAAAAGAAAAAGGGAAACGTAAAAAGACCGCTTCGATTTGAAGAATCTTGCAGTGTGAGAAAATTGTCAGAGAGCATTGATCGTGAAGGATTTATCGATCGAGAATATTATCGTTTGTTCTCAGTTACTTCAGTACCCTAAGAAACGGCTATCCTCCTGGTTTGGATCCCAGGTTTCCTGCGTTTAAGACCGCAGCCACACCGTTCGTAGGTCTAATGGCCCCTCTTGGCGCGCCACAACCAACCACCGTTCAAACCACCTCGCCTCTATCCAACAAGGATCCCAAGGAGCAGAAACAGGACAGCATATTCGGAAACCCGGTATTTCCTCCTATGCTCGATATGTCGTCGACGCAAGCGCTTTTGCACATGGTGCGAACGGCTAATGCGGCACAAAACGCTGCCGAACTCGAGACTTATCTCAAGGGTGAGCAAAACTACTAATTAATAATTTTTAGCGAAGGTACAAGAAAAGGAACATATTAATTTTTATGACGATTATAACAAATTTTAAAATATAAAAAAAATATATATAAGTTTCATACATATAACCTTCGATTTCGATATAGTTTGGATTTTTCGATTTTTCTTGTTCTTCGAAAGAAACAAAACCGTATTAAAAGAAAGAAAAGATCGAAAGACGTCGACGCGTGAATCGAATAAAAAATACTTTTCTTATCATTAAAACGATCTTCAATCAAAAGGTGCGAACAAACGTGACGCGGGAGTGACGAGTCCTTTGGATCTCTCGACTCCAGGAGGATTTGCACCTCGTAAAAGGCAGAGGACGGAAACGAGGAGATCAGGGAGCGTATCTCCGAAACCCAAAGCTACCCCACCTGGTCCGAGCACACCGCCACCCGTCAGATGTCCTTCCTTGTGCGGCCACATGCCGTGCGGCGATGGACAAGCGGTTAATCGTTGGACCATCGAGGACGTCGTCAATTATGTCTCCTCGATCGACATTTGCGCGGAATACGCTCAGGTAAGTTTCACCTTTTCTAACGTCTTTGATTCTGACTTAACTAGATACGGATGAAAGAATTTGCGATAGAAAGAGAGACAAGGAGAGAGAGAGAGAGAGAGAGGAGTTTGATCAAAGTTATATAGTAGTTTGCTATCTCTTTCTCTTTCTCTCGACATGCCGGGAATAGTTTTAATTGCTTTTGAAAGTCGCTCTCGTAACGACGCATCGCGCAATATTCTCCGAAGCGTTCGCTCTTCTATTTAACTCCTACGTCAGGTGAGGCAACTAGAGGATCTAGAAGGCTCCGAATGACCCGACATCAGTCAATCCGGACAGTCGGGAAGACGAGGGGCCGCGTGCCAGCTAAGGAGAACTCTATAATGACCCCTCGAAGCTAGCGGATCGACCCTCCTCCAATCTCCTGGTCTCCACACTTTCTCCCTTCCTCCCTTCTCGCCACCACTCTCTTACTCACCGGTGAAATTCATCCGCGTCGAGTGCAATCGCTTTTCCTTTTTCTCTATCTTTTTCTACATCTCCCACTCCTTTAACCAAGGAGAACAGTTTGGATCTAAGAAAGTCTCGATTTCTTTTCGCGAGATATTCTTATATCAAACTGACCTTTCAAAATGGTGGATAAACGAAATTTGGAATCACGATCGAGGTGAGCCATCTTTCAGAATAATTTAAAAGGGACATCGACCGTCAAGGAGAATTCTTTCACGAGTTTTAAAAAGAGAAAGAAAGAGATAGAGAGATAGATAGCGAGAGAGAGAGAGAGAGAGAGAGAGAAATACTGGCAATCTCTCTTGCATGCTGTCAGGTTCGATTATCCTCGGCCTATCGTTAGGCCTCGTTTACGGTTACGCTCTTCGAAACGTCAGACTGTCAAGGCCGTGAATTTTTGCGCGAGCGAGCTTGCCATGCATATTCATGACACACTCACTGGAAACGCAATCGAAGATGAGAAGAATGAGAGGAGAGGATGGAGGGTCCTCGAGTACTTCGATCTTCCGTCGAGCCGATTCGACAATGACAAGGGCCGAATGTATGATTATAATACCGGTACTTTGTACCTTCAAGAACTCTCTCCTACCTTTTATTCTTTCGTTTTTTCTTATTTTTCGAGACAGAAAGGAGTAAAGTCCAAGGAGTTCCTGGTGCTTGGGTTTTTTTGCTCTGCGCAAATAAGGCACCGCGAGAAAGGAGAATGAGAGAGAAAGAGAGAGAGAGAGAGAGAGAGAGAAAGTGAGACGGATCTTCTCGAAATTATGGCACCGATCCTTATCTCCATAAAAGGATACCGCGGAACGGATCGACGATGGTGAGAGCACGATCCTTTACGTAGATTCCCTCGAATTATAGCATCGATCCTTATCGGTTCTTCTTCTTCTTCTTCTTCTTCTTCTTCTTCTTCTTTCTCGAGACTTCGAAGTGCTTGTGCTTATGCTTGCATTTGCACGAAGCGAAGTGTGTGCAGTCGGTTCGCCCTCTTCTTTCGCGAAGGATACTCGCGTGGCGTGAAATACTCACTGTGAGCGGGGAAAGGAGGTAATTAATATCGCACCGCGATATGACGCACCAAATGGTGCTTAACGATTATGCCTTACGATTTATTTACTGAGCAATGAAGATCTACGAGTATCGCAGCCGTATTTCACGTTAGAGAGGGAAAGAGAAAGAGAGAGAGAGAGAGAGAGAGAGAGATAAAGAAAGATAGATAAAGAGAAGTTAAATGAGGGAACTGAAATTGATTCCTTCGTGAGAGAAAACCTACGCTCGTTGCATCATGATTTTTCTGATTTTTTGTTATCATTCTATCTTTCTTTTTTTTTGCGTTCTCTTTTTCCTTTTTTTCTTTCACTTTTTTACTTTTTTGCGGAATCGTTACTTTCCATTCTGCTGCAATATTATATATATATATATATATATATATATATATACACGTGTGTGCGGGTATGCGATTAAAATTGTTTTTACGCATTTTGCAATTACACGACGATCTTAGGATTGCTTCAGATATAGGAAGTAAGAAAAAGTAGGAAATGTTTCAAAGGCGATAAAAATCGAGATACGAATTTTGATGTAGACCTTCTCTGTTAATTATTAAAATTTGTCCATCTTGGATTGGTCACGCATCGATATATTCAGTCGATCGTTCGACGGAATAAATTTTCACAATAATTCCTCCAAGGTTTGACCTTGCGATAGAAATACGAGGAAGCGTTAGAACTCGGTCGTCGACATCGCCGTGATCGTTAATAATCATCGGGAACCTTTCCTTACTTACATTCGAAGAGGTAAGCGAGCAGTAGCGAGATGCGCGCGGATACTTATCTGCGGGAATGAATCTTAGCAGACTAATAACAGCCGCTTAAGAGAAACTAATCTATCGATCCGACATCAGGTTACCGGATACCTTCTCATTTTCTCGGTGATCTAGCGACTCTATGCCAGGTTGTATGGCGTGCGCGTCTTCTCTTCCTTTTACTATCTTTCCATTCGTATTCGCTCTAAGACGATCGGATGACGCAAGGAGTAGGGAGGGAAAAGTAAAAGTAAAATCTCGACGTAAAACTCACGAGCTAACTAACGAAGAAAAGAGGGCGATAAACGCGTAGGCGTAATTCACGAGTAAAACGTCGAGGCAACGCGTCGGCTTCGATCTTTTTGTCTCTGTCTTTCTAAAGAACACAAAAAAGGAAAGGAAAGGAAAGGAAAGAAAAAGAAGAAAGAAAAAAGAAAAAGAAAAGAAAAGAGAGAGAGAAAAAAAGGAAGAAAGAGAGTAATAAGGTGGTGCGATTTGAAAAGCGAATCGTGTATAGTAGAGACACGTAGAGAGATACACACAAATATAAATGTACGTATGCGTCTAAGTATCTCCTTTGTACGGTACTAGGTATACACTATATCGTTGTGGCACGTTCTCTAAGATCGTTAGAAAGTCATGAATGTGGATCGGTCTCTTCGAGAGAACACACACACACACACGCACACACATTGAGATCTTCCGTGATGGCGAAGCTTACACGAGGATAGCCGTCTCGTGTCTTCTTTCGTGTCCTCTGACGTCCCACGCACGCGTGGCCTTCTCTCCTGCAAGCTTCTCGATCCTCTGGCTTGGTTGGCCTCTTTTATCGGTCTTTTTCCTCTCGTCCTTGTCTATTCAGAGATCACCGTTCTTTGACTTTGTCTCCCGTCTCTCTGTGAACCTTCCTCCTTCTTCTTCTCTTCTTCAACCTCCTGCTCTTTCTATCGGGGTACTCGAAGGGGTCACACGGGAAACCCGTAAAAGAAAGGAGGAGGATGGAAGAAGGATAAAAAGAGGTAGAGTAGATAATGTCTTGAACGCTCTCGAGCAAGAGGGAAAAGATCGAGGGATACGTAACGTCTTTCTAATTTTAACGGGCCTTTAACGACCCTCCGAAGTCCCTCGTCACGTCGTTCGAACGTTATCGTGGAAAAATCCGCAGCGACATCGAACCGGTACCTTCTTACTCTTCTTCTTCTTCTTCTTCTTCTTCTTCTTTTTCTTTTCTTTTTCATCTTCTTCTTCTTCTTCTTCTTCTTCTTCTTCTTCTTCTTCTTCTTCTTCTTCTTCTTCTTCTTCTTCCTGTTCCATCAAGATCAACTCGAAGAACGTCCTTGGTTAGAAAAAAATATTTCTCCAAATAATAGAGTCCAAATACCACAAACTTGATTATTTTTCGAAAGAGAGAGAAAGAGAGAGAGAGAGATTACAAAATAACGATTTGATTGAAAGATCGAACACCATCTCCATGAACCATAGAAATTCCATTCTCTCTTGGATGATTAAAAGCATCGTTCCTTCGTCTTCCGAGTTACGCGTTACGAGAGAAGAAGAAAGGTCGTTCGGAGTTCGTCGCACGATGATGAAGCTTTCGATAAATTCCACGGGAACGGGAATTTCACTTGCTAAATGCGACACGTTTAGAACACGTTACAGAATCTTAACTTCTATTTACGTAGGAGGGAATCTCTAAGAGACTTATATCGTGTTTCCCTTTTTGGTGAACGACATGTAAGGGATAAAGAGCGTTAATCTATACATTGCACCAGATATCGCAAAACGAGAGGTACAACGACGGAATCTACGTAAAGGGTCTTACGTAAGACTTTTCCGAGGCATTAATGGCGAAGAAAAAGAGACGGAGAGATAGACAGATAGAAAGAGAAAGAGAAAGAGAAAGAAAAAGAGACCAGACCAAATCCTTTTCACGAGCTCGAAGAAAAGAGATCGAGCGAACTCGATGGTGCAGCGATTCCTTCGTAATCGAGACGAACCATCGTCGATGGATGGATCTTTTCCGAGCGACTTACTACGCAGACTAGCTCTTTCTCTTTCTATCTCCCACTACTTCGATAGGAAGACTTTCTAACGATTCGCCGCGCAAAGCATGATCTAACCCCGGTACGACCTCTCGTTCGGTGCGGAGTTAACGCGGTGTGTAGCACCTCTCTTTCAGTCGGAACACACGTAGGCGCCTGCCAGCAGCGGTCAATTAATCATTAATAGGCGATAATATCCATCGAGCATATCGGTACTCTGCTTTATGGCAGGCGAGAGGTCTGCCATGTCGGACGATGCTAATGCGAAGGAGAGCTGGAATCGTTTCGGAGAAAGAAAGAGAGAGATTTTCTTTTTTTCTGTATTTTTTATCTACTTTTCTTTCTCTTCGTCTTAACGTTGTCGTAGTAACGAGGTTTGTTAATTACGTATTGATCTCAAATGTATTTTTTATTAATACAAATTCGACTACGGTATATCGTAATCCTTTTTTTTTCTTCTCGTACTAGAATGACTGTTAAGGAAATCATTTGTTCTCTCTCTTTCTCTCTTTTTAATCTCCTTTTCTTTCTCATTGTTTTAACGTTTGGTCGTCGTAGTTATGAGATTTGTTGACTATGTGCCGGTGTCAATTGTATTTTATATTAAGTTTGATAAGGCATTTTGCAAAATTTCTTTTTTCGTACTGGAGGAATGATTGTGGAAATAATTGCTTCTCTCTCTCTTTTCTTATGTTTACTCTTCCTTTTTAATGATAGATGGAAATCAGATCGATAATTTAAACGATTCCGGGTTTAATTCCAGAGATCTCGAGTTCTTATTCATTTGGTAGAGTATGTTTAGGTATATCGGATGACTCTTGGTTGCCCAATGTCTGTCTCTCTTCTCGCACGAACTCGCTCCCTGGTAATTATCGTGAACGAGCGATCGAAATCGATACGCATTATGAAAATACTCGAATCGTTTAATCATCGCCGTACTACCTAGTACCTACTTCTTGACTAATTAGTATCGTGATATCGATTATACAGGTAATTATTCTATCCAATTAGAGTCACTATGAATTTTCGTATTATTATAATTTACTCGATTGAATCGTTCTCTTATAAAATTATTTCTTTCTCTTATATCGGAAGAATTAATCGATCGACGAGCAAACGAACCGACGAACGTATTTCATTTAGTTTTTTCTCTCTTTCTGTTTTTGGTTTTATTTAATTTCTTTTATGGAAATAATTCTACAAGGCGAAGATCTCATATATGAATACTGAAGATAGAAAAGAGAGAACGAAAAACAAAAAGCTTTTCGACGTTACAAGCAATATGATTAAAGCAAACCTTTCGATCGTAAGAAAAGATTATCTAAATTCAGACGATACAATTCTAATGCGATAAAAGAGATAATTTCAGAAAAGAAAGAAAGAAAGAAAGAAAAGAAAAGAAAAAGTAATGAACTAATTCACAGACACCGATAACGATACTATTAAAACATCCTTACGGATATGATTAAAATGATAAATAAATAAACAATAACATTCTTATAAAATGCAATAAATTGCAAGCGACATTTCACAATTCATAATTCATATTTCAGCTCGTTCTTAACATTCCAGAATCTTTCCGTGTAAGTACAACATGTCGTTAGTAAAGCTCGATCGAAGCGAGTTCCGCATGTTTCGCGGATAAAAAAAAGGAAAAATAGAGAAAAGAAAAAGTCAAAAGAAGAAAAGAAGAAGAAAATAAAAGAAGAGAAAACTTCACAAAGGCACGTAGAGTAGGTCGATATTTAATCTTGTATCACGGGACATACACACAAATATATATATATACGTCTTTATCGAACAGTCGATAAGCCGATTCGAGTTGCCTCGGGCCCGCATGCAAATCACAAGTTAGAAAGTCGTTGTGTTATCGTTCGGAACTGCGTCGAAAGAACGACTTGCGTGAAAAATGACTGAGAGACAGAGAGAAAGAGAAAGAGAGAGAGAGAGAGAGAGAGATGGTTTGCGTGGATTCCCTGTGATTCGAACGATCGACATGTAACGGACACGAACACGGACACGGACACGGACACGTGTGGTAAACGGCGTGCCGCCTAATCGCCGGAACGTTAATTAGTCCGACGCGGGCCACGTGCGCGTGCTCACGCTTTCTCCCGCGTACGGAACGTATGTTCCTACTACGTTAGGTACGTATGTACACGCGTGCCTTGGCTACATCTATCTCGGCGGACAGATGGATAGATTGGACGGACGGATTTATCGCGGCGATTCGAGATAGCCGATCGCTTTATTTTACGTTCCACCTTTTGAAATAACTTTCTTTCGCAATCGAAATAATCAGGAGTCGCGGTGGCGGGCTTGATCGACGACGATCGAGGCGAAGCGAGAGGATTCATTAAGGAAGCGTAGGTATATACGACGTTTTATATACCTATCTACGGTATGAAGGGGAACGATATAAAGAAGTCGACGTTTTCTAGACGCGATAACGCGATCTCTATCGAGCTTCGACGTATATACACGTAGACACAGACACACACGTATACAAAGATACGCATATATCTAGGTGCATAGCTATATACCTGTATCTATATAGATGTCGTGATGGCAGTCTTGATGGCATTGGTGTTAGCGAAAGGGTCGAAGGTAGTTGGAAAAACATCGAACGATCTCCCATCCTCGTTATCTTGTCTACCTATTAACGGAACGTGTAGGATCCCTTTTCTGCGATGGTATCGTTCTCTAATCGTCATAGTTTCTGCGGTTTTTTCTTGCCTTTTTCTCTCTCTCTCTCTCTCTCTCTCTCTCTCTCTCTCTCTCTCTCTCTCTCTCTGTCTCTCTTTTCTTGTTTTTTTTCTTTTCTTTTTTTTTTTTCCTTTATTTTTTATTTTTCCTATCCTTTTCGTGTTCTTACTATCGTGGAACGCGATCGGACGTACGTACGTCGCTTCGGCGTACACTCGACGAAGATCGTCGCCGGACATCGATATATCCGAGCCGTATCGTGGATAAGCTACGTCGAGGAGGCCAATTGGAGTCTTGTATACGCTATATAAATACGTACTATCTCATGGACATTGTGACGTGACGAAAAGGAAAAGAGCGAGCTATCGTGCCATATACGAGAGAGACACGTTAACGACGATTTTATCGAGCAACCATGGAGGATGTTATACGATCCGTTTGATCGTCTCCGCCTTGGCGTCTTTAGTGGTAATTCTCGTTATCCTTCTTTAGAAACGTCGTCGTGTCGTTCAATCGTCTCTCTCTCTCTCTCTCTCTCTCTCTCTCTCTCTCTCTCTCTCTCTCTCTCTTTCTATATATATATATGCTTCTTCCGGTTCTAACTTCGATTCTAAATGTCGACATTTAGAAAAGCAATTGACTGGACTTTGTCGTCCGAGTTGGATAATTTCAAAAAGGGCCGAACTTTTCCTAAGAGTTTAAACCTTATCGATCTTTTCTTTACTTAAATGGAATTTATTCGATCGATCGAACGTCATCCTGTACTTTAAGACTCTCGTTCGAGATTGTCCCTATCGAGAGAAAGAGAAAGAGAGACATTTTATAAATACTTAACGATTCCAATTCTTTTCTGATTATTCGTGATTGATCGGATTAAATCGTGGTTTATTAAATCGCACGTAAAGAGACGATCAGGATTAGAAACGGAAGATCAGCGTGGGTGTCTTCGTATCTGCGGTGATTCTATCGATCGAACCTATACGGCGCTCGTTAGGCTATGACTAATTATAGCTCGTTATAGGTCAATGCTTAATTACACCGCGGGCAAGATTCCACCTCCGTTTTCGGGTTTATCGTTCTCCCGATCTCTCTCTCATTCTCCCTCTCTCATTTTCTCATTCTCTCATTCTCTGTATCCCTGGCGTTACGTACGGCAACAGGTTCACCTCGAGACTGGTTTGATTTTACGCGTCCGCCATCATTACGTAGCCGCTGTTATGAATATCATCGCGCAAAGCTTTTACAATTATTCGTCGTCCGTTTCTTTTACTCTCAAAAATTCGATAAGATTATTCACGTTCAGCGAATTCTCGAAACATTGGATTATTCTCCGTACGATTAATTACAATCGTGACGCGAGTATGACAGCTCGATCGAAATGCAAGATATTGATCCCTCGCGATGCGGATAAAGAAATTTCAAAGAAAATAGAAACGAAACAAACCAAAACAAAATAGAAAAAAGGACCTTGCTTGTATCATTCTCGTGAGGATGAAAAAATGTGAAAAATGTGAAAATAGATCCATGTCGAAGGATACGAACGGTATAATGAATCCTTAAAAGGACGATGTTTACCCATCGCCAAGGTAATGCACCACCACCAACGTTGAATTCTCTTTCCGTCTATCTTTCACGGAGAGACAAATATCATATTCTGTCTTCTTCCTTCTCTCTCTCTCTCTCTCTCTCTCTCTCTCTCTCTCTCTTTCTCTCTCTCACACACACAGACACACACATACTGGAGATGAAGCGGCACACGCATCCTTTTTGCTATTTTCCACGGAGCAAGTTACACTCGGCCGTCTCTACACACGTATCTCGTTATCATTTAAGGATGATTACGAAAGCTGGCGCGGCGCACGTACCGCTTTGAGGAGATGATTGCGCGAAGATGAGGCCTGGAATCGTGAAACGACGTGCGACGATCAACTGCACCGGTGGTCTTTCTCTTTCTCTCTATTTCTCTTCATCTCTTTCCTCAAGATGTTTCGCGCCACGTCTTTTGAGAAGTCACCGCGATAGAGTAAAAGACCAGAGTATTGCCATCCATGCCATTACGAAACTATTTAATTGCGCAATCTCGAGCTCCGACCTATCGAATATCGATTTGAGGGAAGAGAATCGTGCACCGTTCTTTAATTCGATTCGCTTCGAGACAGCCAACAAAATGGGAGTTAGAAAAATATCTTGACGAACTCTCTCATACACCTAGATAATATAACGCGATGATGACACCATAAACAAAATCATCATTTATCCTTCCCTCTTGATATATATTATTTATTTCTTACGAATTCACTACTTGCTCGTTGTACGATTATTTACAAGTTATATATATAACGAAAATGAAAAAAGAATTTATTTCATCACGATTAATATCGAAATATGACTGATTTCTCGGTTAGATCGATCTATTTCGTTCGTTGTAAATCGCGAGATAGTAACTTCGAACTTCGTTCTCTTTCCATTTTCGATATTCCTCGGTGTGCGAGGTCATCCGTGATCCTTCCTCGTTGACAGATCTAGGTTGCTAGAACTTACGTCATCGCTCTTCTTCTTCTTCTTGGTCTTCTTCTTCTACTTCTTCTTCTTCTTCTTCTTCTTCTTTTTCTTCTGCTTCTTCTTCTTCTTCTTCTTCTTCTTTTGCCAACACTGAAAGATTATTCTCTCGGCACGAAACGTTCTCCTTTTCCTCCTACGGGAAGAAAATATCTGCACTCTCGTTTCAGACACGTTATTCTCGTTCGATTTTCCTCGTTCGATAACGCTTTATTGATGATTCCTTTTCTCGAAAAAGTTAAAAACTCGATCAAGACACTATACATTTTTTCTTAGATCCTTATTTTTAGTTTTATTCGTAAAAACACTCATTCGTTGTCGTCATTCAATACGTAAACACAAAATCAATCACTGCATCGTTTTATTAAGAAAAATAGATGTAAACATTAACGAATTGTTTCGTAGAAACATTTCGACCTTATTTATCATTTTGATTAACGTTTCAATGACAACAAAAAAATAACAACGTCATAAAATGTATAGGTACACGATATTACTGGCACGATAATAAGAACTTTAATGGTTCCTTTATAAATCCAACTTGATATTTAACTCGATCCAACTGAATATTTAATTCGATCGGAAAATAGCGATTGATGATTAAAAATGTTGATATTATAATTGTTAATCGTTAATTTAATTAAATATTGCCTGACAGTGATAGACAATTCCCTAGCCACGACGAATAGATAAGTGAAAGCGTCTAGTCTCCAATTAAAAGCTTTAGTTTTCTAAAAGACCATCGTCCGTCTCCCATTGGACGTCTAGATGGAATCATCGTTACTCCATCGCGCGTGTAACATCGTAACACGTTTCTGCATCCTCGATTAGCAATTTAAATTCACCGTTTATGAAGGATTCTCGTCTATTATCGACGCACGTATAAGGAAACAACATAAGAACATCTCGTTATGCCATACGCGAAACCCCATAATGTCCATCAAATCGTCGTCGTTAGTCAGCGACTTCTTTCTGCTTGTTCGAGGAGCGAGTAAAGGAAAGAGAGAGGGAAGGAAAGAAAGAGAGAGAGAGAGAGAGAGAGAGAGAGAAAGGAAGAGATAGAAAGAAAAAAAAGGAGAATGTTCTCTTTCGTTGACGATTTCGCCATTATTTAAACGGTGCCAAGCACAATCGACTGGCGTTACCTTCCTGTTCGCTCGGGGGACTTGGACCGACGGATTTGCAGCGTTTCTTCGTCGTAGAGGAAGCAAGATGATAGATAGAAAAAGAGAGGGAGAGAGAGAGAGAGAGAGAGAGAGAGAAGGAGAGAGAGGCTTTCTCGTGCATCGGCCTGGACTTTGACTTCCATCATCGTCTCGTTAGAAGCCGATCGATCTGCAAAGAGAGACGAAGAGGAGTAGAAGAAGGAGGTGGAGATAGTGAAGGAAGAGGGGGAGGTTGAGAAGGAGGAAGAAATGGACGAGAAGGAGGAGGAGGAGGAGGAGGAGGTGGAGGTGGAGGACTAAGAGAAGGAGAAGAGGAGGGTCGAGAGGACGACGAGACCGTGACGCGTTGGAAATGTGGTAAACGAACGTTCGATACCTTTAAAGGGGTTCTTATGTTCCTCTATTGGCGAACTCAGAGTATACGAAGCAATAGTAGAAGAGTATCCTACCAACGAGTCCCTTTTCCCTGTCGCGTTCACGAGGACGACGAAGCGGCGGCTTCGAAAAGGGCAACTCTTCCAAAGGCGGACATAGTCATAGACAGCTGGTATCTTTATCGAATCGATTCGGCTGACAAACTGGAGGATACCGCAAGACGAATAGCCGATCTGCATGAGCTATGGAGTCGTGGGGCATTGCGATTAGTCAGGAAGGAGACTCGGACTCCTCTCGTGCTCTAATGGGCATCGTTAGCTGCTCGGCTCGAATAAAAGGGAGAAGGACAGAGAACGAGGCCGATAGACAGAAAGAGAAAGAGAGAAAAAGAGAAAGAGAGAGAGACGTGGTAAGACTCGAGGTAGGCGGTAAGCCACCGAGTTAGACCAAGAGGATGCCAGGACGAGTCTCGGAGAGTAACTCTGATCCGTTCGAGACAAGAAGACGTCGATGCTAAAGGCGAACTTGCCGACTTGCGTTACGTTAGCTCGGTTAGAGGGGTGTCTACGCTAATCGCCCGGTCGTCGATTTCTCGTCCCTCCACTATTCTCAGATTTCTCTCCATTCTATTTATCCAACGAGAGAAGAATTCTTTCTCCGTTTGAGCTTGATCCCGACGATAAGTTTCGTTCCAGAAGTTGAAACGTACTTGATAGGGTATACAATTTTGAAACGTTTAACAAACAAACTTGTCGGAGTAAAAATTAATCGATTCACAAAAGTGTTGATGTATAAACCGGGGTCAATGATACGCACGACGTCTCGACAAGCCTTATAAGAAGAGCCAGCACATATTAGCCTCGGCACGCTCGTTTTGCAGTTCCAGGTATGATTAAAGGATTCTCGCGCAGCGGGGTAACTAACTATCGTTCGGTAAAAAAGCAACCTCGTAGACTCTCCTCTTCTCTGTCTCTCTTTCTCTCACGTTCGTGCACCGCCTTTATCTCCTTCGTTTCTTCTTTCTCTTTCTCTTTCTATCTCTCCTCTCTCTCTCTCTCTCGCTCTCGCAGTATAATACACGAGGAGGAACAAAAGTGGGTCGTGACACCAGGCGCGGTAGCCAATCGCGTCGAAGGCGAGGCTAGCTCGGAGTACAATCTTGTTCCACGTACGAGGGTAATGATAATTAATCCACGAGGGACCGCTCCCTCTCCATGAACGGGGACCACGAAGATCGTCGAGACTGGACGAGGAGTCTTTCTCTTTCTTTCTCTTTCTCCTTATCTTTTTCTTTTCTTAGTCTTCTTGGCTGTTCTCCATTAAACAATTAATAACGTCACCTAGCACAGCGTTACCGTTCCGGTTCTCCTTGCTCGACTCGACCTCGATGAACGGTACCTACTCACTAAAGAAGAAGAAGAAGAAGAAGAAGAAGAAGAAGATCAAGATGAAGAAGAAGGAGAGGAAGAAAAGTGGATACCTCGAGCCTTCTTGGCACCGAACCCTCCGGGTTGCGTCTCGGGTTAAGCGATTATAACCTTTCCTAGATTCGCTGGAAGGAGAAGCAGGTCCCGAGGCTAAACGCTTCAAAGAATAATCTCTCGTAGAGCGGCTAACAATGTACCCTATCCATATTTATATCATCACTGTGCTTGGTTGCTCGGCTTGGTCGCCAACCGATCTGCACCTTTCATCATCCGCGAGAGTAGAGTACACCGGCTCGTCGGAGAGGCTCACGATTGTCTCGAAGATGTAATACACTACGAGGAGAAGACACTCGTTCTTCGTTTGTGTTTGAGACTGGTAGTAACACATTGTCATAAAGCGAACGGTCCTTCTCTCTCTTTTTTTCTCCTCTCCTTTTCTCTCTCTTTCTCTCTCTTTCTATCGCTTTCTTTCTTCTTCAGTACCGAGCGTGCCAAAGATTTATTACCACCTCGAGAGTTGCAGACTTTCCCAGAGACGTAACCAGACCGATGAGCAACCGACAACTACTCGATGGTTTTCTCTCTCTCTCTCTCTCTTTCTCTCTCACCTGGTCGAACTTAACTCTCTTCCTTCTTTCTTTCTCACCTACGCTTTCTTCGCGCAAACGTGTATCCCCTTTGTATCTCTTTCGCTGCGACTTATTATGCGTCTGTACTGGAATAGCGAGTGGCACGAAGAGTACTCGAAAGATGGAGAGAAAGAGAGAGAGAGACAAAGAAAGAAAGAAAGAAAGAGAGAGAGAGAGAGACAGGCCAATAGGTGTGTATGCTCTACGCGTGGAACAAGGTAATGCTATTTCGAGACCATTAGTAGGAACACAATGAGGTAATCACGAGGATGCTTTGGATCCTACACTCGGAATACGTACGAGCGTGTCTTTCGCGCGAAACAACGACGACGAGCATGACAGCGACAGCGTCTAGGAGGTGACGATGTTAGAGGAAAAGAGGAAAAGGAGGAGGAGGAGGAAGAAAGAGTCGCGATTTAGAAACGAGAGAATACCGACTAGTCGTCGTCGTGTCGAAATCGTAACACGTGTTTGCACCGAGTACCTATATCGTCAAGAGAATACTCGAGCAAAAGGAGGAGTAGGAGTAGAAATAGGAGTAGGAGGAAAAGGAGGAGGAGGAGGAGGAGGAGGAAGTCGTTCTCTCGCGTGCACTTTGTTTCTTCGTGGTACGTTATGCTCGTGCGCTTCTGCCCGGTTAAAGAAGAACTTGCTCGCCTTTCTCGGATCACGCTCTTCATGCATTTTCGTCGTAGGAGAAAGAGTCGACGTTGGTCGATGCATCCAATTGAGATTGCAGGCTTATCGCGATCTCTCGTTTCTTATCCTCCGTACTTAGTTCAAACGAGCATAAGTATTCTTTGAAGAAGCCCGATTCTCTCGAACTTTCGAACGATCCAATTTTTCGATCGTGCCGATACCTATGTACGTAAGTCCTCACAAATGTAGTACGTAAGTACGTATGTACGTTAAACGAGTTTCGGATTCGCGCAATGTATTCGTGTATTCGATGGGTTGGGTAACTACCAACCGCTCTCTTGGCCCCCATGCATAATCCCTCGAAGCTACGAGCGAGACCTTTACGATCGAGGCCAAGAGGAAGAGAGAACGAAAACGAAGACGAAAGCTTAACGATCGGCGCCCGGTGATTTATTTTTGGAAACGACCGGCTCGTTCTCTTTAGATAAGGGAACGAGAACTTGGTACGAAGAGAAAAAGTGAACTTCGAGAGATCTTTCGAAACTCAACAACTCTTCTTCGTACCCTCCGGGGAAAGCGGTTAGAAACGTTTTGCATATTTGAAATCCATGGACTCTTCTTTATTCTCTCTTTTTTTTTTTTTTACCTCCCATCCTTCGTTCTCTTGTGTTCTTTTTTTTCTTCTTTTCTTTTTTTCTTCATCCAACCACTTTGCTGCATCACGAATGAATCGTGTTAATCTTTCCTCGTTCCTCCTAACACTACTTTAGTCGGTACGATCAAAGCCTCGCGTTTCTTGCGTGCTTCTTATTCACTTCTTATGACTTCATTCGAAGTCTTCAAAGCTATGAGCATTATAAACGTTTGTTCGATTATAACTCTTTATTAATCTGATTCTATGAGTTATCAAAGAATACGTGTAATTAATACACATTGTCAGCGATTAAAGTAATGTTTACGTTTTAGTGAAAATTTTAATAATGTTTTTATGGGTTTGCATTTAATACACGATTAAAGAAATATTTCGTTGGTTTCTTCTTTTTCTTTTTCTTTTCCTTTTCGCAAATACTACCGCAAGAAGTTAAAGATCTTGTACTACTGTACAACCATTAAAGTTATCTCGATTTAAGAAAGTTCAAAATCGTTATACAGTTTTTTTCTTGGGGATTTTTTTTCATTCCGTTTTTTAGAAACGACCGCACACAGAGAGTATCTTATTATTTAAGATAAGTTTAACAACTCGTTATAATGAAAAATGATATATAATAGCAGAGAAATATTTTTTGATAATTTCACATTTCGTAATTTCTTCATTGTCAGTAATTTAAGAAAATAGACTAATATTTCACAAGAACAGATCAATATATACATATATACAATTAGTGAATACAAATTCGATGCGTTCAAACGTACAAAGAAACTTTCAAGGGCAGAATACGTTTGTTTGCAAAATCCAAATTTATTTATTCGTCATTTGTTTTTTTTTTTTGTTTTTTATGAACTAAGAACCGTGCAATGAGAGTAATGTAGAGAGACGGAAAAAAGAAGAAGAAGAAGAAGAAGAAGAAGAAGAAGAAGAAAAAGAAGGAAGATAAAAAAAAAGGAAAAAGAAAGAGAGAAGGCTTTGGTCAGACGCTGCCGGCGGGGACAATTACGCAGATGTGTGCTCGGTGCTCGCGCGAGCGTAGCGTGTAACGCGAGGTCTCTTGGATTCTTCCTTCTTCCTTTCGTCTTTACCTTCACCGACACACAGCGTAAACCTATGCTCCCGTCGAGAATTAGTAATGCATCCAAGCTTTGCACGGTATGCACGCTCGTGCGTGCACGCACGTGTGCGAGTTTCGAAGAAGATAAAGGAAGGGGAAAGGAAGGAGAAAAAGAAAGAGAAAGAGAAAGAGAAAAGGAGAAAGAAAAAGGTAACATGAGGAGTAAAGGGAGAAGAGGGAGGAGGAGGAGGAGGAGGAGAAAGAGAAGTGATTACAGAGCGCGAGAGCCCTTTACTTGCCCCCGGCGCGTGCGTCCAGGTCAACCATCCTCTCGTGCACCTTCGTTGCACCTCGGTTGCACCTCCGTTGCACCTTCGTTGCATCCTTCCGTGCGCAATTCATCTTTCCAGGAACGCGATTTCGTGCACCGATTGCAAACTATCGACGAACACCCTGACGCGTGCTTCTTAACCCTTTGACTTTTTCGAAATGAGCTTCTCACTTACACTAGCAGAGTATAGTAGTTGTCGTTAAGAAAGACACGGTTGATCGTATATGTTCGATGTGTATGTAGCTACATCTGCAATACGTATATACGTGTATACATACATACATGTATACGTATATACATACCAACATAGCTAGGTATGCACCGCAGTGAACTTTCACCGCAATTAAACTAAAAGCGCAATTTCTATCGCGACTGCGTTCCCTCGTACCGGGGTTAATAGCTCTCCGTACAGTACGAGGTCGTGCTCCGATGCGATGGAACGCGAAATTTTGCTCGCGGTGGCCGAACCGGAATCGGATCGGCTTCTTCTTGTGCTTACTACCGATCGACTTGTCAAACAGGAAATTATTCTCTCTTCTTGTTTGTATGTTGAAAATCAATCTTATAATTTATTTTCTCTTTTCTCTCCCTCCCTCTCTCTCTCTCTCTCTCTTTCTCTCTCTCTCTATTTTTCTCTCGTCAGTTTCTTTTGCAAATATCCTAAGAAGATAATCGGAACGAATCGGAAGAAGAAAAAAATCTAAGAACGAGTATAAACTTGTAAACGTAAATAACTTTGAAAAAGTTCGTGAAGTTATTCCCGTAATTAGTGCATTTATATTATTGACACAAATATCGAGGAAAGAGAAAATGTAAATTTAAATAAGTACAAATAGAAGAAGAAGAAGAAGAACGATAAAAAAATGTAGTCAAGACGACACGATTTTAGTCGGCGGTGAATCGTCGAAGAGGAGTAAGATGTATGCATGGATACGTTGGCGATGGCGAATCGTGCAACGTGCTCGATAAAGAGAGAGAGAGAGAAAGAGAGAGAGAGAGAGAGAGAGAGAGAGAGAGAGAGAGAAAGAGAGAGGAGACCAGCCATCATCATTACCCTGATCCACATCTACATTGTCATTAGAGGTAGGCCGCGACGAGTTTGCTTCGTCGAATCGGCCGATACGATACTACCACCATCGGTTCGCGCCGCTGGTACTTCGTGCATATCCACCATCTGCCGCTGTCGTGCGATCCAAAAGGATCGAGTGGACGTATATATATATATATATATATATATATATATATATATATATATATATATGTATGTATGTATGTATGAGAGGAAGAGGAGAGAGGGAAGAAAGGAAGAAGCTGAGACGAAGTAGGAGGGTCCTTTTACTCTCCTCGAAGGTATATAACGTCGCCTTAGGGACCTTCGCCAGCCCTTCTCCCGCACTTTTCCATCGCGTTTCTTCTTCGATCACAGTGATTACGTCGCGTCGATGCGATCCGGTGCACTAACACTCGCATATCCCCTTGACGTACGCGTCTTCCGTTCGAGTTTTATCTTCGTTCTTTCTACATTTCTTTTCCTTTATTTCCTCCTTCTCCTCCTCCTCCTCCTCCTCTCATTCTCTAACCATCCTACATATCCCTCTTTTTTTCCCCCACAGTCGCAAAACGATTTCACGCCTCGCGACGTATTTGCGACATCCCTATTACAGCTCCATACAAACTGCATCGGGGCTCGATAGATCAAAGCTTGTGGAGCTTTGAAGATCGCGGAAACGTTTCATGCGTTTACTTCAAGTTTTTCGTCGACTGGAACGTCGAAGGAAAAAAAAAGAAATAAATAAATAAAAAAGAAATAAACACCTCTTTCTGTGTTTGTTCGATATAAAGTATATTATTTCGTCATCGTTATTATCCGTCTGTGTGTACTGGTATTTCTACCGTGAGTCCGAGTCATCGACTTGGTATCTTATCCGTGTCTCGTCTGGTCCGGATTGAGCAATTACGCTGCGATAATTAGGGCGAAGCCTTTATATCTCTGTAAATTGCGACGACGGTGGCGGCACGGTGGCGGCCACGAAGAAGTAGAGAAGGAGATCGAAAGAGAGAAAGAGAGGCGGAGAAGGTCCACAGACAATGGGACCTTCGAGAAACAATAGGAGTTCCGTAGTCGGTGCACGGTTCAACGCTATAAACAATACCGCAGTGGGGCCTCGGCTGATAGGGTCAAGAGGTCAGCCCCTGTGGGAGCTCATGATTCTCTTTACTCCTCTTCATCCACCTTTCCTTCTTAGGTACTTCTTTCCACCTCCTACTAGCATCCACACCGGTTTCCTTCCTTTTACTCTTACCCTGTCTTTCTTTTCTCTTTTCTCTCTTTTTTTTTTTTAATATAAAAATCAATTTGATTGTAAGGTAAATTTAATCCTCGTAATTTACTTCAAAATATTTCTATAAATTTATATAGGTGAATTTAAAGAAAAAAAAAAAAAAAAAAACAGAATAAATGTCTGCAATATTATGTCCGCAAATATAGCAACAAAACTTTTCGAAACAAGTTCGTTCAAACTTGAAATCGGATATTTATCATTTCTTTTCTACAAATCTTGAAACCATTATCCAATTAAAAAAAAGAAAAAATAGAAAGAGAATTATTCGTTATAATATCGTCCAAGTGGTTTTTTAAAATAATTAAATAAACACAAACGAATTTTATACGACATGTTATATAAACACAATGCAGCTAATAACAATAATAATGATAATTAAAAAAATCTATACTCCAGTTATATAATCTAATCTCTCATTTACAGGGATTTTCCCCGAAGTAGGTCAGAAAAATTAATTTTTTCTCGTTACATAGTCAGCCTTACGATTTCTGATACATCGCACAAAAGCGTTGCTCGACTTTTGGTCTTTAATAGCTAGCACGCGCGAGCTTGCTCACGGCCGCACGCTATACCATTGTTTCTAGAAAATGTAGCGAAGCTTAATAGTTTGCGTTTTAATTACGTTGACATACTCGATCTCAGAGATTTACTTTATCATTTACGAAAAACGGTTTTCCTACTCGTTTCCTTATCACTTATAATTTTAATATATCCTAAAGGTTCTTCGTTCAAGGCAATATCAATTTTCATGAAAGAAGAAGAAGAAGAAGAAGACGAAGACGAAGACGAAGACGAAGACGAAGACGAAGACGAAGAAGAAGAAGAAGAAGAAGAAGAAGAAGAAGAAGAGGAAGAAAAAGCGAAAGAAAAAGAAAAAGAGAGAAATAGTCGACTAGCAAGATCCGAGCAAGGCGTATTCGCAATGGCGGTAGCGTGTAAACCGCAAATCTGCTCGAGATCCTTTCCTGCGATACGATATTCGTGCTCGAGTTCACCGGCATGCTTTTAAGGTCGAAAGTCGTAGAAACGTAAATAAACTCTCTCTCTCTCTCTCTCTCTCTTACTCAGTGGCTCAATAGGAAACACCTTCTTAGCGAATTCCTATTTCGTTACGTGCTCGCCCTCTTGCGATCTAGAACACTCATTCGATTTGAGAGGAAGGTATGCAACTATGATCGCGCACACGTGTTTCTCTCGTTTTGTATATAGAGAATAAACGTACGTATGTACGTAGACATACGTAAGCATAAGTTCAAACCCCGTAGGCCTCTTGTGAAAAGGGGTCGTGACGGGGTCGAGTAATGACGGGGTGAACTCTGCAATCACATAATGCGAGGACGCGCCACGTGGCTTTGGTGTGTAAACCTTAATCGGAGCCTGGTCTCGTCCTTTCCTTTCCTTACTATATCATAACGGATGAAACATAGTTTCATAAACGCTGGAATATATTCAAGTTTCAAAGAAGGAATATCAAGTTTCATCGACGTGTTTAAGGTACATATATTCCTTAGAGAAAAGAAGGATATTTGCTCGGCGAATGTTCAAAGAAGCTAGACGATCAAGAGAGATGACGTTATATGGGATAGAATATATGGCGAGTGGCGATCTCATATCTATTTATCTTTCCACGCAGCATCGCCGAGCACGGCTCGATCCTTGCTAAGTAACCACGAGAAGCAAGACAAAAGAAAGATTCGCGGAGTGGTTTCGATAGATAGCAAGGAGCGCGAGGTCAGCTTCTCTCTTTCTCTCTTTCTCTCTCTCTCTCTCTCTCTCTTTCTCTCTCCCCATGTCCTCGTCATGGGATTAAATGACTTGGGTTGGAAACGTGTAGGGATCGTCGAGAGGCCGAGGACCGATAAGAAAACCAGAAGAGTTCTACGGAACAGGCTCGAAGGAGTCGCGCCGAGTCATTCTCTTGTAATTATACGTACCGCGAGGCCAATAGGGGGTCCTCCATATCGACAATTAGGGCATTTCGGCTTCCCATTTAAGAGGGCAGAGCCACCACCCTCTTCCTCTCTCGATTGATTCGGATAAGCTTCGCAGCCTTTCTTCATTATCTTCTTGCCATCGTCCCTGCGGGCTTCTCAAGAGGCGGCACCCTCTTCTTTTACGACTTTAAAAATTATTGTTTATCGCGCTCGAACTCAGCCTTCGGACAAGAAGACGGCAATATACGTGCGTACGGTGAATCGATCGATCGATCGATCGATTCTTATCGATTCTCTACGCGTCTCTACGTCGTTGCTTTTATCGGATGGACGAACGGAGCAGCAAAGTCGATTGCCAATCCTTTTTAACACTTTGAAATTTTTCTAAGGGAAGAAAATTTGGGATATTCTTTCATTTTCGATATTATCTTCGAAATCGATATTACGTTTTTAATACGATCGACTTTTTCCCCTTGTCGTTCGAAGACACCGTTCTTACAGCTGGTTTACTTCAACTATTATCCTTGTATCAATTTTTTCTTTTCTTTTTTTTTTCTTTCTTTAAATTTTCCATGGAGACACACGTGTATCGTTAGGTTCGTCGTTGCATAATCGCTTTAAATACGTTCCAATGATTTTCCCTCGGTTGAAAGGAAGATATGGGAAAGAATAATTCAATGGAAAATATCTGTTCGGATTGAAAACGTTGCACAATTTGAAATCGCTGAATCTCTTTAGACGCGTTCCTCGCAATTATCACAGCACCCGCGCTGTGATCGTAATTACATACGCGTTCACTATCAACGCTACCAATCGCGAATGCATTATTCATAACGCAGAAATAACAGTCGGCGCTCCTGCCAGGCAGGCACTGCTACGCGAACTCGATTTTCTTCAACGAGAGGACCACGAGTCTCTGCATGCGTTCCCTCGTAATTTCTTTGTCGGAAGGACAATCGATCAGTAGTCCTTTGCTGTCGTCTTTCTTACGATCGGTATTCTTGGATACCGAACAAGGATAACAAAGAAACGTAAGTAGCTCTAATAGCCTATTCTCGACAAATGGCCACGGTTTAATTTACATTCACGTTTGGAGAAACTCGATCGTACAAGATTAATCTTATGAGATCGTTTCTTATCTTAACTTTACATAATAAAAATTTTTTTATTTATTTCACATCGGATCAAGGATATTACTGTTATCGTTAATCATTTATTTTTAATTATTAGACAAATTTCGAGCGGATCGGATCGTTATTAACGATTACGAGAGAGCAGCAAGTTTTATGATCGGAAGATGATCGGTCACGGCTGTTCGTTGACATAGGTGTCGATCAAAGAGAGGGACAAAAAAGAGAGAGAGATATCTATATACATATAAGCGGACGATATTCCGTTGTAAGGATCGATGATACCTTCGGGCGATGTCGGCAAGCGAGGAGAGACAGACACGCCTGGTGTGCGAGGACGCGGAACGACTTACAGGTTCGTCACGGAATTCTCTCGTTCTGTCGAGAGACACCATTTCTCTTGACCACGATGATCTTGATCTCGCGAGCGCACAAATAAGAGTAAGAAGGAGAGACAGAGAGAGAGAGAATACGATCGAGAGGAATACGCTCATGCTTATCCTTCCTTCTTAATTTTTTCGTATTTCTCGTAAACTTTTCGTGATACTTTCCCCTCAAAATTCTACAGTTACATACTTGCACAACTAGTCGGAACACCCCGAGATACAAATCAAAGATCTATAAAATCTTTGAACTGACATAAATTCGCAATGAAACGATCTATCGATCCATCGATCGATCCTTCTTTTCTTCCTTTCTTCCTTCTTCTCTCTTTCTTCTTCCTGTCCTCTTTTCCAATAAAAAATTGTATCCCTCGTCGTGGAATGTAGATTACAAGCCGCGAGAGTATCCTACATATATCAACTGTACCTACGTAATCCACACGCGTATTAATATTCATAACGAAAACGTCGGGGACGAACGCTTCTATACATACGAATTAGCTATAACCGATCGCAAATTATGGTCGCGCGAAAGCGATTGGATTTATCGAACGGCTAAGCGTCTACGGGCGAAATTCATCCTCTGACTTCGTTATTCCAAGCCGCTATACCACGTAATAATTATGTATGTTGTGCCCTTCGAAGAATTTTAGAGAGTACCCATCGACAAACAAACCAAAAAAGAAAAAAGATATAGAGAAAGGAAAAATAAAAAGGGGAAAAAGAAGAAAGGAAAAAAAATATTACAAAACGAATAATCTCGATCGTGAAACATTTCTCGAATTGCCGCTTCGTTATTAACCTCTTGTCATCGCGATAATAGACCCCGGACGGCTCTCTCGAAAGAAATCTTGACTCGATAATAATCGAGCTGACCGGTCTGACCTGCATCTTTCTTTCTCTTTCTCTCTCTCCCTTTCCTCTTTCTCTCTCTCTCTCTCTCTCTCTCTCTCTCCCTCTCTTACGTTTCATCGTTCGACGAGCTACTCTATCCTTTTTAAAGAGAAAACAGATTAGTGACGGTAGCGATACAGATCGGTCCTCGTTGGTTCATCATCGTCATTCACTGATTCATTTCTACCCTACACTTCAAGATATCGATACATGAAGTACTATATGTTTCTCATCTGTAAAATGTTTGACAAAGAGAGAGAAAGAGAGAGAAAGATTCTACATTCATCGATGAACAAGACTCTGACTAGCTTCTTACGATAAAGAAAGAGGGTAGGAAGGGATTGAAAGAGGAGTCTCATACTCGCATCTTTTCATCGGAGGTGCTGGCATTCCTGCACGTCATCGTGTCCGCCCAGTGGCTCGGCCGAATCGCGGGGGACCCCTTATATAATTAACCATTAAATTATAAGTTTGGCTATCGAACCGCCGGCGAAGCTCAGCGCCCGACTAGAAGCAATTACTTGCCTCCCGAAGTGAGAGAGAGAGAGAGAGAGAGAGAGAGAGAGAGAAGGGGGCAAGTCGACAGCAACAACGGGGCTGAATACAAAATGAAAAGACGAAGGATAGCGATGAAGAAAATAAAGAGAGAGAGAGAGAGAGAGAGCGAAAGAGAAAGAGAGAGAGAGAGAGTTACCAGTGTGCTACCTTACTTCGAGAACAGAATTACTATCGGCCAATGGCTCCCTACTCTCAGCTGTAATGATCAGAGGCGGGACGTTTTGCCTTTTTAATCGGCATTAATCGCACCGGGGGCTCTCTCTTCCATCTCTCTTTCTTTTTCTCATATATTGTAAGAGCCTTTAGGTTAGTTCGTAAGTTGCATCGTTATATCTGCCGATGCAAGCGTTGTCGGTGGATACGCGATCTACATCGAAAGCGATCGACAAAGTATTTAGTTAGATCCTTCGAGTTTTCTTTATATCTTTGTTTTGTTTTTGTTTGTTTGTTTGTTTGTGTGTGTGTATGTGTTTTTTTTTTCTTTTCTCATGACAAGAGGGATGAAGCGTAAAAACTATGGACAAATTTTTTGTTTTATTATAGATTTTAAGTACCTTTCGTAATCTCGTCGAAGACTTTAATTTCTCTCTCGTGTATCGACTCTAACTATCGAAATATTTCTCGAAAAGAGATAAGGAGAAAGCGGAAGTATCTACTACTTTTCGTCGATTCTTTTTAACATCCAGCCGTTCTCGCCGTGTATCAGAGTGTCTTTAAAGACCACACACGGTGCAATCTCGATACCTCTTAAACCACCTATCTCTGTCCTTTTCTCTCTCTCTCTCTTTCTCTCTCCAGCCTGTTCGGGCCTTACATCGTCGGTAAAGCATGTCAGTACCAAAGGCGCAGCTTTGTCGCCATACGATCTCCGGCCTCGCGATACAAACGACCTTTTCTTCGACGGCTAATCCCGATTTAATGTTGCACTCCTCCTCCTTCTCCTCCTTCCTCTTCCTCTTCTTCCTCGTTTTCTTCTTGTACACGTCTTCCGAACAGGAAATATCCTTCCGATGATTCTACGAACGTTTATCGCTAAGCTTGAAAATCAGTCGGCAAAATAAAATAAAATAAACACCTCTGTCTTTCTCTCTCTCTCTCTCTTTCTCTTTCTTTTTTTCTTTCTCTCTCTCTTATAAGTTTTTTTTAATAACAGTATAATGGAGAATACAAACGACATATATATATGTGTATGTGTGTATGTATGTATATGTAGAAGTATAGATGTTCATGTTGGATCATAATGGCCAACTCAGCAGCCGTGGAAAACGCGTAAAGTTCCTCGCTCGCTTCTTCCGTGACGCTCGCATGACGGACATTAATTTGCGGTGTCGTTTAATGATTATAATTAGGCGTAACGTTTGACGCACCGTTGTGTTTCCTGCCACAGGCGACACGCGCTTCTTGGGAAAACTGCAGCCCCTTTCATACGACACTAATGACTCTTGCGGAGTCGCGTGTAACGTTAATCCTTTTAACGAATCCTTAGAGGATTCAATAACGATCCTTCGGGCTCTTTAATAATTTTATTAAGACTTTTCTTTTTCTCTTTATTTTATTTCTCCTTCTTCTTCTTCTTCTTCTTCTTCTTCTTCTTCTTCTTATTATTATTATTATTATAATTATTATTCTCTTGATAATTGAAATTACACGAGTATATAGCTTAATAGAAATAATTTAATGTCCTTAATGAATCCTAGCTCTTTTTCTGTTTTTCTTTCTTCCTTTCCCTCTCTCTCTCTCTCTCTCTCTCTCTCTTTTTAGTAGAATAAAAGGAAAAGAAAATCTTTGGAAACTTCTACATACGTTCTGGTGCTCGACGATTAGACGACGATTTTCCACGGAGTTTTCCAACGCGCGAAAAAACATTCTTCCGAAGCGGAATTCTTAGAAACACGCTTGTTACCGAACATAAATCGTATTATATTAGCGAGCAATTATATTAACGAGAAACAACGATTGTGGAAAATTCCTTTGGTATTAAAAAAAAAATCGATGTCTCTTTCATTATCTTCCCGAAGAATCCGTCCTCGAATTTCTAACGTGCTTTAAAGATTCCCGCTTAATCACTGAACGAATAATTCGATAAGGAAATATGCGAATTCTAATAATCCTATTGGTTTCTTCGTTAATGCAAAAATTTCTTTGGTGCACGGTTTACGATATAACGTCGGTATTCTTTAGGGATTGAAAAGAAAAAGAAAATAAAAAGAAAAAGAAATATATATATATATATATGTATATATATATATATTCATATAAATATTCTCCTTTCGATTTTAATTATAGATTTCTACTTTCTCATTTACGAGGAAAAATTTTTGATCCTGAACGAACGATCGAATCGATTTCTTTTCGATCAAACGATTTATTCGCGTAGTCGGTAAGAAAGTTTCTTTGACATTTGGCGCAAACCTTCTTTCTTTCTTTCTTTCTTTCTAGATCGCCGAAGAATCGAATCGTTTTATATCGTTTTAATAATCGTGCGCCGATTCGACGCTCATGCTACAATAATGTATATTAGCAAGATCGTTATTCTCTTCATTACTGGTGCGCATAACGTTGCCGCTTGTATCGGCCTCGAAGGAGATCGTCATTAATATGCCAAGAGATAGAAACAACATAGTGCCAACTATAGAGAAGGATTCACCAGAAGGATAAATCTGTATAAGCGAGCGTAACTTTTTTTTGCGATGACTCCTATAGATTAACGTCAGAGATTTTGTTGTTAATCGCTCACGACGGGAACGATTAAGAGGATCTATCGGATGATTCAAAGGAACGTCTTAACATATTTTACCGTGCGATCCGATCGATACGATACCATTCATTTGAATTTCCTAAGTTAACTTATAATTTAGCTTAGATATATTTATTCGTTGATTAGAAGGAAAGGAAACGAAAAACAAAGAACAAACAAAAAATTGAAACAAATAGAAAAAGAAATAACAAATGGTAATGATCGATAAGCGATTTCATTAAAATAAAAACATAAAGGACGAAAGATTCGAACGCTGATTCGCATAATATCATAGATAAAACTATTCGGCTTTCCTTTCTATTCTACAATGTGTGCAACGTTTGGTAAGGTAATCGGGAGAATGAACGGTAGATCGGTCGCATTTGTCGTGCAGATAATTAGCCATAAATCTTAGTCTAGTGGATTCGTTCGATCGAAAGGGAAATAGATTTACATGGTGCTCGCCGTGATCTCACATTTTATAGCCTCTCTCATTTGGTTTTATTGCATCAATGAAAACAAGTGTCGTGCTTCGAGTATGCGTCGATAATTTAATATTGTTATTCTACAACCGTGACGAAACGGTTACGAATTCGCAAGAGTACTTAGACGAGGGTGCAGCTAAGTTATTTTATCCAGGAACTCGCGATCCTCGCGTACGTTCTTTCTTATATGTGCATACGTACGCACGTGCTATATTTCTGTTGGTCCATATTAGAATCTGTAACCGGATCGGTTGACAAGAGTCACGCGAATAAAACTTCGGAATGGAATGCGACTCGATTATCAGTCTTTTCCATATCGGCGTCGGCGAAAGTAACGTTGGACAATTTTTTTTTTCTCAAATTCTTCGGGGTATTATACTTCGAACGTAATATCGTTCGATACGATAAATCCGATATTTATCGAGTCCCGGGACCGACGTTGCGGACAAAATAAAAGAAGGATTCATAATTCTCGCTTTTACGGTGCATAGAAAAAAATAGAATCGATTCTTAACGTTCAAAAGAAAAATAATAATAAGAAGAATAAGTAGTAGAAGAAGAAGAAGGAAACCGAAGAGGATAGAAATATTTATCCCGAAGAAGAGGACTATCAGCGAGGGATAGTCAAACACGATCTTCCGCGTGTAGGGGTCGCGTACTCGCTTTCGAGCGGAGTTGTAAATTCGTGAAGGGCCCTTGGTTGCGTGCCCTTTATAGGCAAAGAGTCGGAGGCTCTTAAGGGACCATCGTTGAAGTTTTAAGGTCCGCGCCGAGCAAGCCGGATCGTGGACATGATTGCATTTGCATTATACACGCCGTGGCGCGCACGTAGATTTATCTGCCCCTGGGGTTTATTTATCTGGAGTTATAGCAAACACTGACCGGCCCGAAGTTAGCCAATAACGTATGGTAATGGAGGGCTCCGATTGACTTTTTTCATTCTCTCTCTCTCTCTCTCTCTCTCTCTCTCTGTATGTCTTTCTCTTTCCCTTTGCATCTTTTCATCAGTCTCTTCCTTCTCTTTCTTTCATCTTCTTCTTCTTCTTCTTCTACTTCTCCGTTGCCATTCCTCCGACCGATGCAAACGAACCCTGAACTTTTGACCCTACGAGAGAGAACTCTCTCATTTTTGGTTTCTTCTCATTGGTAACATTTCGACATTTTCATCTTATCTTCAAATTATCCTGGTGACGAGTTTTCAAATGACGTCATCAGAATCGTTGAAAAATTCATGTCTCATCATACGATTCCATTCCTCTCGCAAAACCAGCTGTTGCTTGGAATTAGCGCGTTTCTTTAGCACGGCCGTACGATTTTATCGGAATTATCCAAAGTCACGTAGAGGCCGATCGGCACGAACGGGCGTGCTCGAGAACGATGATATCGGAATAATAGCCCTCTCGGAAAAAAGTATTTAATTAAAATTGCATCCCGTTCTCCCTCTATTACGCTTTTTCTTTGAAATGCGTCAAGCACTTCTTCTTTTTTCTTTCTTTTTAAAAAAGACAAGAGAAGGGAAGAGAACGAAGAGGTGATGATTCCAGAAACTATCGACGTTGCAAATCAGGTTTTTCACGTTATTGATGGTGATTGGCGATGATGTTCGTGAACTGAATATTAAGTGCATATGAAGAGAAATCTCTTCTTAGTTTATTTAAGCAATCAGAAGAAAAAACGTAAAAGAATGAAACAAATAAAAAAAGATTAATTTATATATATATAAATTAATATATATATATATATATATATATATATATATATACATAAACATATATGTATATATACATATTAGCGAATGAGGCCGGAAAGATTGTCGGAATAGATAGATTCGTCTTTTAAGAGATCGAAATTAACGGAACGAAAAACTTTTTCATCTTCGACGTTAGAAAATTTCAAGACTGAGAAAAACTTCGAACATCGTGGTACTATCCATAAAGTTTCAATGAAGAAAGAAAAATAATGAGATGTTAGCGATAACACGAATTCCTAAAAGAACGATATCGAAGGAAAGAAACTATATAAGTTTACTTAACATTAACAAGTAATATGAATTTTTTCGATGTAATAAATTTGTCTTTAAAATTATCCATACCATAGTGAAATAGCTTTTGTTACTAGGATTCTCGCGATATTATTTCAGGCTCAAAATTATGACGACCGAGGTGTCCCATTAGCGAACATGCCAACAGTGGCTCTTCGGTGGGCTTTATTATCCGCGAAATGGGCGATTCTCGTTGGCGAGAAAAGGGCAGCTGTCTCATTAGCGCTCGGCTGGCGGCTTCTCGCGCGGTTGGAGATCGATGCCGCCAAGCGAGTGAGCGGGCATTTTCTATCTCTTTCTGTCTTTCTTTTACTCTTTGATTTCGTGCCTCGAAACGAGAAGAACTATTCTCCTTGAGATTGATATATAGCTTGTATCGACAAAAAAAAGTGTTCTCTAACGATCACCGTGACACGTTTTCGTCTGCGAATCGAAAGTGTCCCTTTATCGATCGATCGATCGATCGATCGATCTTTAGTTCCCATATCACACGTAAAGTCTGGAATAAGAAGAAATCAAGACGCGATCTCAATTTTACGATCAATAGTTAGACGTATAAGACGTTATCTCGTATACGATATCGTTATATCCCTCGCGATTTCGTGCATGATCGTGACGCGATTTCCTCGTTAATATCCACCTTTTGATACTCTTCGCAGTTACTTCGTTTTATCAAAATCATAAAAGGTTTCGGGAGATTTCGAAAACTATTCGAGAATGTGAGTATCAAGTTGTTATTATAAAACTTGTATTATTGGACGATGATAGTTATATAAAATACTCAAATATTTATGAACCGAAAGGCAAGTAAGCAAAGTTTAAATAAAAAATAAAAATAAAAAAAGAAATGAAATGAGAATCTCATTGGAATCTGGGTTAACACAGAAGAACGTTTCCTTCTTATGAAATTACTTATCTCGAAATTATTTTAAAGTATACTGAACAAGTATAACGTTAACGAATTATTTAATTATTTTTATTAACATAGTCCTAAATGAAATATAAATTGTAATATATATATATACATGATTCGTAATATAAATATATACATACTTATTAATTTGTATCATATACGAATAACTTAAGCATTACACGTTACCTTCTCGAAATAAAATACATTTTCCTTCGATACAGAAACGTTTTCAATTTTAATAAAAGTTTATATTAATTAATATCTACAAAATTATCTTTCTCTGTCGATGTAGCATTATCGTTACGGTTCTTTAAACTAGAACAGTATCTAACGATCTAATAATTTTACTCTAAAATTAACTTTCGAATATTTTTTTCAATCATTTTATGTTTCATCTTATAAATAAATAAACGGAGATACACACACACACACCACACACACATATATAAAAGAAAGTGAAGAGAAATGTAGACATAGAAGGTTCGGGTTCGCACGTGATGGCTATTCTCGCGTAGTGTAGATGACGTAACCAACTCGCTCCCACATACGTCTATACATTAGGTCCCAAGAGAGAGAGAAAGAGAAAGAGAGAAAAAGAGAGAAAGAGAGAGAGAGAGAGAGAGAGAGAGAGTTGCTAGAAATGAATACATAAACTCAACCTTTCCAATCCCCTCGTGTGGCTTACGGCGGCGTTCTTACGACGACGTGGACGTGCAAAGGAAGGTAGGCTACCGAAGTGAGATATTAACTGTCCAATCGGTATCGCGGTTCACGCTAGATCGAACTTGAGCGTTTACATGCGTCGATCTCGGCCTTCTAGATCAAGCTACTTCGGATTTTACGCCAGATCTTGGCCGTACGCCCACGATACTCGGCTAACTGGTCTCTCTTGCGATAACCTCGAAAGGCAATGATCAGATTTTGTCCTCTGCGATTTACACGTATTACCACTTTTTTTATGTACAACTTTTTGCCCACGGAATTTAGATGGATTTGCATTTAAATCGATCGACTTCGAAGGTAAAGAAAAAGAGGAAAAGAAGAGAGGAAAAGGGAAGAAGAAGAAGAAGAAGAAGAAAGAGACTCGTTACGAATTTTATGTAAACGAGATAGATTAATAGCTTATAAATTAAAATTCACGATTTATTTGATAGACATCGTTATTATTTTTTATTTGTTCGTCGGATTTATATTATACTTGGATACACGTTCGATTATTAATACTATTTATTTCCTATTACGTACGATAAGTAAATCATAAAGCAATATGTCAATGTCGATAATAATGTTGACCTGTTGATCGAAAATCAATATTTTTTTTTTTTTTTTTTTTAGCTAATCTCGTAACTCGTTCGTAAGTAAACCGCGATTCGGTGGAAGCAGTGATTAAGTATTTCAATGACTTTTATAGCAGTAATATATTTGAAAACCGTTGAAAATGCTGTGCAACATTGCGCAGCTTTGAAAGTAATTTGAGTTGAGTCATACCTTAAAAAGAAAAGAAGGAAAAAGAAAAATGAAAGAAATAAACACAAGAATGATAGCTATTGGAAAATACTTGTTGGAAAAATTGCAGCGAACGTCGCGCATTGTTGAATATCATTTATGCTTCGAATCGATTACAAATTATTCGTTATATGGTATGAACGATAGTTAAAACGTATTATAATCTAGGAGTAACATTCTTGAATCAGCTGTTAAAGCGAAGAGAATTCGATCAAAAAAAAAAAAAAAGAGAAAAAAAAGAAATGAAAAAAAAAGTCATAATGAAAAGATGAGAAATATTTTAGGTTGTTGCGTCGAGAAATTTTGACGAGCGTTGAAACAGATTTTCTTTTAATCGATGAGAGACTTCGGATAAATTAACGTCGAACGCGTCCAACAGTCGATTTTCACTCGAGCACGATAACGAAAGAATATATCTGACAGCGGTGTCGAGGAGTTTGCCCCGTGACATTTTCCTTGGCGTGGCGCCCACCACCCACGGCAGTAAATGTCACTCTCTGAAAAGGAACGTGATCGATGCCTCTCGTTCGTTCGTTTTAACCTAAGGTCCTTATAAAGTTTCTGTATGGGAAGCGAGTCTGAGTAATCGTCTGAGGGAGAAACGAGGAAGAGAGAGAGAGAGAGAGAGAGAGAGAGAAAAGATCTTGCAACGCGCGAAATATGTCCGACGGTCTCGCTCGGATCGATTTTACGTCGACGTAATCGAAGTTTTAACATTCTCTTTTTCAATCCGGTATTTAACGAAACATGGAACGTTTCGAGAAAGTGTTCTTCGTACTAATTGTAAGAAATCTAAGTTATCGCTTAGATTGTTTTTTAAAAGAAAAATTTATCTAGTCGTTATCTTTCTTTCTTTCCTTCTTCTTCTTCTTTTCTTTCTTGGTTTATAAAATTTAACAACATTTTTTGAAATAAAACAGAATCGTAATAAAAATTTTAAATACGGTTGAAATCATTTTGATAATTATTATTATATTTAAACGAATGAGGATTTAAATAAATGAAGAAGAAAAAAAAGAAGAAATGCTCTTTAGTATTTCGATAGAAAGAAATACGGTACGACGGTAAAAATGTGAACGTAGAATACAAATATTAACGACGAGGTTAGAGACGAAGGAAAATACTTTTATCGACAAGGACAAATTTCAAACTATAGCAAGAGAGTATTCTCGGAGTCTTGGAACGTCTCAATTCCATGCGCACGTTCGATTCGCCCGTTGCACCTTTTAAAATGCTGCCCGATGCCGGTCGCGACTGGACAGCAGCATTTGCATAATCTTAAAAGGCATCTGGAAAGCACGCGCTGCGTTTATACGAACGAATATGCCGATGACTTCGCGATAACGGAGCAACGGAGAGGATCGAGGGAAGGTAAAAGACAGGAGGCATTCGTTCGTCGAACGAGTCCAAGAATGACCTGACTCGGGAATTTCGATGGCGACGCGACAAAATAATGACGTATCTTGTCGCCTTTGGGGAAGAGAAAGTCGAAGGATCGAAGATGGCGATAGCCTTTCATCGATCTCATCGGACTTTATCCCCGTAAATCGATTTATCCTATATTGACACGAAGACTCGATGCAGATAGGATCATTAATACTGTGAGATAAAAAATGATCGCACAGTGACTCTTATAGATATTTAAACAAAATTAAAAAAGAAAAAAGACGAAGAAAAAGATATAGAGTAATTGGTTTTTACAATCGAATAGAACCGTACATCGGTACTCGATGGGCATGACGATGCCGACCATCAAATATACTCTATCAATCCATAAATATTCTCTAGTCTATTCTTTACGTCAAACTATAATAATTGAATGTCTTCATAATCATACCTGACTAGATAATTCCATTGATAAAACCTTTTCCACATAAACTTCTCCAGACAATTATGGATTCAACCATATGATTATTCTCGTAAAGTGGTAGTTGTCGAAGAATTTCCATTCGAGCTCGTAGCCTATATACCTAATTCAAGGTAAAGGAGATCACTTAGTATCATTGCAGTGGAGGATGTAGGAATCGGACAAACCAAGTTAGAGTTCTACGAACGAAGAAGGAAGAGATGATGTTGGGGATTCGTACGAGTGCTTTGGGAGCCGGAAAAGAAGGGTTGGGTGGGAAAGCGTGTGCGCCGTACAAGATAGAAAGAGAGGGTGGAGAGGAGGGTCCTTCTGGTGGCGAACAGCGTGTAACACGTGGCAGTATCTTGTATCGGGGCCGCGATCCCCCGCTGGTAGCACGGTGTTCTCTATGCGCGGCACTGCCATTCGCCCCCTCTCCTCGCTCCTCGGAGCGGATGCCAGTGGCGGCTTCGAGAGCAACCAGCAGTTAGTGGTGGGGGAGAAAGAGGGAGACCCACCGGTGGGCCCGGCTCACCCCACTCACTTCAGGGCCCACTCCGCGCGTCTCCTTCTTTTGTAGCATGCCTACAAGAGTAGATTTCCTGCAGATAACTCTCAAAGGCACGGAGGTCCGTCGGTGGCCTTAGCTTCGCTCTCCCCTCTCCCCTTTCTCTCTTTCTCTCTCGTAAGTATGTCTCTATACTATACCAACGTATTTGCGTATGTGTTAGTGGTAAGCGCGTACATTACGTATATATCTTATGCGCCTCGGCGTTGGTACCCGGGTTCACGCGAGGTCATTGCAAGGTTGCCTTTTCAAGCGACCGCCTCGGTCAGAGCTATCTCCGAGCGAAGACCACTTTCCCTGCTCCACCGGGTGTATATACCCGGTATATACGATATCCGATCGACCAAGATTTTTCGACGTTTATGAATGTTCGTGATTTATGGATTACATATTTTAATAAACGATGATACCTATTGGTTTATATGATATATCGAGAGGTAAGAGATATCGAAAAAGAAGTGCTTTTTATAAAATCGTTTGCGAATCGATAAGCGAATGGAAATAGGCGATGTGTTTTCACCGGAAGTAACAAGAAGGCGAGGTCGGGACTAAAGGTCCGAGCGTGCTTACAAACAGTTGTTCGTGAATTTCAATCGACTTGGAAAGTTCAGGGTCGACTACGAATAACGCGTTTATCCTACCTGGATATTTCATGAAATCGTCTCGATTTCGAATCGTCGAAAGAGATCGTCGAAGAAGAACCATGCTTTCCAAGCGCGGCAAATCGCGGCCGATTTATCGCCCGCGCCGGTTTAAAAGCAAGGAAGGAACGTTAATGGCGAGTTATTGCACGGGCACGCGGGCGAACATTTATCAGGGATTTAGCCGATAATAGAAAGCGAGTGGGCAATTTGTATGGTGGCCGATAATAAACTGTAACCACCCACGTGTCTTCGTTCATTCTTCGTTCACTCGTTCGATCGTGAATTTTTCGATATTTATTGTAGTATCAATTTGCCGCATTGCCTTCTTTTTTTTTTAACACCTGATTCATAATGTTAGGTATACCGGGAGCATCCACTCTCTTACGATGTGTATGTCGTAGGGACGAATCGTATTATCGATCGTTGTTCATCGATCGATCATTGTCAGAATGTCTCCGAGTTCGTGTCTTGCTTTTTCAATTTAAAAGAAAAAAAAGATAGAAAGAAAAAAGAGAGTGAGTGAAAAAGAGAGAAGAAGTCTTTCGTAGATTTGGAGTTATCGTATCTGGCTACCTGGCGATACGTTCAGGATTTCAAGAGGTTCGAGAAATCGCAGATAAGACTCGTAGCCCACGTGAACGGAATAAATTGTTAGACGAGGTTCGATCGCCGTGGCACGGTAGAACAATCGGAGAAAGTATCGGACGGCTAGAGTGCAGAAAAAATGTAGGAAAGGTCGAGTCGATAACGAGATCGTGATAGCTGCCGTATGCTTTATACACCGTAGCTCTATCGATCTTCGCGCGTGTGTTTATGTGGGACGCGAGCTTATGCGGTCTCGTCGTAGCCGTACATATTCAATGCAATGCCAGCTCCCTCGCATGCTTTAGCAGCAATACTTTCTCGTAGCGTCATTAAGGGATGCCTGTAATTAACGTGAACGTATCTCTCGAAGAAAGTTCATTAGGACGACTCTTTTTCTGTCTTCTTTCCTCCCTCCCTCTTCCTCCCTCTCTCTCTCTCTCTCTCTCTCTCTCTTTTTATTTTTCATCGATCCTCCTCAGTAACTATCAACGTGGTACCAAACGAGAATTCGTAAGTGGAAAATGACACATCGTTTGTGCCTTTGGTCGTAGTTGAATCGTGAGAATTTTCACGATACTCTCTTGACAAAAAACGAGTCCTAATCGTGGTTGACGTATCTTCATAGATGGCGTACACCTAGTGGTCTCGTCGTCTCTTCTCATCGATTCATCGAGGAACACTAAACCGAACGTACATACATTCAATACGTTCTCGTCCAGTTTCGTGCTCGTTCCAGCTCGTTCGTTCCGTGGGATTTGCGAGTGGAAAGTAAGAGACATAAAAGACGAACATCGAGCGGCTGGCCAGCAAGAGCGGTGGCTTCATTACCGGGAAACCTGTTAGTTATGCTAATATCGACTTACAAACCCTTCATTATCGCTGATGAGCAATTAATACGCCTGCCTGCCCCTTGGCCGGCAGTGCTAATGCACTCCGAATGTCTCTCAATTACACGGCGACAACACAGAGTTGTCCGCAAGGACGCTCCAGCAGCCTCTTCGTTTCTCGATCTTCTTTTCGCTTGGAGCTTATCGGAACTCGAGCTCTTTACTCTGAATATTTTACTGCGTCAAAGTATATCCTACATGTTCACCTGTCACGAACACGATAAACACCTTTTCCCAAGATGGAGCATCTTCTCTTCTTTTTTTCGAGTCTTTTTCCCCTTTACTCTTTTTTCCTTTTTGCTTTTTGTGTTTGTTTGTTTGTTTGTTTGTTTACTTATTTTTGTTAACTTAACATACTCGCTGCTATACAAATCATTTTCTTTCTTTTTCTTATCCAGAACCAGCACTTATATTTACTTATGATAACAGAACGCGATTAAATCCTATAGATATTTATCGATATGATCGGTGATTGGCCATTGAAGGCCAATAAGGTAGATATTGGAACTCTGGAGATAAAAGAGAAAGCTTTGGGAAATCAAAGTAGCGAGGACACCTCGAGTTAGCTTATCTCTTGGTAGCCTAACCAGTCTGTTTCTCGTCGAGACTCATTAAGTCGCCCTTATTCGAACGAACCAGCAGGAAGATAGAGAAAGAGAGAAAGAGAGAGAGAGAGAGAGATGCCGAGGACGACAGTTCCTTCGGTTTCCTTCCTCTTTTAATATGAGAATAAGAGCAAAAAAGATGACTGGAGCCGGCCGTCGTTGCTGTTGCTGCTTGGTACGAGCTTCTTACCATCTGGATGGAGAGAGAGAGAGAGAGAGAGAGAGAGAGAGGGAGAGAATGAGAGGGAGAGAAAGAAAGAGAGATGGGCGTGGTGCCGCATATTTAAGCAGGATAATATGTAGAAAGAGGTGAAAAGGAAGAAGATGAGAAGAACGGAAAAGGTTGTCTCTACTTACTGAGAAACATGAAAACGTAAGACAAGGTCTTTCTTAACGAAACATCGGTGACGATAACGAGGGACCAATTTAAAAGAGAAATGCGAGCATCTTATAATGCACGTCCCACATAATAAACTTTTAAATTAATAATTCAATAAAATATATCATAATGTAAAGTTAGAAATAGATTAGAAATGCATTAGTTCTATAATAATTATAATTAGTTTTGTGGAATAAGAAAATGTAATTTAAATGACGTTAAAGTATGATTAGATCAATCATACATTTAAAGTCATATATAATAATTATTTATAAAATGAAATAAAGTAAAATAAATATAAAGCACGTACGGTAAGTTTGTCGCTAATCGAGCTCTTCTTAAACGATTCTAAGAAACTTTAATTATCCTCACGAATAAAAGTCTACGTGGGTATTATGTACATTGTTCTTTTGCAAAATCGTAGAATTATAAATTAATTTGTCAAGAATTGATTTTCATATTATCTAATTTTCATGTTAGACTTTACTTGAATATTAGAAAGTATACGTTTTAGTCTACTAGTCTACTAAAATAAATATGTTGAAAGTAAGTATACTAGTTTAATAAAAAAAGTATACTAGTTTTTTTTTTTTTGAGTGTATACAGACAAACACGTGCATATAGAAATCTTAGAAACGTTTTTAAATAAACTCTAGTACTCGTATACCTGTCACCAAAGACCTCAATGACATTCAATCTGTTAACAATACTTGATTGTTGCTTAAAGAATGTTTGCTTATTTTATCGTAGTTTGCATATAGAATGGATGATAGATGATGCATCGTAAATGGATGCATGTCGAGATGCATTTATATTGCACAATAAAATATGCGTTTCAAATTCACTTAGAATATTGATATTATAAACGCATGAGTGAACGATCTCTAAAAAATGTCTATACGATTAGATTCAGAACGTATTACTTGTTTCGTAGAGTCGCTTAGAATCGCAAAGTGTCGTGTATTATCTTATATATAACACTCTAACGTTGTTAGGTTGTTACATTGTTACGTTGATTAAGCTGAATTAGATAATCGTAATTAATTAAATATCTTATTAAATACATTTATCTTTTTATATATATATATATATATATATATATATATATCCCTAATATTTTTTCGTACGTAAAAGATTTAAAAGAATTGATTATCACATAATCTAATTTTCATGTTAGACTTCACTCGGATATTAGAAAGTATACTTTTAATTTATATATATATATACATATACATATATAAATAAGTCAATCTATCGATCAGTCCATCGATTACTTCTCTTTTACAATAATCTTCTATTTAGAATGATTCATCAAAAAACCAAAGATATACATATACACGAAATGGCAATGAAATAATTGGGTTATTACGGATCCGATTAAATCCGTGGAATTCTTCGCAAAGTCTCTTTCCCAAGTAGTCCTATACCTATAGAGAACGAAAGATATCCTAGGTTGTGGTCCCTGGTGCCGCATTCCAGCACAGCATGGCACACACCATACCACCAGACCATAACGATATTCGATCGGATCGGAATAACTAGAAGGCGAGACACGGGTCGCACACATAGCGATAAGAAGAACGAAGAACGAAGAAAGAGGGTTCGCGGAGAAAGACGGAAGCAAGAAGAAGGCGAGAGAATAGCACGACGAGGTGCATGTACGGGGTTGCTTGGTTGCTTGGTTGCTTGGTTGGTTGCTTGGTTGCTTGGTTGCTTGGTTGGTTAGTTGGTTGGTTGGTTGGTTGGTTGGTTGATCTGGTTAGGCTGGTGCTTCGGTTGCTGCCGACGCTGCCGACGCCGCTCGTCGGCCGGTCGAGAGAGGCGCGCGACGACCTCGACAGGGCGTGGCGGGTCACCGGTCCTCGTTCCCTCTCGCGCAGTGCCGTAACAACCGATTGACTGTACCCGTGTCTTTTCTGCCTCTTCGAATTCTTGTAATTCGGTCAAAGATTTCATTTTCGTCACATCGAACTTATTGTCGCGTCAGACTTATCGTTATCGTTAATAAGACGAAGAGAGAAAGAGAGAGAGAGAAAGAGAGAGAGAGAAAGAGAGAGAAAGAGAAGAAACAACTACTCTTTACACAACAAATATAAAATAGTAGAACACATGAAAGAGATTACGAGGTTCGTTAGCCTTTATTACAAACAATACGACAGAGATTACGTCGAAAATAAAATCGTGTTCTGATTTATCGAAAGTAAAGGAATAAAGAGGAATGATTAATAACGATGACAAATAACGACTCTTCGAACATCTGTTTAAGATTTCGATCGAAAAAAAAAGAAAGAAAGAAAAGAAAAGAAAAGAATCGTTCGTTGAATCCAGTACAAAGCGGGAAGTGGTTTTCCTACGAGTGGTTAGTACGACTCGAGGGCTTATCTCATTAATGCAAAACCATCGTAGGAGTTTATAGACAATTCTTGGCTATCGGGGATCGTTTCGTACGATCTTGGATCGTTGGGCACGCCGTGACAAATACAAACTCGTGGCAACTTTTCGAGCACGTTAAGCTCGACCGTAAAAGTTACCGAAGAACCCGTTGGACGAGGAAAGTCGATCGTACTTGTAACTCTCATACGATTTTGTGTCAGGAGCGCGCTTTCGCGACTCGCTTGTTACTCGGTCATTTTGACAGGCGGTGCTAGCTGTGCCTGTGTTTGTGTTTGTAACTGTGTTTGTGTCAGTGGCAACGGCAATAGCAACGGCAACGGCAACGGCAACGGCTATTCCGCGACAAACTCGTTCCGTTTGACGGAATTGGGGCCGAGAACGAGCGAGCGAGCGAGCGAGCGAATGAACGAGCGAGCGAATGAACGAACGAACGAACGAACGAGCGAGCGAGTAAGCGAGTAAGCAGTGCTCCGTTTTGTGCCGGCGTGTCCGAGTAATTGCTCGAATCACGGTAAACTCGAGATAAGATCGATCGTACTGGCAACAACTTAGAAACGTATATAGGTAGATAGGTGTACGAGTGTTTGCCGTATTGGAATGAAAATATAATGGACGGTGATTATATTTCTTTCTTCTTTCTTTTTGTTTTTCAAGTATCTTATCATATCTATCGAATGTATTCTTTCTTTTTTCTTTTCTTTTCTTTTTTTCCTCTCTTTCTTTTCTTTTCTTTTCTTTGTTTTTTTCTTTTTCTTTTACTCACACAGAAACGTTTCTTTTGAAAAGGAGAATTACCACCTTTACCTTTGCATTCGTTATCTAGAACATTATCGTTCGCGCGATAACGTTCTTTTCTCTGATTGTTCCTCTTGCAAAAACGATTTTGATAACGAGATGACAGTTTTCTGACGGCTCGATCGAGCACGAATCAACTCGAATTAATTCGAATATAAGACGAGAAATTTATTGTTGAATGTTTCTCTATGACGAGCGGAGACAGGTGCGATGATAGGTACGATATGTAGAAAGCGAGAGATGGACATAAAAGTTAGCTTTATTACGTACCTTTGGACCCGATAAATACTAACCGAACACGCGTCTTCCTCCTTTTTTTGTCGCGTTAAATTACGATGATTCGCTGCAGCACGATGATTTAGAATCGTTGAGAGTAATTAAAAGAAGAAAAAAATCTTTTTTTACGTGTCATAAATATCACTTGTTCGTTGATGTGCCAAAGAGAACTAAAGATCCTACGATGTTTTTTTTTCTTTTTTTTTTTCAATCGCAAAAAGAAAGATGGCGAGTAAGCTTACACTCATCGTTGACGTTATTCCGAAATCTTGCTTACTTTTGATTGTCGATTTATCGAAATACTTGTTGACAGATTTTAATCCTAGAAAGAACGTACTTACAGATCGTAACCAACGTGACGATCGTTCCGATTCGATGCATTTAGCAGAGGTTAAAATCGCGAGATCCTTTTTGGTTAAGGAATTCGAACGTCGTAAGAAACAAGCCGTTACTTTTCGAGGATCCTCGATTCATTCCCAGGTCATGCTCGAATGGCACTTGCCGATTTCCTTTGGTTACAGTGGAACGAACGCCACGTCTAAGAATCGACTAAGAATCGATTCCGTCGGGATGAATTTTCCATCAGAAAGAAGACCATCTCGAATCTTCCTATTGACTTTTTGCAGGAATTCCAGAACGATCGGTAGTTTCGATCGATTTTACGCGTCGTTTCAATGTTCCTCAATATAAGTCGAGGATATAATCTAAGAAAGAAAGTTTTCGAACTTGCGAAGCGTTCAACCCTTCGATTGGAAACCGTACAAATTGGTATTCACTTCTTCGGCAAGGGGGCGGCTTATTCACCAATACGATATACTCGCTTGAAGCATCTTGCGCATTTAAAACCTCGTCTCGTAACACGATCGGTACAAGCGCGTAGATATGTTGTTCCGGGGCTAACAACGTGTTTGTGGAAGGTATAATTGATGCGGGTCCCGTATCGCGTTTGCCCTTAAGAGAGTTTGGAACCGGGTGGAGAAAATATAGGTTGTCTTCGTGGCTCGGCCTTTGGAGTCTGCGGTCGCCCGCGGTGCTACACGCTGGATGATATATTCTCCGCAACTGCAGCTGTACCCTGTACCAACCAAAGAAAGCTCAAAGAAAGAGAAAAAGACAGAGCTAGCGGACTTCTCTTTGCTGAACAAAACTGAAGATTTTCTAGTAGTATTACTATTACTACTACTACTAGAGAGTTTTTTTTTTGTCGAAGAAAATTCATCAATATTTATATAGATATTCGACGTTTGTGGATCTGATTTTTCCAAAGTCAATTGAACCAACCAACGAAGAGGAAAACAAAACTTACGTTTCGAGTAAATTTCAATGGTGCCTCATAAAATGGAAATCACTCGTAACGCTATCGCATCATCAGGCTCATTTGTGTTACAGTTTTTCGGCGTTAAAGAAAACGCGCGTGAAGAAAAGTACTTCTCTCTTTCTCTCTTTTGATCTATCTATCTCAGTACGTTGTAATTTCACGGGACGAACGGAATCGCCGAGCCGATAAGCCATTCACATCGTCTCTTCCTTACGTACCTAATTCAATGTTCCACGCATTGTCGTTATGCTTCGCGATTGTGCGTAGTACGACGCTTTTTGAATTTAAGCGCCTCTAATAACAGTACTACGAGGATCGTACGTGAAATTTCCTTGGTACTTATTCCCTACTCCGGTCAATTAACGGTAATAATAACCAAGACTACTATCAAAGGAGACTCTGAAAGAAATCATAAATTTCGATTTCTAACAAAGTTAATCGAAATTAAACAAAAAGACTCTTTCTCTTTCTCTCTCTCTCTCTCTTTCACTCATTTTCCTTATCCGAATCTCCCGCATGAAACAAACACGAGATATGAGAAAAAGTGGAGGACGAAGAAGAAGCAGAAGAAGCAGAAGAAGAAGAAGAAGAAGAAAAAGAAGAAGAAGAAGAAGAAGAAGAAGAAGAAGTAGAAGAAGAAGGAAAGAAGAAGATAGAAAGAGGAGAAGGAGGAGGAGGAAGAGAAGAAGGAGGAGGAGGAGGAACAAGAGGAAGACCGGTCTGGTGCGTTGCGTGCACGAGTCGCATTACGCCGTTGAATATTTCATTCATAAGCGAGCCGAGCTATCTCCGTATTCCACGAAGGAACACGGCTGATCGTAGCTAGCCATATCCATGCGCACACACGTGCACGTGTGTACTCGCGTAAGTTTATTCCTTCGTATATATGTATCTACGTACGTACATACATATGTGCGGACTAGCTCGAGGCCGTTGCCGTTGCAATTACGTCGACGTCGGCCCCCGTAGCCGTGAATGAAACGCCTGGCTTGTCCTTACCCCCTTCTTCGACCTTCCGCATCTTCTCTCTCTCTCTCTCTTTTTCTCTCTTTCTCTTTATCTTTCTCCGTTCTCTATTCATCCTTCTCCAGTCAGGCACAAAGTTGTTTTTACATGCCAGAGAAATAATGGGCCGTTGCGCTGCTTTACATCGACGTCGATGATGCACCTTGCCACGAAGAAGAAGACACTGCGAGACGAATTCCCCTTTGCGGAATTCCGCTTGCTTGCTAGCTGCCGTGAAACGCTTCAACCGACCTTCGCTTGCTTCTCTCTCTCTCTCTCTCTCTCTCTCTCTCTCTCTTTCTCTTTCTCTTTCTCACTCTTTCTCTCTCTCTCTCTCGTTCATTCTCTGTCTTTCTTTCTCTTTCTCTCTCTTTACTCTTTCTTTAACGCTTCGTTACTGCAGTATATGAAGTGTAATGCTATTATAATGTATTAGGTATGAATCAGTGTTCTGCTGGATATAGATTAATATCTGAAAATAAAAATAATGTATAAACAAGCGTTGATACGATGAGTCGAGGGAAGACGTTGTCTTTTCCTCATTCGTCATGTAATACATCGAGCAATAAAAGTAGCTTAGCAAATTTAAGCGTATATATAACGTAATAATAAACTCGTTATTATTATATATTCTGATTCAACGTTTGTAATAAATAAAGTGAGCCTTTTTCATATGTATAATATATATATGTGTGTGTGTATGTATGTGAGCGTGTGTACGTGTGTATATTATAAATACATCACCGTCGCTCTATTCTATATATGATACGGTTTATTAATTTTATCTGACTTTTATGTTTGTACAACTACATACATGAAATTACATATCTTCCATTTCTTTCACTTATTTCTGTTCTTCTCATAGAAAATATACTTCCGTCAAATGAAATTATTATTTACATTATTCCTTCCCTTATTACTTATTACGTAAATATATCGTTTACAATTTTATTAGACTCTGTAAATTACTCGCGACTACTTCGGTAATGTCCCATTGAAATGCACTTTAAACATTCTAGAGTTCTTAGATTTATTTCAAATACGAATAAATACGTTGAAAGTGTGCGTGTCGAATTTCGATCTCTCGTTGATAATACATAAGAAATTTCAATTCGATCGAAAAAAAACAAGTTTTCGTATCCTTTTTTCTAACGTATCATTTTTTCTTTTCTTTTTTTTTTTTAATTTTCAGAATTTCCGAGAGCACCGTATCGACGGGGCCGCGTTACCGCTACTATCGGAGGAACATTTGACGGGACCAATGGGTATGAAACTGGGACCAGCCTTGAAGCTTCGAGCAATGCTCGCGCGGAAGCTTGGGGCGTGTACTGTCTGTCTTCACTGTGCGCATTGCCACAAGACGCAGCTACCTATGCTAAGTACGGCAGCTGCAGCTGCTGTCGTCGTTCAGCAGCAACAGCAACACCAACAACAACAACAACAACAGCAACAACAACAACAGCAGCAGCAACAACAGCAACAGCAACAACAGCCACAGCAACAACAACAACAACAATTGCAACAGGCACAGGGTAGACGTCCGAGTAGTACGGGTAACTGACAAATACTGGCGGGGGCTCCCTCTTTCGGCCTTGAAGGAGCGCCTGCCATTACGATCGACTCTCCAGATCCAAACAGAGCCCTGAGGATAGAAAGGCGTATTCCACGGCCGATACGTAAACCAGAGGTTGTCTTCAAAAAACCGATTAAACAGTGACACTAGGAGAGATACTGTGTGTTTTCGGTTAAACGGAACGGGGAGGGGGGAGGAAAATAACGAAAAAAGAAAAAAAGAAAAGAAAACACTTTTTACGAGACACCAAACTTTGTTTTGAACGATGACGAGATTACGATGGTGTCACCATGAGTGCCGTGAGTTACGTGTTCGTTCGATAAGTGGACCTGCATTCTCATTCGCTTAACACTTGACAAAGCTTCTGAGTATCGTCCATGAATTATCAAAGATACATTTCGATTCTTTTAAACGGGTTTATGGTTTGAATTTTCTACGTGACGATTGAAGAATTGATATTGAAAGGTATCGATTTACAATACGAATTAGATACGAGAGAACAGAGACTTTAGTCGATGTTGGTAACCTGTACCTAGTATAAGAGTACCTAGAATACTGCTCAGAGATATTTTCGGGCATACGCATGGAATGACGTTAATTTTTCTATATATATATACATATATATATATGTACATGTATATATATATGTGTATATATATATATATATATTTTTATGTCGGATAAAAGAGCGAAAGAGCCTCGGTATAAAATTTTCTTTAACGCCTAAGGTAAGCTCGTAAGTTATATATCTACATAATTGTGTTGTGTGAGAAAATCGATAATATAAGAAAACGCGTGCCTACGCTCGAAATGTCTTCCAGAAAGTGTCGTTAACGATCGCAATCATGTTTGTTATCGCGTTATACATACATTTAATAATCCAATATGGGTCGCGAGAACTTAATAAAATATATGCAATACGCGAGTAATGTGTGTGAACGTGATCGAAGAATGTACGTGCGTGAAAAGGAAAAAAAGAAAACAGAAAAAAAAAGAAAGAAAGAAAGAAAAAAAGAAACCCGATATGTAACTATTATTCGAGAGAATCATGTGCAATAAACAATACGCGGGTTTCGCCGAGGATGTACTTTTTAAACGAATAATATTAGATTAGAAATTAATATGAAATAACTAATTCGCACCAATCGTTGTTCCGTTTATATATTTTAACGACGTTTTTTACATCGACGATTGTAACGATTAATATACTAAATTATATTTTTGCTAACGCTCTATTGCAAAAAGAAAAGAAATAGAGAGGGATAGAGAGAGATAGAGAGAGAGAGATAAAGAATTTGCATATAAAGTACGAGCGGCGGAACCGTTTAGAGAATTGTACATTTTCTTTTTCTTTTTCAACGTTCGTTACGAGCGTTTATTTATTTAGAAACTAATCGTTGCCTTATCGTATTCACTGTAATAATAATTAAGAATCGAACGACTGTATGTAGTAGAGATACATCGACGACGAGTAAGAACGGCGAACCTGCATCGTCGAAATAAAAAGAAAAAAAAATTATAGAAATTATCATCGGTTCGTACGACGAGCAGTATTTTTAGATTTACATTAGCCTAAATTTACTGCAAGTTATACATATAATAAATATATGTATATGTGCACGAGTACTTACGAGCATTTCGAGATTCGCCTTTATGATGAAACCGAAAAAATAATTAATTAATTTCCCTTTGATTATATTATTGTCACTAGCGATGCGTTAATTTGTTTCTTATTTAATAAAACTTGATCATTTTGTAATTATCGTGTATGACACAAACAAGCTTCTATATCGTTGCCAATTATAAAAAGTTTCGTTTGTCCAGTTGTTTGTGTCGTATGGGATACTGATAATGATTTTTCTTCTCTCTCTTTTTTTTTCTTCCTCTTAAAATTTAAAATGAAAATTGAAGAAAAATCTCTACGTTAGAATTAGATTTTAGGAGAATGCGAATCTCGATGATGTGAGAGAGTACTCGAATCAGCGGCTTTTACTTAAAAAGAGAAAGAAAGAATCATTGTACATAATTGCTTAAGCATTTATTTATATTGTGCTTTTACAAATGGACTCGTAGTATTTTATTCAACGTTATAAACGAAGTAAATAATTTCGATCGGCGGATTGATCTATACAAGAGGGTAAAAAGAGAGAGGAAAAGAATTATACATAGATATATATATATATTATATATATATACATATGTATATGAAGGCAAAATCGCATCTTTGTATCAGTGTTGGGCAATACTTCATTCAATTAATGATTAATTATTCAATCCTTACAATTTGATTTATTTAAATTATTAATAGATAGATTAATGATTAATAATTGAAGTTTTGGTCGTGAAATTAATATCTGTTTTTATATATTTTTCTTATTTTCCTGATAATTATTATACATATATTATCCTTATTATTATTTAAAAATTAATTAATAAATGAGATCAATGTGTTTTTAAGAAACAGCTTGTTAATGATTTCGTTTCGTAATCGCGTGCAAAATAATACATTTCAATGATCGACATTGAAATTATTTAAGATATTTTAAACATAGGACAGGTAAAATCATTGACTTCATAAAGTCAGGAAGAATACATAGGAACAAATATTCACGGCGATGATTAAATAATTAATTTGATCGTATAACATTTTTAATATTACATCCGAATAAAAAACAAATTTAATCGTTAATTGAACTTATTGTCCAAAATTGGCTTTGTATCGATAGAAACGAAGCTGTACAACAGTACAACAAAGAGGAACGGTTAACCAGTTTTGTGATAAAAACCTATAATTTCACTCATTTCTATACATATACACACATACAAACCTCTCCTCAGTTTTCTTTACGTTGTTTACTTACAACTTCGATCTATACTTCTCACTCATCTCCCTTTTCTTTTTTTTCTTTTTTTTTTTTAACTTCTCATTGCGAGTCTGTCGTGTATTATTTTACGTTTAACTGTCATAATATGTATAGTAGAAATTAATGGTGAAAAGAGAAAAAAAAACAGTACATTGTTTCTGTTACAATATATTTGTTGAAAGATACCAGTCGCTTTCCTTTTTGACCTGATTACAGGAACCATAAATCGAATGAAATAATATGGATTATTTTAATCCGATGATTTATCCCATAGATAATTAATTAATATAGAAATATGTTCGTTAGATAATTTAAAATCATATATGTTTTAGTAGAACGATTTAATTTCTTTTAGTTTTCTTTGGCCTGTAAAAAAAAAAAGAAAAAGGAAAAAATTTTCATCGAGTTCTCGTTAGATCGTCGAGAAATTGAATCCCATTAATTTGATTGAATTTATTAACTTCGATTTATTACTTACGTTAATGTGAATAGCCAAAACTCCATCTTCTTCTCCGGAAAGTATTTCGATGTACGCTTTTTTATCGGCTGTAACTTCAACCACTTTACCTGTACATCTGCCGTTCTCGAGATTTCCAGAAATGACATCGCAATATCTGCCAGCGGGTAAGCAACTGTCGAAGGTTCTTTTCAAGTCCCAACTGTTGGCATTGATCGCGATGAATCCACGATTGCCTCGACAGAATGCGATCTGATTACTACCGTTGTCCCACCAGTGATTTAACTTGGTACCGTTAACAGCAACTCGGAAACGCACCATGTTATATATCTGTCTCCAACGATGCTCACAGACCCAACCGTTTCCACAGGTATTGTCTTCATTAATAATCGGAGAGAGGATATTTCCATCTGAATCCGCTGGTGGACTATCGTCGAACTTATTAAAATGATAAGAGCTCATGACTCGTGGTGTACCATAAGGATGAGCCAACATGAACGCTACGGCCATCTAAATTCACAACATTCGTATTAATCTGAGTAACAACTATTAACATCGATCTTTTCAAATCATTTTGACTTTCGAATATTTAATAGAATTCGTTGATCCTTTGTCTGTCTATTGAAATGAATGATAAAAAAGAAACTAGTAATATAAATTGTACGATTTGAAGAGAATTGTAGGCTTATGTGTAAATGCATGTTGGAATGTGCTGCATCGTGTGTGCTGTCTACAGAATACGCAAAGGATTAACGTTTACAAGAATTACCTTGTACAACTTGGAAAATTTGTAGATGAGTGTACCGTCGGAACGTTGAGTGTCGTGATTGTCAATGAATACCAAAGCATCGGACGAAGGCATGAGATTCCAAGCTTCGCCCCAGTTAACAAACCATTTCAAATCATTTTTGCCAAAGAAAGCATTGCCGAGTTCGCGACCGTATTGAAATTCCGTCACTGCAGCGAACTCGTATTCTTTTTTTGAAATCGCCTCGCCACCATAATCTATAACCTCTTGGAAAATGTATGGCTTTGAATAAGGTTGAAATCCATGTTTCGTGTTAAGATCCTTAATTCTCGAATAGATGACTTCTAAATCTTTTGGCCACATATGTTTTGCTGCATCGATTCTACGGAAAATAAAGGAGATGAGTACTTACTGTTTTTAATACGAATGCAAAGATGTTCTGACAAATATCAAATAGTTACGATCCTTTTGGATCGTAATTACTTTCCCATTTTGTTCTCAGTTAAGACTCAATTATTTGATATAATTTCTTTTCTCTTTAATATATTAATCGAGAAAAAATTGTATGCGGTAATTTTTTAACATAACTTTGTATTAACAAAACAATTCCTTTTCGCTTCTTGTATCAATTGAAAAGAAAAAAATAGTATTATCAGACAGTAGATAATGTTTTCCGATTGAAAGTTACATGATCAGACAAATAAAAAGATAACGTTTTCTGACCCAGAAATTGACAACAATGATGATGTATAGCGCAGTTAAAAAAAAAACAATATTTTATCATGATTCTTTTTTTTTCTTTAATATTTTAATAAAATTAAAAAATCCTTTTAGACTCATATTGATTCTTCAAAAAAGACATTTAACGAAAGTAGTAGCCGTCTCTGAGCACCGTAACAAGCGTGTTTAAAAATGAAAAGAAATATGTAATAAAATTTCTTGAAATTTATTCATTTCTAAAACGAATTTGAATTTTGAATAATTAAATCTGAATAACTAACCTAAAGCCAGCGACCCCAGCGTCGACAGCTTCGTTCAAAAACTCAACGATCTTTTCCCTCACGTACTCGCTGCTTTGATCAAGGTCGTGAAGTCCCACCAATTCGCAATTGCGTACGTTACTTGCATTTCTATAATCCGTTATGTCGCACTTAGGATGAAAATCTTTAATCGAGTACGGTACGGCAGGATAATCGTATTTATAAGTGTCTGCTGTCGAACCACCAGTTCCTTTGGCATCTTTGTGATTCCCACTCATGTGATTGAACACAACGTCAACGTATATCCTTACATTAACATTGTTACATCTTCGTACCATGTCCTTGAATTCTTGCTCGTTTCCAGATCTCGTTCTCCATAAGTACGATATTGGTTGATATCTTTCCCACCATGGCCGAGAAGATACAATTACGTTCTCTTGAATCGGTGAGACCTTCGAAATTATTACATCGTATAATATACAATAATAAATAATCTCATCGTGAGACTTTTACAAACTTAATATTAAATGAATGAAGTCTTATCTGTAGAGAATCAAAAATACATGGAAATCTTTGCAAAGTGCTTGAACAGCTGTAATGTATTTAAAAAAAAGAAAAGAAAAAAAAAGAAATGAAAGACTACTTGACCTTGCGAATACTTCGATTGTTTCAAGTGTTCGTTAATTATAACTTTACGAAACATGGAAATACATTGAAATTTAGACTTGTTACTTTGAAATGATATAAAAAGAAAATATTCTAAATGGCAATTCTAAGAAGAATCAGTAGCGTAAGAATGTAAATGGAAAATGGAACAAGAAGCTCTCGATTCTACGAATAGTAATCGACTTCATTGTTTCGTTGTTCGTTTATATAACGTTTCTGCAGAATTCCTTTCATCTGGTTGTGAATCAGCCGTCGAACAAACGACAATCTTTAAGTGGAACTCATCGGATATTAAACATTTTTCTTTTTTTTTTCTTCTCCATTTTTTCTTTCTCTCTCTCTTTTTTTTAATTCGTTCTCGTCCTTTACTATATAGCCACGCATTCTTTTCTTTCATTAATCATACCTACATATATCTAGACTTTCATGTTTATATACCTATTGCGTCACACGTTACGTATTCACACATAACACCAACACAAAATTCAAAATCTATTCAGCTATTTCACGTGATCTCTAAAGATCTCTCTCGAAGGCTACAATTGGTTTGAGCAAAGAGAATCAATCACGATTACATTTTGTGGTTTTCATTATGCTACATTTTTATTTCATTAATCATCTCCCTAGATACATTATCTTCTTATTTACATATAATTCGTATAAATCGTAAAGAGAGAGAAAGAAAGAGAGAAAGAAGAAGAAAAAAATGACACGAACGAAAATCGATCGATCTAACAAGTCATTCCAAGTAGTTACGTTCGTTTTTATGCATGTTATCCTTTTTTTAAAGAAATAAATAGAAAATTGCTTATATAAATTAACTAGAAAATGAATGATAAAACCGCGTGAATTGATTGTTTGACCTTCGTTACTTTGTATTCGTAAAGTGAATCGAAATCGCATTTAATGAAGAAGTTTAATGGAAAAAGTGTGAAATTTTTATTTTACAGTACCTGTATTCCACCGTAGCCCATCGGTCCCAAAAATCTTTCGCACTCATCCGCAATATCCTTCCATTTCCATTCGAAAAGGTGGACCATAGTATCATGGCCGTTGACATAGTGAGGAGTTTTGTAAGCGGTGGTTACAGAGAATAACAATGCCAATACACTCACGAGTAACGCCATTCTGATGTGTGACTCTCGTTGCTTGCTCAGAGCATATATACACATACATAGAGATATGTATGTGTAAAAGAAATTTAAACACTACATTCAAACGTCTAATCGTTCTCGCACATCCAAAGGTCGTCTTATTTACTCTCCGCGTTATCGATAATACTTTTTAATGCACTATCATAAAATTTTTAGAAACGATAATACCACTCGAGAGTTTTTTATTGGTTAATATCAAACCACTTCCCATTTAAGATATAGTATCGCAATAAATTATATTCTCCGTATTTGTACATAATGTGGAGTCTTCCGACATTTATTCTATAGGATGGATGGATATTCTTTTAATGTCATTAGTACAAATCTAGTTAGAAACAAGAAAGAACATTTGTGATTTATTCATTCATTAATAAAAATTTAATTATTTCTTATTCATTAGATGTCAAGTTATTCCAATATGAATATAACGATCGATAAATATTATAAAGTGGAATAGATAATTGTGATTTTTTTTCTCTTCTTTTACTTTTACTTTATAATAATAAGATTCGATGAATGTCAAAAGAAAAATACATAAATCTACTATATACCTGTTTTTGTATCGTTGACTCATAATAGACTAATCGATTAATAATAATTTTATTTTCTTCTATCGTAGTTTCCGCACGTTTCCGTCCAATTTATCAACGATAATTTTCAATAATACAATATTTTGAGCTTCACTAATGCCGATAATGTTTTCAAACGTATCGATTGACGAGGTTAATCATGACTAGGAAGCAATAGTGTAATGAGTTTACGTTCTAAACTCTCTTGTAAATAGTTCGAAATAAGAAAGGAACTAAGACGAGTTCGTAAATACTTGTTTGATGATAACAAAAGCTTTAAAATTCAAACAAAAATTTTTTTTATTTATTTATCTCCTTTATAGATAAACAAATAAACTAAAATAGCTTACAGAACGTAGTTCTCCTACGTAAATTTATTTTATTCTCGAATAGAAAATTGTTTATTTTATTTATCCTACTTAGAAACGAGTTATCGTCGTCAGTGTAATAATTTCCATGTAAATATTTACATTAGAAGAGAGTTGTATTGTATCAAATAATTCCAAAGTAGATACCATCAATTACGAACAATGAAATATAGGTTGCATGTTGTATCTATAGCGTATAGATTGAACCCATTGTCAAAGAAACCTTTCGTTAATCTTTTTGACAAAAGTAAAATTTTATCAGTCATCCAATCATACGAAATTCAAACTAAAATGCAAGACAGTTCAATAAATGGAATGTTTACCATATGTTGATGTTCGTGATCCAACGGCATGATATCTTCCGTTATTCGTAAAGGCAATAGATCCACCGATGGCGAGTATCTGATCCGTTGCCATGTGATTCATTACGTCGTCGATCCTCGCATCGGATCGATTGCACCATCTCTTCTCCATAACCGTTGATGATTTTATAAGATACAAACTGATATATCTTTATCCACGAACTACCCTCCAATATCATCTTTTCGGTATAATAGAAGACACCTGGCGAATAAAAACTTGGAAGATCTTTGCGTGTTTTAGGATTTATCAACGGTATCAAATTTTTAATCGTAAAGTCCAATCGTAACTTTGTCATATTACTTACTCGATAAATAAAATAAATCAGAAGGATTAATCTTCAGGTGCATTCGCGCCTTTCTCCCTTTATTTTTATACGTGGACTGATTTGGCTACAGTATATCACAACATTATAGAGATCGAACTTTAAGTAGAATCGTGTGCCAATCGGCTGGCGAACTTCTTTTTTTTTTCTTCATTTTCTTTTTTTATTTTTTTACACATACTTTTTTGTTTTCTTCGTTTTTTTTTTTTTTATTAATTTCTTTTTTTCCTTTTTAATCCTCTTACTGTCTGCTCCTTCAAACGCTCACGTATCACGCTAACACAATTCTATATGCGCGCACATTCCACGAATATGAACGAGTGAGAAATAATATCGTCGACAATACGATAGAGAAAAATTATTATACGACAATAGTAAGAATAATTATGGTTTGATCTTTCTCCTTTTCTTTTTTTTTCTTTTTCTTTTTTTCTTTTCTACGCGCGATCCGTCATATTAAATTATATTAAAATCAATCGGACCAACGGAGAGAAACGATTGTTTTCGATGAGATAGCGTATGACGTGGAACTGGCACGATTAGGCTGCTTAACGGATATTATTTATTGTTATCATTATTATTCTTACTATTCTTTCTTCTTCTTCTTTTTCTTATTATTAATGTTTACTCTTGTTGTTGTTGTTGTTCTTCTTATTCTTCTCTTTCTTATTATTATTAATATTATCATCATTAGTATTATCATTTTTGACGGACACCTTACAATAGTACAAAACAATAAAAATATCGATGCGCACGGACAGATGTGGAGATATAGACGAGAAAATTAGCGTTCGACATTCATCAATATATCCTTGACACTTATGCAATCGGGAGCTAATCGCATCACACGACGACGAATAATGAAATATACATTTTGAAATTTAAAGAAAGAGAAAGAGACAGAGAGAGAGAGAGAGAGAGAGAGAGAGAGAGAGAGAGAAGAGAGATGATAGCGACAGCTGTTTAGGTTTGTTTTTAACTACTTTTTTTTTTAATAATTATTGTGCACCTTCGTGATAGTTATACGAGTAACTTTGAGTGATTATCGTGGATAATCGAAAAATTGATTTTGATAGATCGACAATGAATTAAAAGATATGAAAAAATAAGATATGAAAGATTATACCTGATATAGCAAATTGATTAGTGCTACGAGATTGTTGATAGTTGTATAAAAGTTGTGTACGAGAGAGAAAATAAAGAGAGAGAGAGAGAGAGAAAGAGAGAGAGAGAGAGAGAGAAAGATTTGTTTCGTAACAAAACATATCGAAGATAATAAAACATTCATTTTCCAAAAATAAATAATATATATCGAATCGAACATATCTCCGAGATTCTTTTTATGTAAAATATTTTTATAAAAAATTCGATGATTACTTTATAATAAAAAAAAAAAAATAATAATAATAATAATAATAATAACAACAACGATAATAATAATAACAAAACAATTAATGCTTCGATATAAATCACGATAAACGATACATAAAACGTAAAACATTGTACGCACACATACATTACGGCGATTCTTATTATACATTAACGATTCTATTACACAGATGGTAGCAAGTGAGATTATTTTTCTATTACTTTTCTTTCTCAATAACAATCGATAGATCAGAATCGGTAGCAACCAACTCGGGACGCGAGCTTCCCTTCAAATCGGAAATAGATTCGCGCGAACTTCTATGAGTTTTAATCAAATTTCATCGCCAAGTTTTCTTCTTTTTTTTTTCTTTCTAAAATTTTAACATCGATCAACGACATATTAATATCTTTCCTAGCGCGCAACTTTGATAAACATTCTAAATTAAATGTCAAATAATCAAATAGGTTTAATGTCATTCAAACGATACGTATCTCTCTGAGAGAAATATTGCAAACTTTTTGGAAGTACGACGAGTGGAAGACGAAATCGCATGATTAAATGAGAAAATAAAATCGTATTGATAATGACTTACGATCGTTGATTTATAATAGATTTAGTATCTTTCTTTTTTTTTCTTTCGTCTTTCTTCTTTCTTTGCTTTCTGTATTTTTTTTTGTTTTCTTTTTTTTCTTTTATTTTCTTTATCGAGAGTGGCAGTTTAGACGTAGCATTTTCCAAATGATTTTTAATAGATCTTTGACTTCCACTTGAAAATTATTTAGTAAATCGATTTCGTTTCATTTTAGAATAAGTGTTCTTATTGAGTTGTAGATGTTAACTATGCTAATGATAAATCAATATCAATAAGAGAAATGTGTAATAATAATAAAAGGAAATAATAAAATTAGAAATCGAATCATTATATTAATGTGTGTTTGTGTGAAATCATCGGCGGTCGGTTTAACTAGTTTCGCATTAAATTGATAATAATATATTCTGCAACTTCAATGTTGTATCAAATATATATGTATATGTATATATATATATGTATATATGTATATATGTATGTATGTATGTATAATATGTGTGTATATATACATATATCTATATATATATTATTTAGTAATAAGTCTTTGTAGTTCTCTGACATCATTATCATAATCGATGGATATGTCGTAGATAAAGTACAATATTCAACAATAACATCGTGAGTGATCCATCTAATAACTATGCACGAATATCTTGCGCGGAATGAGAAACGCGAATGATCATTTTAAATTCAATAATAACAGGATATATGTATGATACCGATGATTAATATATAACGATATAATCTTTGCTTTCTTTTGTCGAAAATGCAATTGAAATATAATCGCCTATTATAACATGTTTATGAATAAATATATGTCGAGCAAAAAATTCATTGATTAATTAATTAATATATATTTAAGAAGAGAGATGATAAGTTTCTTTCGATTTAGAAGATTCAAGATCAAATTACCGCTTTTAGCGGACTAATGTTTTGTTCTAGAGAAAGACAAAATGAAAAAAAAAAAGAAAAAGAAAAACAACAACAATAAATGTCCCGATGATTTCAACGTCAATTAGCTAATATAATCAATGAAAGACTACAAAGTCGTCTTGACACATTTGACAACGCACATACATACGGTATCTATCTATGTAAATATCGTTCGCCATTAACAATCGAGATTAACATTGCTCAAATGAATTTTTGTAATTTCCTTTAGTAAGGCGCGCAATTGTGCTTATCGTGCTCCACAAAAGCAATCGAATATCACAAATTCGTAGTCGAAGGAAGCGTTCCGATTGTAAGCTTTCTTACTTGTATGCACAATTACAAATATATATGCATTACCAACGGTATCTTATTTATTTCTTTTTTTTATGTTTTTTGGAAAAAACCGCCTAATTAAAATTTCAACAGATTCAAACGGCAACGTATGATAAATATCTGTATCTATTAATAATTTTCACGCGTGCGTGTACGTGTAATGTGTGATTGTGTCTATGTACTATATATACTATTTTATAAATACGTATATATATATATATATGTATGAGTATATATGTATATATATATATATATATTTATAAAATTTCTTAATTCTAGAAAAAAAAGAAAATGCAAGTCGCATTGTTTCGAACTGTACGACGAAAGTATACGAAACGATAATCCTCAAATTAAACGATAACGCAATTACCATTTCGTTTAACTCTATCCAACTCGATCTACAATACTTCTAAACTATAAACAACGGCTGAGAATAAGCGATCTAAGACTTCAGTTTAGAACTTGTGCGTTTTATATAGCCAAACTAAATCCGTCCGGCCTTCTCGTCTAAGAACCAATCGTATGTAGAGACCACCTAATCCATCTATCGGATGGATGTTTGGTTGTTGTTGTTGTTGTTGTTGTTGTTGCTGCTGCTGTTGTTGTTGCTGCTGTTGCTGTTCTTGTTCTTGTTGTTCTTGCTGCTCTTGCTTTTGTTCGTGTTGCTGTTGTTGCATTTGTCTTTCTTGCTCCTCGAATTGCTGTTGTTTCTTTTCTTCTCGAAGCTTTGCTTCCTCCTCCTCCTCCTTTAATCGGAGCTGCTTTTTTTCTTCTTCTTCTTCTTTTTCTTCTTCTTCCTCTTCTTCTCGTTGCTGTTGCTCTTTTTCTTTCTGTCGTTGTTCCTCTTCCTCTCGCTGTTGTTCCTGCTGCTTCTGTCGCTGCTGTTCCTCTTCTCGCTGCAACTCCTTCTTCTCCCATTCTTCAATATCTGCATCGGTCGGAGCAACATCACCGTTTCTTGGATGCTCGTAGAAACTCCGTTCGTTCTCGCCGTTGCTGAATATATCCTCGCGTCGAGGCTCATCCGAAACGGCCGCTGTCAATGCGGCCGTGGCCTGAGGTTAGTTGCTACCAGAGTGCTGTTTGCGCTCGAAACCAGTGTCAGAGCCGCTCGAGCTCAGAGTCGTATTGCTACCGTATGGTTCCAAGGATGATTGAACCGACATACTGCGGCCCTGTTTCCTCACTTTGGGGGGGGAGAGTTTCCCGGGCTCGACACTGGTTGGGTCTGCCTGCAACAATCTCTTGGTCAAGTGACTTCCTAAGTTCGATCTATGATCGTCAATGAATTCGCTTTATATGATATATTTTTTTATATTATAAATTTTTACTTATAAATATATGGATGCTTGTGTATGTGCATAAATAAGAAGTATAGTTCATTTATTAATTTTTTTGGGATATTTATTAATCTTTGAACATTGGATTCATTAAGTGCCAATCACTATGTTAAGTAGAGATTCATTATATCGTATAAAAATGTGATAATTGTAAATGTAAAAATTGTAAGTGTTGGATAAATTAAACGCACCTGATAAGCTAAAGCGTTCATGATGATACCATCGGGTACCAATCCTAACGGATGAACCTCATTTACCAAAGCGTTTGTTGGAATTTTGTGAAATTGAATATACTCAAGAAAGTTGCCGATTATATCTTTCAATGGTGTATCTTGATTACTGTCATAGTATTTCTTGCTCCACATTAAGGCTGCCTAAAATTGAAGATAGCAAGAAGATTACGAAGTATTTATTAAAATACATGTACATGATTATATTTATTGCGAATTATTAGATTAATAGGAACATGATGAATAATGACAAACAAAATCGAGTAATGAATTTCAGTTAGGATCTTTTTAGATGATTTTCTTTTTTATAATAAATTGATTTTTTATAATACCCAATTAGGCATAATAGAATAATGTTAATTAGAAATATATTATTTTACTAATGTGACCCATGTCTAATACGATCGTGTTGTTTTTGAAATATTCTTAATTAGTTTACAACAAATTAATAACACTTAATGATAAAAAGAAGTTCTTCTTTTCTTTCTTCTTTAAATCAAATCGTCTAAAGGGAAATGTAGCTTTGTTCGTAACATCTGGTCAATTTAATAAATTAATCAATATCTATCAGGCTGCGTTGTTGTTTTAGTCATTATTCATAATGGTCGGGTACTATTACTGGCTTCGTTTATAACATATATATATATATGTATATATATTTAACTAACACACACACACATACACACGTATATAATATTTCGCTTTTTGGGATATTCTTTTCTGACTTACTTGAAATTTGGTAAATTCGTCCGCACGTAATTCTTCTCTTGCTAAGATCAAACGAACAACGTGTTGAGGCAACAAAGTAAAAGATCCTAAGTTCAACACTTCGTTCCCATGTTCGTCTACGAATTCTAAGACCTTCGAAGAGAGAATAAATAATACATTTACTATGTTACAAAATAAAGATCAATTCTATCTTATCGAAGATTAATTTTATCTGTTAAATCTAATGTTTTGCAAAGTGATCGTATTTGAAGATTGCTTAGGACCAATAAATAAGCACTTGCATAAATTCTTACAAATCTAAAATATGTTGAAACAGTTATAAAATAGCATACCTTTCTAAAAAATGCTTTTTACCTTTTGAACCAAAGATTTGGTACATTTGTATTGTATATAACGTTCAGCCGAGGCTAAGAGCGCACAAACCGTGTCAACGGTTATGCAACATTGAACGAATCCAGCGCAGGCTTTTCTAAGTTCGTCCAATCCATAGTAATCGGCGGCATTCATAACACCTGTATAAATGAAAAAGTCGATCGGTCGAGCTCGGTAACGCATAAAGTATTGATTATCAGTGTTAGTCAGAGTGGGACAAACACATGCTCGTGTTCCCTATCAACGGAATGTTTACCGTACGTTAATTTATCGGGTATCGATTAGCTCGCATAGTCATCGACGATAATAGACTTGGGATCGATGATCGATCTCTTTTTATATATTTAAATAGTAAATAATAAATAGTAAAAAGTGAAAACAAATAAAATTCATACTATCTTTCGATTTATGTATTATCGATATAACTATTCCGAGAGTTAAATAGTTATTAAATTAATCGACGTCCATCACAAGCGTCGTGTTGTCCCGATAAGCTATCGCTACCGTTCGATTTAATAAAAGAAAATAATATTTATTAATTACCCAACAAGGTTCTTGGTTGTAGAGTGACGCAACCGGTATGAATGTACTCGATGAGTTGACGAAAAACATCCGGCTCAAACTCTTCGATGATGAGAGTATGATGTTGATTCGATTGCGGCTACGAGCATGTAATTCGACGTTTCTTCATTAAGATCGATATCACACGATGAGATTAGTTTCGATCTTTGTAAATCATGCGTAAGCTATTCCACCAGCATAGGGTGCATTTATTTATTTATTTATTTATTTATTTTTCTTTAGTTTTTACCCATTGCTCCGATGATACATTCATTTTCTATTTTTTTATTTATTTAATGAATTCTAATGCATCATTTGAAAGTTAGACTTCGATCAGATTCTTAAAGAATTAAATAGAACGAGATAGTCAATGGGTAAAAATGAAGGTCATTTAAACATTTGCTCGTTCTGATATAAAGTACGAATAGATATAATGAATAATGCAACGATATTAATTCATCAAAATCAAATCTACCGTGCTCCAAGCATTAGAACTGTGCCTAATAAATCTTTTATAGAGAATTATGTACACTAAAAAGAAAAAAGATGAAAAAGGAAAGAAAAAAGAATTTGTAAAATTTTACTCGCAGAGAAATCGTAAAAGTTTAATACCACGAACGCATATATATATATACGCACTACATACCTATCTCATAAATTGGTTCGATATCGATATTTTGTAAAGGCATCGTAAAAAAGAAGCGTGCAAAATTTGATACGCCGAAGGAAAAATCGAAAAATCAAATAAGACGAAATATATGTCGCATGCAATTTCGAATCGATTTGAGAATAAAGAAAAGAACTAAATAAATACTAAGTATCCGAATCTCTCGACATAAATTCAATACGTAACATACATTTACGATAAATCAATAACGATAAATCAATATTAATGACTACGAAGAAAAAAAGAGAAAAAGAAAAAAAGAAGAAAAGAAAGAAAGAAAGATGGAGCATGACATTCACTAAAAGATCTTCATTAGTTCGATCTACTTGTGTATTAAAAAGTTCGACAAAAGATCATTCTAAGAAGAGATAATCGTAAGTGCTGTGCAATAAGAATTTCTATGGAAAAATTTTATGCGATCTTTTAAGAAGTACCTCTTGTATGGGTGCCAGCTGCTGAGTGAACCCTGATCGCTGTTTGACACATAACAAATGCACACTTACTATCTCGCAATTATTACTAATTTTATAGAAAAATGAGAAAAGAAAAATATGTCGAAACGCTTCTTTAACTGGTACAAATAATATCTTTATGTATTACAATGACTATCTTATTTTGTATTTTCCAAAATTATTTTACACATCGACACACAAACGTCCTATATGTACATATAGATATATACATAGGATAAGTCCTAGAATAAATAAGAAATAATTTAATGGCGATTTCAGTATAGCAAAACAATCAGAAATGTTCATATATGTCTTATTTGACATATTTTTATTCTTTTACTATTTGAAAGAGAATTTGATTTTCAATTGATTCTCAACGAACTCTATCCGGTTACTTTCATAAAACTGAAATACATTTCAATACCAGTATTTCCATACAGATGACTTACCAATGACTGTCTCATTCTCTTCATATGCCGAGATATTGCTCGGATTTATATTGAAAAAACTTTATTCAATTCTTTCACGTAAAGTTTCAACACTGTCAATGAGCGTTTTATATACAATGGATTTCAAATAGAAGATTTAAGTGAAGCGAATAAGCGAGAGACGATAAAAACTTCACGACTTATATATACATTTGAATATCGTTCGTTGAGAAATTGTCTAGAAATTGTCTAGAAATTCATTCCAAATTTTATCTAACGAAAAAGGATCATAACAAATTAACGTCGCAAACACGAAATCAATGTCAAACATGACATTTGTTCATACATTTACATGAACCTTTATATTATTTTGACGTACCGAAGACAACCCTAAAATATATCCTCCGCTTATTCTAGGACATTCTGTATATATAGAACATACGTTCCGTATAAGAAATTCTTCGCAAGGTTGACCGCAAGGATTCCAACGTCCAACTAATCGATTAATTTACCTGCTGTGCCGCGTTTTGTAAGTTCAGCAAAGGTTCGGAGCTTCTCTTTAAAAAAAGTCGTATCTTGTTCTCTCTCGTTGGCGCTTCTTTCTTTCGTTGAGGACTTGGTGCTTGATACAACATTTTATGGAAAACTCTGTGAATCAGAAGAAAAGGAAGAAAAACAAAAAACGAAAAAAAAAAGAAAAAACAAAATTAATTCCTTTTCCTTTTCTTTTTGTTTTCAAGGTTTCACGAATGATCAAAAGATCGAAAGATCGGATCATTTTTTTCTTTTTTTTTTAACAAGAAGTAAAATATAAAAGACAGAGGAAAAAAGGGGTAGAGAAAGGAAAAAGGGAAGAAAAATGTTGATACTAACCTACTTCTAGCAGCGAGAACAGCCTTCACGGCGCAAACAGGCTCTCTTGTGTCACCAACTAGAAAAGTGACATCGCAAAGTTCTGGCATGCTCGCCAGAAACTTCATGTCTTCGGCGAGACCGGTCTTATTCTCGAAGGTCGAATAATCCGACTCGTCGACCACCCGCGATCCCGAAGCTTCCGGCATCGGGCCTGTGCTTTCCTAAAGAAAAGAAACAAAACAAAAAGAGAAGAAGAGAATAAAACAGATTAAAACACAGATTAGTTAAATTAAAACAAAGAAGAACGATGTTAGTTCGAAAATTCTCTATTCAATGGATTGCCAACGATAAATTACGACGAGTCTTTTATCGAAGAGAAAAATCTTTAGCAATAAATTCGTCGATAGATTCTTATATCCTATCCCTTCCCCCTCTTACTCCTTCACCCCCATTCTACCATCAAATCTATCTCTATTTCTTATTTTTTCTTTCTTTCTTCCCTTCGCGAGATCGAATTACTTCCTCGTGTAGCAAACCAATTTCTCATCCACCACACGATTAACCTATTTTAATCATAGAAATCTTCCCTTCCATTCTCTCCCACTCCCACTCTATTCGATCGTATATTTTCTTTCACGACTGTGCAAAAAAAAAAAAAAGGAAACCTTCAAATAATCCTAGCGTGAGTCAAGAACATTAAGACACCATCTACCAAAGATGTATATCATGATTTATCTACAATCCATCACGATCGTCTAACGATCCTTTAATAACGATATTAAAAATAAATGATATTTTAATAACGAATATTAAGAAGAAATAGTATCGGAGTAGTTTCGGAACAGACTGATTAAAGATTCTCGTTAAGATTTTAATTAAGAAACAAGTACGATGAGATGAATGTCAGAGTTCGTGTAAAATCGACTGAACGATAAAGACGAAAACAAAGGACAACCCTTTATTCTCGATCAACCCACTCTCCACTATTATCGCCCTCTCGTAAAGTCGAACTAGAAGAAGTCAAGTAAAAGTAGTGTCCCAAAAGAAAGTAGAGGAAAATTACCTGTTGCTCGAGTCCCGGAGCCCGCTCGCTCGCCGGGCTACTTTTGCCCCGTAAAAACACTTTTACCCAGCTAACTTTTGTCTCTCGATTCACGCACACTCCACCGTGTTCATGTTCCTCGACGCTTTCGGCCACGGCTCAAAATTCTTGGAAGAGCATTCCTCCGTCTGCTATCGGACGTTGCAAGAGTTAAAGAGATACGATTGGGTGAGGTTCAATCGAAATAAGTGGGAGGGAAAGAAAAAAATGGCTTGAAACTTTGCGTTCGATAATCTTTCTCGATGGATCTCTTTTTCTCTCTCTCTCTCTTTCACATAGACACAAATACACAGACATGCATATACAGACATAGAACACAAACGCGCACACACGCTCCACCTATCTCCCACGAGCTTTACAAATGAACTCTCCCAGCAGCCTTTCCTTCGCTAACGAAAATTTTTCTCTTCTAATACCTGCTAAGAGGAATAAAACTCGAGGCTTCGCGAGGTTTCTTACACTTGAAAGGAATCTCGTCAATAGGAGATAGATATGAGAGAGAGAGAGAGAGAGAGAGAGAGAGAGAGAGAGAGAAAGGGGGAGACAGAGAGAAAGAGAAAAAAATTAATAGACAGTAATCTTCGCAACAAGGAAGAAAGGAAGAAAAACTCTTGATAATAAAAGTAACTAAACTGTTTCCGTAGTCACGCGCGTTTTTTCGCGATAAAAACTCGTTTTGCGAGATATTCCAACGAACGAATAAACCTCGCGAACCAACAAAAGAGTGCTTTCGAGCTGTACGCTTCGACTTACGAAGAGCAACCTCTACTTGTCTTTCTCTATCTTACTCTTGCTACCCTCCCGAAGCTCTCAAAAGCTCTCCAAACGCGCAGCCGCAATGAACGCGAATCGCACTGCGTCGGCGTAAGCAAGACGAAGGACGTCCGCTTTAACGGGAGGTCCTTTTTTTATTCTTTTTATCGTCTTTCAAATTACCACTTATCAATGTTGGTACGGCCTTCTTTGAAATTTATCAACCGATCCAATTTGCGTTCGAACGATTTATGCGAAGGTATTCTCGATACGTCGATAAATACTACGGGATATTTGATATTAGACGGAAATAAATATATTCTCGAGTCGATTATTCGTTTTCCTCTGTCTTTTTTCTTTTTTTTTTTTCTTTTTCTAATGATCTTTTATCCCTGAAATATTTTTCGAGTTCGAAAAAGAAAATCACAAGAGAGAAGAAGAGGAAGAAGAAGAAGAAGAAGAAAGAAAAAGGAAAGCGACAAACTCTTGCATCCTCATTTCATTATATATTTTTTTTTTTGCAAGTTTTCTTTTCTTTTTTTCTTTTTTTACATATAATACAAAGATTCGATAAAAAGCTAACGTCAGAAATTTGTTCTCTTTTTTTTTTTTTTTTTTAGATAACCATCGAAATTAGATAAAAAATAAGAATGCCACGACGTTCGCATCCCTCTTGGACAAATCTTTTGCCGATAGATATTTGGTTATGACGCGAGAGTAACGAAAGTGAAGGTAAACGTGAACTCGACGAGAATCCGGGTCAAGCTCAAAATCCGTACCCGTGTAGATCGCAGCCATTCACGTACGTGGTAGAAAACGCGTCGTCTCTCTTCGACCACCTATCCTTCTCCGGTAATCAATAGCGCTTGGTTCCGCAACAAGTAGTACATGTCGACCGTGCATAACAAAATACCGACAAAAATATCAAAAACCTGACCTTATGATCTTTATCATATTTTCTTTAGGTTCTGAGATGTTTCAAAGTAATTCAAGGAGATCGAACTCTCTCTCTCTAATAAAACGTTGATATTGCATATTTATACATATGTATACATATATATGTATGTAGGTATGTATGTATGTATGTATCGATAGATCAAAAATTAAACAACAAAAAGAAACAATCAACAATAGGTCGAGTTAAATATCGGTCGCCTGACGAAAATAATAAAAGGACAACGGATTAAAGTTGGAACGAGATGATAAATTTAGATCAATCGAAGATAAGATAAATATAAATATTCTGAAATAAGAATGTAGGAAGAAGAATAGATTACGCGATATATCGAGTTTGTTGTACCATAGAATATCGAGTTGAACGATGAATCGCCCTAGAGTATGTCGAGGGAGAACGTTGTCGTCAACGTCGACGTCGACGTCGACGACGACGACGACGCCTGCGCGAGAATAACGAGCGATTTCATTCTCGTTTCCGTAGCAGCCACCCCGATAAGCGAGGTAATATCAGCTGCTCGATAGGTGGCCTTCGTTCGAGCAACAATGGACGAGTAGAAGGATAAGAAAAATCATTTCGGAAAGGATCTTTCTTATTGGAAGATGATCTTTTCAAAATATAAACTTCTACCTTCTTACACGATCTCTGTGGAATGACGATTTTTAATATCGTCCGAGGTGATCGATTATTTTGAAAAGTGAGGATGTATTTACATATACGTATCTACATTTTAGGACAATTAGATGATTTTCTTTACTAAGAAAAGATCGTCGTTAATTACATTTATCGTTAATTCCCTCGCATGTTCTCTTCCATTCTTTCCTATATTTTTCTTTTTCTTGTTTTTTTTTTTTTTTTTTAACACGCAAATAGATATGTTGTTACGTCAAAATGATCGATTAAATGCATCGGTCTTAATAATCGCTCGTGTATTTGTGGACAATGAAGACGAGGATGTGCTATGATGACTGGCACGATAACATTGAGATGATAACGATGACGATGACGATGATAACGATGATCGATATACGTTAGTAATAACATAAAACACAACACATCGACTTTATTCAACACAAATACTTGCAAGAGGGTTATGTGATAGACGTTTCGTAGATGATGAATAATAATAATAATATTAATTCAATATTCATATTTATATATACACGAAATAAGGCACGTTCGATATTTAATATTTATATCCGCGTGACGTAGATCGTATCGAAGGAAGACGAGCTTCGTCGCAACGTTCAAATATGTTCTATATAACTTGTCTTTTTGTTTTAACTTCTTCATCTAACGCGATATGCAACATCCTTACCAAATATAGAAATGTCGTATGTATAATATATATATATACATATACTTTATGTATATATATAATATATGTATATCTATCTGTATAAATGTCTTTCGAATTACACGCGCATCCATTTACATATCGGCCCATTTGTCACCTCGTACAAAAAGAAATAAATCTTCTTTTTATTTCCTTTTATTAAAATTATTTAAAACCCTTCGACCGATCCGTCGCACTTTTATCGATGAAAATGGTCCATGCGACTTTACTCCTTCTTTTATTCTCCTCTTTTTTTCTTTTTCCTCTTTTCTTTTTTTTATTTCTTTTTCTTCTTTTTTGGATGAAGCGAATGAAAAAGTTTTCGTCACGACTACCATGGAGAAATTACTAATTACTTATGATATAATTAAGCACTCGCCAAAAATCGGACGAACACGGGCGATACTCGCGCACTCTTTCTCTTTCTTTCTTTCTTTCTTTCTTTCTTTCATTCTTTTTTCTCCTTTCTTTTCTTTTCTTTTTTTTCTTTTTTTGTTAACATCCTCTTAAGTTATCATTCTTGTAAATGCATTTGCTCGAACGCTCTTTCTTCGGTACACTTTTCCTCACGCACTCATACAACCACAATAATACGCATACATACTCGTATCGCTAAGTATTACGACCGATAATCCTCGAAATCGTAAATACGATCTTTCTCTCGAAAGTTATCCTCGATGAATCTTAAAATATTGTCTCTTGAACGACATACAGAGTATAATTTACAATATTTAATGAACGCTTGATAAACGTGTATAAAGGTTTAACGCTCATTTTTCATTATTGGTTAAATTATTTCAAAATCGATATGTAAGAGCGATATTCGTTTCTACCCAATTCTGACTGAATAAAAACGAGAACAAGCAGGATATGTTCGTTGATGATTGGTTCGTAGTTGATTCTAAATAAGCTAATATGATTTCTTCCTGTTTAGATGAGAATTTTACAAAGGAAAGAAGAATAAAAAAAAAGAAAAAAAAAATCAATCACGGATGATCGCTCATGACTCTACCGTTTACTTGGAAAATGGCATGTTCAAGAATGTATTATCGGAGCAAACGGTATTCACGATTTCGTTGGCACGCAAAGTATTCGCGAATCGCATCGCAAATGGAATTTCAATATAATCTCGTTAGGTGCAAACGTGTTCTTAATATTAAAACGTATGACCTACGCGAGAGAAATCTTCTTGAAGATCGCCACACGTCCGGATAATAATTATTCTTAGAATTAATTAGGTGACGATCTACACGAGCTGGCATCATCGAAGGTAGAATATTATTTTACAATAAATGTACATAAATCGCTCGTGCCTTTTTCCTCTATTTATTATCGCACAACATATTTCATTCTTTCTTTTTAGGAAGATAAATGAAAAAAATAAAAAAGAAAAAAAAAACGAACAACTCGCACGCGCACGGCATTAGAAAGGTCACCTTAGATAGGAAACTGTCTAAACTCGTTCGCGCGGACTAAACTTGGAATGTTTATTTTATTTTTTTTCTCCCTTTTTTTTTGTCTTTTTATTATATATATATTTTCTTTTCCCTCTTTATGTCTACCTCGATAAACGATCGATCGATCGATGGACGCTCGTCGATCTACGTACAATGATACGCTTACGTTCGAATGAGACGCATCACTCGAATCGAATGAAATACAAGAAGAATCTAACGACTTTTCTATGTACGTTGTCTCTGAAATTTTCGTATACGCGTCGTTCAAGGCAAGAACGAATATCCGATAAGCGAAATTCGTTTTCTCGAGGTCGTCGCACCGTAAAATATCATTTCTCTCTTTTCATATTCGTCGTTCATTAAAAATACACATACACACGTTTCATCTTTAAATGTAAATTACTTGCTGATTGAAAATCATCGAGAATCGATTAACGCGTTATGAAATAAAAATTGTTGACATCTCGATGATTCGCAATGAGTTCTTAGAAAAAAAACAAAGTACAAAAACAAAAACCAAAAAAAAAAAGAAAAAAGAAACAGAGAGAGAGAGAAAGATAGATAGATAGATAGATAGACAGATAGATAAAGAGAGAGAGAGAAAAAAGTCGAAGACAAATTTCTAATTTCTAAAAACTATTTCAACGATTCTTGTTTGAACGCTGATCGTTAGTCTCAATTTATAAATTGTTGTATTGTACGTCGCAGCATTATATGTGCCTATCTTCCGAAGCGAGTCTTGCCAACGGAAAATTTCTGTCCGTAGAGAAATGGGACGACTTGTTCAGGAAATTGAAGTGGAACGTTGGATCGACGACGAGAGTACGCACGATATCACAGCTTCGAGGGATCGTAGTTCTCGAAGGACCACCTCTGTCTGGGTTCAGATGGCGAACATTCCTCCATCAGCAATCGTTGCTTGCTTTCGGTGATTGCCAGACATTTGTCGCTACTACCGTGCCTGAGCTGCTTCGTCTAAAATACAAATAATCGAATCGATCATATGTTCCAACTGCATTATACAGAAATACAAAAATAAAATAAAATAAAAGTAACTTTACATTCGTTTTTAATATCGTAATAAGCTCAAAGAAAAAAAAAAATAAAATAAAATAAAATAAAAGAAAAGAAAAAAAAGGAAGGAGGAAAATTGTACCTGAGAATTATAAACCCACTCTTGATTTCCTTTGCTCCCGTGACAAGGATAAAGAATAACATCCTGGCCGCTGTAATCCAGACAGGATTCGTCTCTACGGATTTCACCGATCTTGCTCAACATCCAGTACTGCGACAAAGGATCGATGTTAAAAACTAATCCGATAAAAATAATCCGGGATCGAAAAGCAAAAGTTTGTTAGCGCTGGTGAAACGAAAGAACGATGATTCCGACAGCGAAAAAACTTTGGAATTTATCGATTTTCACGTTATATCTGATAAAGTTTTGTGTATATATGTATGTATATATAAAAAAGACATGCAAGACAGAAGACATTGCCAATTTTTTGATAAAGAAATTAACTTCTTTGAGAAAACGAACTTGTAAATTAACACGACGAGAAATGCTAGCGTTAACATGCGGGTATTCCTTTCTCTCTCTCTCTCTCTCTCTCGTCGATTTACTTTTTCCTTTCGTATGAAGTCGGATTACGAAGCACAACGTCAAAGCGTTGCTAATCAGTACCGATCGTCGATAATCGAATCCGATGGTCCTCGAAATTGCATCGATTTACACGAGCCCCTACGTTCAGTTTCCGTTTGTGCAATTCCAACCGATCGGAATGGAACTTTGGTAAAACGAGCGTACGAATTCCCGGAAATGCCGAGTTCTTCTTCAAAGGCAATGTACCATCGAAAGTACGACAGGGATTTTCCTTTGGAAAGTATATTGCTTCTGGTGTAAAATCAAAAAGAAAAAAAAAAGAAAAAAAAAGAAATAAAAAAAATTATCTATATATCGTTAAATCGATAAGAAAAAATTTAGAAACAATGAAACGATGTAGTTTGTCTTAAATTAATTTGATACGATTACTAATTCGTACTGTCTTATAATCGAATTGTGTGACGATAATATAACATAGCAATTGATTTTTTATATCGCTGTCGGAATCATTTTAGTGTACTTACATGACACACACATACGTACACGCATATATATAAAGATAGAGAGAAAGAGAATGAAAAAGAGAGATAGAGAGAGTGAGAGAGAGAGAGAGAGAGAAAGTAATGTACAATAGAAACAATTAGAATTTACAGGATTTTGGGATAACGAGAAGCAAGGAATCGTGGCAAGCATGCATTATACCGAGATGTTATTAGCCATGCGTCACACTCTCTATGCTTCGTGGATAGAAAGGAAATGTGTCGGCAAATATCATTATGCGTGCGCGACAATATAATTTCGCTAACGAGATTGCACATTTGATCGTCGACGAGCCGTTCGTCGTACAATTATTAATTAATAACGCGCTTATACGTAGAAATTGTCGTCGGTTGCTACAAAAAAAAAAAGAAAGAAAGAAAGAAAGAAAGAAAGGTGGAAAAGTAAATAAAAAGAAATTAAAAATGAAATAAAGAAGGGAAAAAAAAACATAAAAAAGGAAAAAGAACTTACAAAAGTCCTTCCTCCCATTTTTGTAATATATTTCTCTCTTTTCTTTTTCTTTGTTTCAACTATGAAAATTGAGGACTTACTATAGAATTGTAACGAAACGACTTTTGTAATTCTAAATTGGTATAGTAAATTCTTTAAACTATAAAATATGTAGTCGTAAACGTCGATGTTTGAAACGAAGAAAGGGAAACCTTAAATTGTACGGATCGCATTCCACTGAGTGACGACTAATTGTTTCAGCAATTGTATAGCGAGGCCGTTTTCGTTGGAATTGTTAAACGCGAACGAGAGCTTTTCTACTCGGCACTGTGGAAAAAGATCCAGTAGCAAGAGTTTTCTACGGCTGTCGTTAATAACAAACCGGCGGCTTGACGAAAAGCAAGAACACGTGGGTGCACACTAGAAAAAGAGTTGCAAAATTGCAGAGAGAGAGAGAAGGAGAGAGAGAGAGAGAGAAAGAGAGAAAAGGCTCGTAAAATAGAAAAAAAAGAAAAACAAAAAAAGAAGAAAAAATAAAAAAAGAAAAAGAGAAAAGAAAAGAAAAGAAAAAAGAATAAAGGAATAACGTAATTCGCAAAAGTTACGCGAGTAAGTAGAGAGCGAACGAAATTGTGTGCTTTCTACGATCATATAAGAAAAGATTTGTCGTACTATAATCCATTTCGGTTACCATAAAAGAACTAGAACTAAGAAAAAAGTAAAGGGAAAAATGTTTCGCGTTACACTTTTACAAAGATTATAAAAAAGCGCATGTTACTGAACTAACAATAACGAGAGGTGGTGTTGAAAATGAAAGACTTTCAAAAGCCTTTCTATCTTTTGTTTCTATTTCTTATTTGTTTATTTATTTATTTATGTAATTTTTTCTATATTTTATTACTTCGTTTTATCTCTTGCTCCTACGGAATCATTAAAGACGGAAACGTCACTCGCGCCGTAGTACCATTCGAAATTACAACGAGAATTCCCCTTTACATCGATCGTTCAGAAATTATAAACGACGACAGGAAATGGATAGCTACGCCAACAGAGAATGCTGTTATAGATCGTCGCACCGACAGGAGGTACGACGATTGATGAGCACCCGTACCAGATTAGCGACGTTACTAATTACGTTAAACGAGCCAAGATTAACGACGATCTAACGGAGGTGTCCTCTCTTTATTCTTTCATTTATTTCCTTCTTCCATAATATTCTTATTCTTCGCATTATCATGAATTGAAAAGAAAATGAAACTTTCAAGATCTGTTTCCGAAGATCTACGTTTCCTTTTTTCTCTTTCTTTTTCTTGCTTTCAATCTTCTTGACAATAAATTTTGCGAGAAAAAATTATTCCCTTAGATACCGTCACCACCAACAGAGTTAATAAAAAAATAAAATAAAATAAAATCAAAAAATAATAAATAACCAACTAATCACACATGTAACCGAGCCTAAATCCGTGATACAGGAGTTAGTAAGTAAGATACCGCGTGCCCCGAAATAATAATTCCTTGTTATTTGTTTCTCCCCTCGTATCGCGACGTGCCCAGATTCGTGTACCTGATTGCCGCCCTGTCGGTGACAAGGATATAAGCCCACGGCCTGGTGCAGGTCTTCCGGTTTTCCTGGCGAGTCTATACATATTCCGCTAGCGAGCTGTCTTATCTGCGTTTAACAATTCGACACAATTTTTTTTTTTTTCCTTTTACACCTGACATATCTTTGATCGTTTTAAGATCGCTTTTGTTATTATCTTTTCTTATTTTCTTATTTCATTTTCTTACGACTAAAACACATAAGCGTATCCCTAAGCTAACTTTCTCCTTGGTCCTCCTTCTTCCACTCATCGGAAAGCACAGCACGGAAGAAAAATAAATAAATAAATAAACAGAACACATAAGATCGTGCAGAATGCAAGGGTTATATACAAAAACGTTGTTAGTACGTTATAGATCGACGATTAAACGACGATATCACGTTAGAGCATCGATTCGAACGTTCCTTTTGTTTATTATTATTATTATTCTTTTTTTTTCGTATAAGAAAGATTAAGGAAAAGAGTAGAAAAGTATCTTTTTCGAGTCGAATCGAAAGACGCGAGATCGTAGCTTTTTTTCAACACAGACACAAGAATATGAACGACGAGGAAAGAGAACAGAAGAGAAACGGCGGAGTTTTGATGAAAGATCGGTGTCAGACGAAAATTCATTCAGCTGGTATATCCATTCTACCTGATTTCCTCCTTGTCGATGGCACGGGTAGAGTCCGGCTGCCTTATGCAAATCGGCCTTTCGTGCCGGGGAATCCAAGCAGGTGTTGCCTCCTTCTCCAAGATTACGTACCTGCCGTCGTTTAATGTTAGTACGATTATATCTCTAGGATTAATATCATTATTAACGTCATTAGTAACGATTAGTTCAATTCAACGTATCTATGGAACAGTGAAAGACAGAGATACTGAGAAATAGACAAAGAAATAGACAAATCCTTAAGGTATTTTCTGAAAGAAAATCAAAGAAATATTATTAATAAATATAAAAATAAAAACGATCATCCTCTTCGAAAATATCTGAAAGAAAAAAAGAAAGAAAGAAAGGAAGATAGGCAGGAATAAAAAAATACAAAAATAAAGATAAAAGTACGAATGATATCAATCGTGTAAGCATGGCTTTGTCAGTGAAATATAAATGGAGGAAAAAGAAAAAAAAAAGAAAAAAGAAAAAGGAAAACGAAAAAGGAAAACGAAAAAGAGAAAGAAAAAGAAATTTCTCATTTCCCAAGCGAGTCCCAAGTGAATTATCATTTCAAAAAGAGCGAATGCAAACTAAGTACGCTTAAGGGAAGAATGTTTACATCGTGTGATAAATATTCGTTCTCTAGTCGCCTTATAAAAATTACGCTGTCGCACCGAGTTAACGAAGATAGTGGAGGGATCGAATGAAAATGCGCTCGACATTTTTATCGCCTCCCCTTTTCTCATTTTTTGCCTTCGCCCGTGCTCCTTTTTATTCCGAGTATAGGGGATACTAGAAAAAAATAAAAAAAAAATAATAATAAAAAAATAAAGAAAAGGAGGAGAACTAGAGACAAAGATAGAGAGATAGAGAGATATAGAGATAGAGAGAAAGAGAAAGAGGAAAAAAAAATTGGGAAAAAGTCAGGACTACATGGTCGTACTACGATCGAACTGTCTCATTTTTCAAGCGGAAGCTGAAACCAAATCGGCAACGAGAAAACGAAGCCCCCGAACTTTACGTCGAAAGAAATTCTCGCGAGCGCGCGAACGTGTATATCTTGAACGCAAACACACAAACACTCGCACATATACACTCATACACAAGCATTCGCGCGCGTATCTAAGTATCTACGTCTACGTAGGATGCATTCAGTCACGAAGCTCGGTCAGCAGTCCTGATTTCACTGACACGCAAGAATTCTGTGGTCGTTGCAGTTTCAAATGCGAGCATCTTCATCTTTCTCTCCTTTTTCTCCGTCTACCTCGGGCACTCTCTCTCTCTCTCTCTCTTTCTACCTTTTCTTTTTTCTCTTTTCATATCATGCCTGTTCCTACTCCTCCTCCTCCTCCTCCTCTTTCTCTTCCTCTTCTTCTTCTTCTTCTTCTACGTCGTCGTAGTCGTAGAAGTAGTCGTAGTCATAGTCGTAGTCATAGTCGTAGTCAGCGTAGTCGTAGTCGTCGTAGTCGTCGTAGTCGTCGCAGTCGTCATTGGTTGTAAGCTAAAATAAAAACTAAGTGACTTATCGATAACTCTTCCGATAGTTTCCTGAAATTTCCAAGGTACGGTCAGGGATTCTCGGCCACGGTCCGATTCGGGTAAACGAAAAGAGATTTTGAAATAACCCGAGGCTGTCCCATCAACTCTATCACAACCTTTTTCCAGCCTGCCGGACGTGCGAGAATTTCTCAATGCGAGGAGCGTTGATCTTTCGACGTCAATGTAAAAAAAAAAAAAAGAAAGAAAAAAATATCGTTTCCTTTCCGAAGAAAATCTCTACGAAGAGACGAGACAACTTAAAAAATAATTTTTCACGTTGTAGCTTAATACGAAAAGAAAGAAAAATAAAAAGAAAAAAGAATGGGTAACGAGAAATAAACGAATCAATATCGAACACTGTACGATCTAATAATTTCAAACGTTTGCTCGGAAGGTTGCCTCGCCGGTGTCGAAACGCGAGAAAGTTGCGTTATACCAGACACGCAAAAAAGGAAAAGAAGAAAAAAGAAAGAGAGAGAGAGAGAGAGAGAGAGAGAGAGAGAACGTTCGAAACGACTCGAAAATCGCATTTACCTCCCCTCCTCTTTTCACCTTCGTCTACCGACTAAACCTCGTCTCGTTTGTCGAGGCTCACGTACGAAGCGTAACACGTGCAATGGAAATTATTCACGCTGTGCACGATTTCTGGACAGGCTCGTCGAGCAGCGAGTACTATAAATCCTCTCCACCCCTTGCCACCCCATTTATCCATCCCAGCATGCGACGGTCGTCTCACCGATGCGCGAGAAGAGGCGTCAACGTGATTTAGTGGAAGATCGGCGCTTCCCTTTGACCAAAAAAACAAAAAAAAACAGAGAGAGAGAGAGAGAGAGAAGCGAAAGGATGGATTAGAAGGAAAGGGGATTCAGAATCGCGATGAGAGTGGGATGAATGGTGGGGGTTTATAGGATGTAAAAAGAAAAAAAAAAAGGAGAGAAGGTTTGCTCCTTCGAGGCAAAGAGGACGAGGATGAGAAGGAATAGGACGACGAAGAGAAAAGGATAAAAGGAACGGGATGGCTTCGTGCCTTTCGAGCATGGAAATTGTTATTTTGCATGTCGAGACATTCCGGAGTGTAGCGAGAAGCCGCGTGCAATGCTTTTTCCTGAATATATCTGCTCATTCTTTAATCTCTTCTTCCTTTTTATCGTCTATCCTTTACAACCACCTCTACCTTCCTCCCGCCCTTCGTCCTACCCCACCTATCCTTCCTACCCTTTTCGTCCCATCTACCTTCAACTCGCAATCCACACTCTTGCTGTCTCTGGGAAAAATATTGGAAAAAGCGTTCCCTATTCTATATACGCTTCGAAATACGTCGGATGTTGGATACCAGAGAAGAGAAGAAGAGAAAGGAAAGGAAAGGAAAGAAAAGAAGAAAAAAGGAGAATGATCGGGTAGGGGAGAGGGGGTAGAGAGAAGGGGGATAAAATAACGCTCGATACCATTCGCACAACTCCACACCGGATTCCGTTGGCTTCTATTATCATGTTCGATCGACGGACGTATTGCTTTCAAGACGCGCTTTTCCATTGGCCAATAAGAACGAAACGGAAATTGCTCGACGAATTTCCGGGCAATAATAGGGTATCGGAGAAACGAACGTTCCTTTTTATTAATTTAAGCATTAAATCGATTTAGAAAGATATAGGTATTGGACTTTGATGTCAATCGGAATAGCTTAATCATTACTATTTCACTGTACGAAATGACACGCGTTATACAAGATCGATCGTTTAGCGATTACGAATGCCAGAGGAGTGTCTCCGTGCTACGGATATAAATCAAGATCGTGACTGATCGTTAGTAACGAGGGAGAAATTAAAACTGTATTGCTAGAGCAATCCCTGCGAGAAATCAAAATCAAATCGGTTTAGATGGTACACATTGAGGATCGATAATCTGGATTTTGATCTGGCAGATACTAGAAGAATCGTAAAATGATAAATCTTTCAAACGGTTTGGATGGTCATTCGGTTATTGATATATTTTCCTGTTTCTTTCCTTTAATATAGAAGACGGATATACACACACACACACACACATATATATAATATATATATACGTGTTTGTATGTGTGTATATAAAGATCGACTCTTGGACAATATCGATATGCTCTAGAGACAAATCGAACAATATCAAGTGGCAATTGACGAATGTCGAATAACCTCGCGTTTCGTATACGTTCAATAAACACATGCGATTCGATAGTAGTTACTACACGTTTCTAGCTGGGTTTACAGCGACGTTTCTTCTTCTCTATGTTTTAAAACCAAGGGAATTCCTGATCGCTGATCGCGGACGAATCGATTTCCGATCGGGTAAGTCGGACGAGGAGAAGGCTCGCGCATCCGACCCGATCGAAATTGCCTCGACAATCGGGACGACCCGAGCATTGTTTCCCAATCGAACCCATTGTTTCCTGTGTCGCAAGCTCGTCGGCATCAATCATCGCCTCTGCCACTAACAATCCTACACCCGCAGGACGTTGTAACGAACCGAGAGGAGGAGCTGCTCGCGAGTTGATCGGATTGGAGGAGCACGGAACAAAAGCCACGAAGCGTCGCTAGCTATGCGAGTACATTTACCTTGCCCATTGAAGACGCGGCTAATCGATTATATAGTCTGTTTGCTTCGTGATCGATGAAAGGCCAAAGCCGACGCGAAATTTGCATGTCAATTGGTGCATCGCCCGGAAAGTGTCAATAGAGAAAGAAAGAGAGAGAGAGAGAGAGAGAGAGAGACTCGCTTACTTCTAAGATGATACTTGTTCGTCTAGGATAAAGGACAATTTTTCTCTCTTTTCTTTCTTATTTTTCTTTCTTTTTTCTTCTTTTTTCTCTTTCTTTTTTTTTTTAACGTCAATTACGATACCTCGATTACGGCGTCAAAGTAAGTAGAATTTCATCGATCGAATTTCATTCAACAAATTATAAACTATAAGATAGATACTTGATATGAATGAATTCATGAAGAATGATAATAAAATGATTCGACAGTAATATTCGATGATAATTTCATTAACAAATGAAAATTACTAAGCGTGCTTGTTTTCTTTCGGATATTACAACGTTCCGTTTCCTTCTCCCCGCTCCTTCTTCCTCTCTCGTCGTTTCCGTAGCAAGCCCGTTGCTAATTAATCTGATTACAATCCTACCGTCTAAGTTCACGCCGATAAATAACATTTTAATTGTGACTTTTACAACGTACAACTTTCCTAACTCGCTTTCAGTTTCAGTAACTCGTCCCTCTCGTTTCTCTCTTTAATGTGCGATCGACATTGTTGCAGGGGGATCGTGTCGCAAGCTATACGACTCGCGAATTATCATCTCCGATTTCGTAAACGAATTTTCATCGTGATAATAGTGCCCTCGGCGCACAAAGATAGATAGATAGGGATAGAGAGAGATAGAGAGAGAAATAGAGAGAGAAATAAAGAGAGAAATAAAGAGGGATACAAAGAGAAAGAGATAGATAGATAGATAGATAGATAGATAGAGAGAGAGAGAGAGAGAGAGAGAGAGAGAACTGTAAATTAATTAACGAGAAACTCGATTAAAACATATCCGGCAATGTGTAGAACACAGTGCTTTCGAATTTTGCCACGGGCTTACGACTCGCCGCGAAGCCAGTAAACAAACGAGCTATTATCGAAACGATATTGGTCGGTCAAAAAGAGAGAAAGAGAACGAGACACAGTGAAAGAGAGTGGGAAAGGGAGAAAGAATAACGCATAGTACCGGAAAACGTGTTAAACGATAGTAATTAACGTTTGACGGTACGCTAGACGTTGCCTTCAGAATCACTATAGTAATTATACAGAAGTCTCTATTTTCAAAGATAGACACGTGTGATAAATTGAACAGAAGATACCTTTAAGAGAAAAATATAATATACAAAAAGTGATATAAGGAAAAGAAAGAAAGTTGAAAAGTAGTAGGAAAGCAAACGCGTCCAGCAGTCTAGCTTTCTGAAAGAAAAAGAAAAAGAAGTCTCTCTCTGCGAGAGAACTGTAATTCGACGCTTTGATGGATCAAAGAGACATCACGGCGTTGTTACAGGAAACACCATTCGTCCTTTTCTTTCCCACGGGTTTGTTTCCTGACATTGGTACGATGTCAGCATCTCTATCTGCTTTTCTTCTTCTATTTTCTATCGTCTTTTGCTCTATCGAAAAGAGCAATGCTCCCCTAACAAACCTAAAGGAAGAGAAAAGCGAGAAACATCCTGTCGGAGATCTTACCTCTCCAGAAGCTACGGCTTCGCCTGGAATGAAGAGTTCCGGATAAATGTTGTCGAGGTACCACTTAAACGACTTGCATCCAAGCTTTTTCCTTAGGGCTTTTCGTTCCGATACGTCCCCATAGTTACCCTGAAAAATCGTAAATCATAAGTTTGGAAAGTTTACCCACCGGGATGCTTACTCGGCTGAAAAAGAAGAAGAGAAAGGAAGAGAAAGAAAGAGAGAAAAAGAGAAAGATTGTGAGAGGAGGGTAAGAAAGGAGAAGGTGAAGGATTTTTACGCTTCGATGAACAAAAACGTGAAGCTCGTCCAAAAGCAAGATGAAGAACAGATGATCTTGTTCGATAATTCAGCGATGACTATGATTTTAATTAAAGTTAGAGCCCTGTATTTTCGAATTATGAATATGCGGATAAACGACGTTAGCGTGATGGCTCTTAAATCGTAAGATTCGTTCCTTTTTTTTTAGTTTATTCTTGTAAAATTTTATATCCTCTATCGACGAAGACGATCGATCGATTAAACGTTAGATTTCACGATACGATAAGTAAAATTAATTAGAGTCAAACCGTGAACATTAGTCTGTCAAAATTAGAATTATTATATACATATTTGTAAAATGTATATTTGTATTTTTGTTTCTGTACTTTCTTATCGATAATCAATGCCAAGAAATTGATTGATTATTATGTTATACATATATATCTATATGTAGTTATATAGAAAATAATAATAATAATAATAATAACAATTTTTTGTAGATAGTTATTTAGAAAATAATCTTTTCACGATATGATCGATAATTTGACGAATTGATCCAATCGTTCAATAACAAATTATGATAGAGAAATCTCCTTTGTCGTTTCGCTTGTCTTCTTTTATTTATCGCTCGAGAGAGGATGTCAATGTGAAAATCGGAAGACGTATGTACATCGTTGGTCGTCAAGAAGTTGGAGCTACCGGCGCAATCCATTTTATTTGATCACTTCGGCCCATCGATCGTGGCAGGCCCGAAGACAAGGAACGAATGAAGATCGACGATAAACGATAAATCGTTATAGCCAGGAGTAGAAGAAGCCAAGACAGGCGAGTTATCTTTACTCGAACCTTCCTCGATCGTTTACGGTTTCCTTTTTACGAGAAGTCCCGAGTCATGCTCCTTTCCATCATCGACCACTTGTGTAGCTTATATCGCTGTCTTTCATATATATATACAAGTATACACTATATCATTCGCCCTAACTCTCTCTGTTTCTCTTTTTCTTTCTTCCATTCCTTCGTTTTCTAATTTTTTTCTTTTAACAGAGAAAAAAATTAAGAACATCCAACGATCTATGAGGTCTTATAAAATTTTCATCAATTTCACTCGGAATCTCTTTCCGCAGAAACATCCGTGATAAATCTTGCAAGCATTGTCACCCTCGAGAGAACTCGTATGTCACATTTCACGAAGTTAAGCAGCCACACGTCGCTTCTCGTAAACGAAAACCGTGAAAGAGGAAGGAAGAAAGGGAGAGGTAGAGTAAGAGAGAGAGAGAGAAAGAGAGAGAGAGGGGAGAGAGATAGAGAGTCAGAGAACCAGAGAGAGAGAGAGAGAGAGAGAGAGAGAGAGAGAGAGAGAGAGAGAGAGAGAGAGAGAGAGAGAGAGAGAGAAGCTAAAAACCGAGCGGTAGAAAGGTTATTCAAGCAGCAAAAGAGAAGTGCTCACCTTGTCGTGACCTATCCTTTGGTAGTAGTACTTGGCGTACTCGTCCAACCACACTTCACTCAACCTTATGCTATTCCTCTTGAGCACGTTCACGCCGCTACGCCACTTGTAAGGGGAACGCTTCCTGAAGATATGACCCACGTGCGAGCACGGTACGATTTCCAGTGTGCCTAAAGGACAGTTAACGCTTTTCGAATTAAACTTTGAAAAAGAATTTTCACGCGAAAGCTACGGTTCGATTTCGTTCTTGAATCGTGGCTTACAGTCACGTACGTAATTTCATTCATCTTATCATCGCGAATCAATAATATCAAAGATACGATATTTATATCGATCCTATCACAAATTCGGAACAATAAGATTACCTCCGCACATCCAAGTCTTGAAGGACAGCTCGAGATTCTCACCGCCCCAGATATCGAATCCGCTGTCATATGTACCGAGTTTCTCGAAGAAAGCCCGATCTATCGAGAACAAACCACCCGCCATCGTTGGCGACCAAACAGGCTCCGCCGGATTCTTATGCTTTTTCTTCTCTCTATCCGGTACCGCGTGCCAGTTGAACTGATTAAAAAACAGAAGAGAAGATCGTAAACTTGACGGGTTATTTAGCATAACGACGCTCTCGCGAGATGAGAAGAAAAAAATAAGAAAGAAGAAAACAAAAAAAAAAAGAAAAAACAGGAAAAGAAAAGAAGAAAGAAAGGAAGAGAATTTCAAACTACTAACTTTCTACTTGTTTTCTTTCTTTCTTTCTTTCTTTCTTGTCTCTTTTCTTTTCTTTTCTTTTCTTTTTTTTTCTTCTTTCAAGGAAGAAAAGATTATATTGCTGAAAGAAAAAGAAAATGAGGCAATTCACGTTATACAGTTCTTAGTCTTAATCGACGTTTTCCAATTAAAATTCCTTCCAACGTATTTGAAAGGAAAGGAAACGGAGAATCTCACTTCGCTTACTCACGTTTCCATCTCCGGATTTATACGGACAGTTTCCTTCTCGCGCAATCGTTACTTAAATTAAAGTCAAGCCTGGATTGGTTTACCTGAAGATTCCAATCGAACCCACCGACGTTCACACCACCTGAGTCCCTCCAATGGTACTCGAGTGTAGCGTCATCGATAACATCGATCACCGGACAAACTACCGTCGTTGGATCTCGTGCGATTCGATCCAAAAGAGGTTCGAGCCATCCTTCGGTACACTCACAGTGACTGTCCAAATACGTGAGGACCGGTGCTTTGGCAGCGGATGCTCCGAGTAGACGAGCTCTGATCAAACCTTCTCGTTTTTGAGCACGAATGATCTTCACCTTTGGATAGTTCATCATGTAATCTTCCAACTGCCGCTTCAGATGAGCTGTTGAACGATCGATCGATGATTTCTTTTATTTCTTCCTTTCCTCCTTTCTTTCTTTCTTTCTTTTTTTTTCTTTTCCTTTCTTTTTCTTTTCAAAAAAAAAAAAAAAATAAAAAATAAAAAATAAAAGAAAAAAAAATAAAAAAAAAAGAAAGAAAGGAAAAAAAGAACGAACAGAAGTTTCAAAAAACCAATATTTCTCTATTGTTCGATATCCTGTTTCATTGAATTTAATTAAAAATACAACGGGAAATGAAATAAAGATTTTTTCTTTTCATTTGGAATTTATTCTAGACACACACGAGCACACACGAATGCGTCTAGTCATATATTTTCCAATTTACGATTTAAATTTCGCATTTCGACTGGGTAAATGTAACCGGTTATTTACACGTTAATAAATTGAAACTACTCAAACAATCAACACCATTCCAAATATGTACGTGTTTCTCAACAACCCGAATATGTTCTAAAATATGTAATGATATGTATTAATGACGCATAGCAAAGGCCGTATGACATTGTCGTCATTGTAAGACCTAGTATAAATTGTAATATTTATATCAATTATACTAATTTATAAATCATAAAGATTGTCGTGTGCAAATTAAAAAGAAAAAAAAAGCAGTATCTGCGATTTTTTTACATTCATAAAATTGAATATAGAAAACTTTTATCACAGTTCTATCACATGTAACAATTATAAAACGATATTCGAGAAAATTAAATAATACTTTTACATTTTCATAAGATATTAATTTTGATGTTGTCAAGTGCAAAAGGATTATATACATATACACATATATACATATATAGGACCTCATTATATACGCTATTAATAAACATAATATTTCCTTTTCGCGAGAGACTGTTAACGTTTCATCATCAAGTATTTCATTTTATCGTTTTCTTTTTTTTTTATATAATGGAGAAAGCTTAAATATATAAAGTTTTACCGAAAAATTTTCATGACTTCGTCTCCTAATATTTAACATAGAATGACCGTACAAAGATACAACTATCGTACACGATATTTAGATTTACGAGGATACGGGTGACCACAGAAGTGCGCTTCAGAAGGCTGAAGTAATTAGTGGACGTCCCTTGATTTATTCTACGTTACAATAGCTTTGCAAGAGAGCCAGGACGGTGATCCTAAATCTACACGCTCTAAGCTCGCTTGACTATGGATATGGTTTATAAAGGGATTCCGTTCGTGGATCGTTGTGACCCGCGCGTTATCTTCCATTCCTGTTTGCTCTATGGAAATGGCCAAGGAAATCGATAAAATCCTCGGAATGTTCGCGACGCGGTTGAACTTACATCGAGCCCGCATACCATTTGCATCTTTGAGAAGAAGAAGAAGAACAAGAAGAAGAAGAAGAAGAAGTAGAAGAAGAGGAAGAAGAAGCCAAAGACACGGATAAGGCTTATAACACCCACTCTCAACTCTTTTCTTTTTTCTTTTTCTTTTTTCCTTTTTTTTACTCTGATAATGAGGAAAAATTTGCTCTCTGAGCAACACCATTTTCTATTTTTTTCCTTTCTGCCGTCTGACTCCCCAGAATGATGTAAATGGCGACGCACAAAAACGAGGAAATTTTATTAACACACACCTGCGTGGACTGACACAAATTGGATTTTGATGTAAATGTAAAAAGCGTTTTTATGCCATACCCTTTTTGCGGTACAATAAAGAAGATTGACTACCTCTAACGTTCTCTTCATATTTTCTTTTTTTTTTTTTCATTTCTTTTTATTTTTTATTTTTTCCCTTTAACTCTTTCTTTTCTTCTTTTCTATAAATACATTTACAAATAATGACAAAGCCGATAACTAAAGGAAAACGATAGGCGCGATAGATTGTTTAATGTAAAGTATAACAAGTTCGAAAGAACTTTCTTTTTTAAAACTTTTCTTTTTTTGAATGAACTCGCGTGTTCAAAACGAAGCTGCCGCTTTCGTGACGTGCAATCGGACGACGGTAGCGTGGAAATCGTAGAAAATAAAGAGAGAGAAAGAGAAAGAGAGAGATAGAGTGAGATAGAGAGGGAGAAGGAGAACGAAGGAACTTTATTATCTCGTTTCTATGATAAAATTATCAGCTGGTCCCTATCAAGGTAATCAAGGTTACATAGGTACACGTTGCTTTTCCCTTATACAAAAGTCCACGCGAGTATGTTTATGAAGCCCACTTCCGGTCACTAAGGTAGCTTATCTCGAGCTTTTAAACAGAACTAGCACGACCAATTCCTTTTCTTCTATTTTCGTACTCGTTGTTCTCTCTCGTTCTTCTTTTTCTTTCTTTTTTTTTCTGCTCATAGATATACGTGGAACATACATATCTAATCTTCAACGATCTCAAAAAACCATCAATGTTGGTTTCCCTTTTGCAGTCTTTATTACGCGAAAAGAACGACTCGAATGAATGAAGGGGAAAAATATAGAACAAAAAAAAAAGAAGAAGAAGGAAAAGAAAAAAAAAAGAAAAATACTTTCTTTCATATCTCACGAAAAGCAGATTGCACATAGAGATCGATCTATCGATGCGTATTGACATTTTTAAATTTTCTATCGAAATATGATATGGGAATGGATACACAAAGGCAGGAAACGAGGAAAGAGAAAGAGAGAAGAAGAGAGGGAGTGAGAGAGAGAGAGAGAGAGAGAGACAGAGAGAAGGATATATATATGTATATATATATATATATGAAGGGAGATCCGATTCTATTCATATCAAGCGTGGTTACGTTTCAACTGCACCAAAGAGAGATATATTGCAATTAATCGATCTGTCCTGAAACCATAGAGTGACGCAAAGTTAACGAACGATTCGAACTGAATAGGAATACGTTAATAACCACGTACTATTATTATCATTATTATCATCGTCATCGTCATCATCATCTCGATATCAATCTTAATGTTATTTGATTTCTATGTATCTACGTATCTATGTATATCGATGTTATCGGGTATATCGTACTAATAAGTATCTTCTTTAATATAAGACTGATTAATTAGAATTTATCTTTTCATTTCTTTTCCTTTTTTTTTTTTTTTTTTTTAATTACTTACGCATATCCGAGAAATCATCAACGAGAATAATTTCTTGTATAAGCTGATCCGGTGATCTGTCCAATACAGAGTGAACTGTCCTTAACAAAACCGACCAGGCTTCGTTATGAAAGCAAATAATCACTGCAGTAGGCGGAAGATCCTTCAGATATCTTCCAGGCTCCTTACACCTGCGTAATAGAAAATAAAAAAACATTGTTATGATTTCGTACGACGATTCCATGAAAAATGACGTGAAATGCGATTAACAAGTTATTCGGACTCTACGTGCGATTGGAAAAAAAAAGAAAACTGTAAACAAAACTAACGCGAGGATATATCGTCTTTGAGTATTTAAATATATGACCTTGCGCAATAAACTTGCATATTAATTATATGATAATATATTGAAGTATATGATAAGTGGAAAGATAAATGAAAAAATATTTAAATGATTTTACGCAATACATTGCGTATTAATTATATATATATATTATATTAATATCAAGGCGTTAAAAATTGGTAAAATTTTTTCAATCCTTCCTTCGCTTAGACTCAGATTTTTCTTCTCCTATGGAAATCACCCTTAAACTTACAGAGTTACTTTCCGCAGAGTGGAAAAGAAGTTACTGTGCTCAGCGTAGGAGAAAGTCGTCGCGTTTCTCATTCGATATCCGTACTTGATTCTCTCTCTTTTTGTCGTTCTCATCCTTCTTCGGCTTCGTCACCGTCAGCTTCCCTCGATCCACCCTCTCCCTCAACCCTTTCTCCCTCCCCCAATAGGACTCTCTTTTGTCGTCGGAAAAGAGGATATCGATGTTCAACGTTAAACGAGTAGAAACGATCGAACCGTTTACCGGCTTAAAGCAACTTTCCACTTTATTCATCTGGCCTGATATTTCACATTCAACATTTATGACATATGCATATGTATGCGAGTGCACACACACACACACACACACACGTACATATGCACCCAAGCCGATTATCCAAAAATAATTTTCATATCTTCGTCTTAACGAAATCTTCTAATATATTTCATTCGATTTACAACGATGTGTAATTTCATGTTCATTCGATTGAATAAAATTATAGTAAATACGTTCGACTGAATCGAATATATTACTTCGATTCAGTTCATTAAATTTTTAATCTCCGAATAATGAAAACTTTAATGACGTTTTTTTTTGTCTTCAATTAATATATCTGTTGTGTAAGTAAAATATTGAAAAATTTGATAATCCCTGAATTCGAGAGAAAAGATTGTCTTCTTATTCTTGTAATATATTCCAACTTGAAAGATCGGTGATGGTTGATAAGACTATCGATCTGAATCACGCTACATTTGACATTTATCGGAAATGGAAGGTTCGGTTAGGACGGCGAAGGGTCGGTCTTCTCCTCGTTTATTTAAAATTCAAGTCATAACGCTTACCTCCGAAATGTTTTGCTTGATCAGCGAAGAAAATAGATCCTCTACTTTACCCAAGCTGATTTTTGATCCTTATCTAAGAATTTATGCGAATCATGTTTCTCCTGCTAAAATAATACTTTCTCTGCACGAAATGAAGGATGTACACTTTCAATCTCGCTGTGCAAAGTTTGCGCTTTTTTGAAATAAACCTCGATCGGTCTTTGGCTATTCTTTCCCCATCGATTATGTTTCACTGCGACATTATTCGATATACATTTTTATTCTTTTTTTCTTTCTTTTTTTTTTTATAACATCATCTCATTTCTTTTCAAGACTTTTTCATAATTAAATTATCGAAAATCAAGAAGATATGAATCCCAAGATTCATCTTTCTTTTCTTATTTTTATTATTTAAAAAGCAAATTTTATTATTTTTCAAAAGCGTTATCAGAAATTTGTAAAGAATAAATATTCCTGTAAAATCGATAATCGTTCATTGTACTTGATCTTTCCTTTCTTCTTTTTTTTTTTTGTAAATACTTTAAACAAAGTTCAAAATGTATACAACTTTTTTTCTCACTGAAACTCCCACCGACTTCTCAAAATGTCTTAAAGGATTAATAGGTTGACATTATTTAATACGCTTTTAATTAATACGATCGAAAAAATAAAATAAAAGGTAAGAGAAATAAAGTTTATTGGGTATCGTCGTATCCGTGTATACTTCGGTAAAGAAGAAAGAAAAGACAAAAGGAAAAGAAGATTAATGTTTCAATTAAAAGAGGGCAAAAATACAATACTCGTGAGTGCAGGTTCCACGAAGCGTCGTAAAGATTCGGTAATGGGCCGAGGCTCTGCAGACTTTCGGATATATGTATAGTGTTCTACTAACGGGGAGGATGTCCATGATAAAGTGTTTCTCACCTCGCACGGAAAGTTTCACTAACGTGGTAACCTTTTGTAGATGTACATGCACTATTATATATATATATATATATATATATATATATATATATATATATATATATGTCTATCCTCCACCATCCGTGTAAACAAAACTAGAACATACAACTTTCGTGATTTTCCACACGCGAGAGCGTGAACAGAATAAGCTTCGTTTTCGTGATAATCAACGATCGGTTTTCGAATTATTATTCAAATGTCTAACAACGATATCAAAGTGATACGAAAAATGTTTAACACTCGTTTTGTACGGGAATATTCTAAAATCTTTCATACAACAAATCGATATAAATCTGTACAACATTTAAAATTATGAGACACGTTTTATTTTAATAAACAGTTTTCTGTAAATGTTTGATATTTTACAGATTTATCAACGATTAAGACGAAAGACGTATTTTCGTTCTAAGCTATACTTTTTATACAAATTTATATAAATACTACAAATCCAAGAAAATAATTGATCATAGTACCGATCGATATTTTAATGACGTTTATCTCGTACTGCTAATTAATTGTTAAAAATACCAATGATATAACAATCTTCGGAATCATAAAAGGAAAAACACAAAAAAATATAATTCGGAAGATAATTTAATAATATTCCGTTATTGTTCCTTGCGATTCGCAAAACGATTTAATGTGATTTCAGTGATGTCACTGAACTATGAGAAGCATTGATAATCGTTTAACTGCAATTCAAAGTAACAAAAGAAAATGTATTCCATTAATCGTCTCTCCTCGTTGCTTTCAATCATTGTGATTGCGATTCTAAAATCGAATTATCGATGATAACAAAACTCTCAACTTTCTGAATCAAAAGAAATATAATTATTTTATTTTAATACTCTCATCTCATGGTAATTTACTGTCGTTATCGTACATAATAGAATACTTTGAGAAGCAATCGTTTTATTCTTCGCAAGATTCAAAACGATCTATTATTTCTATGAAAATATCACATTCTAAAGTGATATAAATATCGTATAAAAGAATTCTTATCATCTCTATACTATGTAAAATATGATTTTCAAGCAAACATTAAAACCATTTAAATCGAACATATTCTTCTCAGAGAAAATTCTTTTTCTTTTTCTCTTCCTATCATTAACGAAGATATTCCCGTGTGCAATTTTAACTTACTCGTCCGATATGTTCAGTCGTTCTTAAATATAAATCAGATAATGCGATTTTACTGCTATAAATTTCAATCTAATATTCATATAAGCTGTATGTACCTATGTACAAGGTATATTAAAATTAAATGAAGGACAAGAGGATAAAAATAAGATAGAGACGAAAGACAAAAGGGATGAAGAAGGGACTATTATTACGAAGAAAAAGATATTAATTTGACATATATCAGAACGAACTATTAAGAGCATCGTGGAATTTGCAATACGAAGGATACTTTTCAACGACGTTGAGAGAGGATTGGGAGAAGAGAATGATGGATTGTGTTTACTCGTAATAAGTAAACATTCTCCATGCTACTCATCGACCTCGTCTCTTTCTCTCTCTGTCTATCTCTTTTTCTCTTCCTCTCACCCAATGAAAGAGAAAGAGAAAGAGAACAACCACGAGAACGATTCGTATGAGAGTAGTCTCACTAACAAGCATTCTCGTTTGCATCCTATTTCTACGAGCCCACGTAAAATCTCGGTACACATCCCTTTCGTCCCTATTCCCACTTTCAGTTAATATGTATGTATGTATGTATGTATGTGAAAGTACACAAACCATCGCATACTTGCGTTCTATATATGTACGAAAACGATATGCGAGACTATTGCGAAGTTACGTCGGTGAGATCTAAGTGATGTTAGTCTAATGCCAATAGAAAGGAGGAATTTCACGAACAGATTTACTAATAACGAGCGTTGTTTTCATCTCTCAAATCGTGCGTGTAAAAGTCGTATCGCTTTCTCTGTCTCTTTCCTCTTTCTATCTTTCTTTTTCTCTGTAGATTTATAAACTTTCTTTTCTTTTACAATTTTAAATAATGATAATTATATTAACGCTTGCTTGACTTCACATGGAATACGATCAAGCGAGAAAATTATGACTCAATATTTATAATTTCTTATGAAATCTCGTTTATGTTGTCTCTCTCTCTCTCTCTCTCTCTCTCTCTCTCTCTCTCTCTCTCTCTCTCTCTCTCTCTCTCTCGCACTTTCTCGCTAAAAGCTTGTTATAAATAAGACAACTTTGAGTTCGACGTTCGCTCGAGTGAAGTTTTTGGGTGAACGACGAACGAACGAAAGGAAGGTACAAGAAGAATAAGAAGGATAAGGCTCGTTATCCTCGCGTCTGGATAAACTGTCATGAGAAAGAGAGAGAGAGAGAGAGAGAGAGAGAGAGAGAGAGAGAGAGAGAGAGAGAGAGAGAGAGAGAGAGAGAGAGAGTGTGAGAAGACGGAGATAAGGAGAGAAGATGGAGAAGAAAGATGGAGATAGGCGGAGAAGGAACTAACGTAATTATCAGCATCCCCAAACAATCGCCCTCGTTAGCCATCGTCCAAACTATTACTTCGGACGAGTCCATCCTGGGGTAGCTTACGAAGCGAAGACGCGCACCGGTAGCGAGTAAAACGAGCGAGAGAGCCCAACGAAGAGTAAAGCGAGAGCGAACTCTGCAACTTTTAGAAAAGCCGGTATTACTTCCTGTCTGGAAGTGAGCCAAGTTTCTAGCTGCTTATTGGTCGACTATCTCTCTCTCTCTCTCTCTACCTTTACCCACCACCTTTCTCTTCGTCTTTCTATCTTCTTCTCTTCTCTTAACGCGTATACCTCTCCCTCCCCCCGTCATACTACTCAACCTTCTCCTCCCACCTCCTCCCTCTTTCCTCTTTCCTGACCGACGTTTTGCCCTTTGGACATAGAAGTCCCATCCAGTCCGGATGCTTTCTACGAACCGCAGCAGATTTCCAACTAATGGAGCCTGAAGAAGAGACACGTATCCCTTTTCCAACTCCCTTTAACCCCTCGCTCGCCCTTCTCTTTCTCTCGACTTTCAAGATCTCTGTCTCCTAGTTCCACTTTCGAAATCGATGACACTCGGCCGAAAGTGTCCTTCCATTCAACGCTTCTGGAATTCTATTCTAAGAGACGTTCATAGCTGGAAGGCTCCATTGTAAGTGTTAGACGCTAGGACCGTACTAATTTCTTCGTTGTCTTCGATTCCTCAACTGTGTTCGACAATTCCAAGATAGCACGTAAAATCGATCGTTCTATCGCTCCTGTTCTATCCTCTTAACTTTATCGTTATTCATTCTAATTATTTACTTACTTACTTACTTACTTACTTACTTACTTATTTACTTACTTATTTACTTACTTTCGCGAATTATTCTATCCTTGATATAGTTACGTTCAAGAAACGTGTAATGTAAAATTTTTACCTATAGAAAGAGAAAAAAACAAGAAGAATAGAAAATAAGGGAGGGAGAAGGTAGTCGCACCGATCGTTGCATTCTCGATCCAATTCTACTTTCTATCTCTCTCTCTGTCTCTCTCTGTCTCTCTCTCTTTCACATGGACACGTAACCGCTCTATAACGCCACGAATTAATTGGTCTTGCCCCGTGATTAGTAGGTCCCACGGAATTACCGCGATGCCCGGTCATGATTAATATCCAGGCGTTGCCAACTTTCGCACGGAAGATTAATAACGGGTGGTAGGCGGTCGAAAGTATGGAGGGAGAGGGACAGAGAAAGAGAGAGAAAGAGAAAGAGAGAAGGGTTGGAGAAGAGGGTGGAAACGAGTCGAAGTTTTAATGCAGCAACGACGGTTTGTCTTCGTGGAGATTGCGACCGGCCAAATTCCCCTATTTCTGTGCTTCGCGTTCAAAGTCAGCTCTTGGCTGTCATCCACAGCGGTTGATTCCCATTTTCTCATCTTCTCTCCCTCTCTCTTTCTCTCTTTCTGTCTCTCTCTTTCACTTTCTCTCTCTCTCTCTCTTTCTCTTCGTTCATTCGTTCTATTATTGTTAATAAATGAAGGCCGAGTTTGATAAATTAGTATGTACTTGAAAAGGAAAAATGGCACGTTTCGATATCGATGCTAATACTCGAAAATGGCTCTTTGTAAAATTATAACGCTGTTATTTACTGCGTCGGTATTTAATAATATTTAAAAAAAGAAGAAAAAGAAAAAAAAATTGGTCAGTACTTATAATAACATATCAGTACTATGATAAGTGACGCAATCTTGATACTTAATTATTTATGTTAACAATAATGTTCGTATATAGTGATCGTTTATCTTATAAAATATTTCTCATTAATTAATACAAATTAATAAAAACTGATCAAGTAAATAGAAGCGAATTTGGTTTCTAACAAAGTGTTTGTAACAAAACATCAGTACTATGGTATAAGTGGCACAATTCTATTACTTCATTATTTATACTAATAAAAATATTCATACACAGTGATTATTTATTTTACGATATATTTTCCATTAATTAATAAGAATATGGATCAAATAAATAGAAGTGAAATTACGGAAGGATCTTGAAATATTCCAATTGAATATATAAAGAGCTTGAAAGTTTCGAGGATTTCGAAGACTCTTAAAGATGGTTCTCACCTTAAGTGATCGTAAAGTGCCTGGAACGGTGAAGGTACGTTTCTACTCGTTCGTTATCTCTACTTGCTTTCTTTCTATTCGAATAATAGATTTTACGAATCGACATATTTTCTTTATCGAAACTCTATCGATAGAAAACGTAGCGGGATGTTAAATTTCGAGATGAAAAAGAAAGATAATAATATAAACAAATTTCGCGATACGAAATATATTTTTCCTCTTAGAAATATCGATCCTAGAAATACATATCGGAAAAATCTTGCACGGATACTTTTCTCTTTGTATGTTTTCGATTTATATCTTGTCACTCTTGTCGGTCGAACGATTTATATATATGTGTATATATATATGTATATATATATGTACTTGTATACTTTTCTTTGAGAATATGAAAACATAGCGATGAATTTAATACAAGTATGACCTACCTATCGTAAAATATAAACTACTAACTGTATTGGTCCGTGAAAGTAATTTGTCCTTGGGTATTACGACGGTATACTCGTTTATAATTAATATCAAGCTTTTCCACCTTTCATAGATACGTTCTACATATCTATATAATGTATAGTATTCATGTTTCATATTCGCATGTCGTTCTGTTCCAACGACGTTTATACAGCATATGTTAATTAAACGCCTCTATCATGAGGAAGCTGTGACACTATTACCACTGGCAACGGTATTAATTTAGCAGCGAGATGTCGTCGGTATCCGACAAAGCCACGTTAACAGCGTGAAATAGTTTGCGCGTTTCTAAATAACTTCGTCTATCCCTCTTTGAATGTACCCACGTTTGATAACGTCGAAGAACTTGATTACTGCGATGTGTATAAATTCGTTTAAAAATATTCTTCTACTTATTTAAAATGCTATTTAAATGGATATAAGATTTTTCGATGTAATCGATTATTTCAAGGCATCTAAACGAATCTAAGCGAATTATTTGTTAACTTAATTAAGCATAGTTTAACGTTTCTTAATAAATCGTATCGGCTCGTTCTTATATCTATTGCCTACTTAATTACTCAAAAATTACATAATTACGTATTGTTCTCGAGATACGCTCAACGAATCTTTCACTCGAAATTAATAGAAATTAATAGAACGAAATCTCTTTTTATGTATAACGATGTAAAGTTGTTGATCGATCGAATAATGGTGATATGCGAAATGTAATATAAAATATATTCTTAATATACGTACATACATAAGTCCGATGATATACTTGTCAGTCGTATTACGTTTTATGTTGAACTTCATAGCGATGATGATCCTATGGCAGCAACGTTATTGATTACACTTCGATGATGATTTTTAACGACTGGAAATTCGTGATTAATAATCCGGAAAAACTATTAGACGAATCTTTGATCTCTTACGATGTTCTCGCACTGAGTTACGACGAAAGACTAAATATTTCATTCACCTCTAGAGAGACACGTACATCGTTTGGTTTACGAGCATGTCCTTGTTTCTATTGCTTTTTATGTTTATTCTTAATTCTAGAGAACTACGAACTCAATTGAAAATACACAAACTCGAGAACAATGATATTTATCCTTGCGTATCTTCTTAATGAACGTTCAAGGAATTCTCAAGAGTAAACATTCTTTATGACAATATGTATATACAAAATAAAAGTTTAATAGATCACCAAGGTTATGCACGTGCGTATCGACCTTATTGTATTATTGTATATGCGTATATATTCGTTCTGTCTCTCTCTCTCTCTCTTGTTCTTTCTCATTAAGATTTCTAAGAATCATAAATATTTTTTTTTTTTGTAAACGCGAGATTGGTATAGAATTTATGAATAAACGAAAATGGAGGATAAACGAGACAAACTATAAAATATACAAATAAAGGGATATTTCACGCGATGATATTCTCGGCTAATCATAGCCATGTTTATTTATAACAAATTTCACGATTTCTCCAGGAACCATTCTGAGAGGTGAAAATTAAACCGGCGAACGCGTTTTAATAACGAATAAATTTTAATAACGAATAATAAGTTTTAATAATGAAAAAAAGAAAAAAACAAGATTTTCTTCTTCCCTTTTTTCTTTTTTTCTTTCAAAAATAATGACACTTGGCAAAAATGAAGAGAATTAAAAAAAAGAAGGAACAAGAGGAAAATCGATTTGAAATATAACGATTATCCAATAAAGTTCCAAAAGATTCGAATCGTGACGAAGATAAAAATATCGCAGCGTTTTGTCGTTTCTCGACGAGAAATCAATAATATCTTCGAGTCGAGTCGTCGGAAAAATATTAGTTTCCCGATTGGTAGGAATATCGCGAGGCTACCTTTATTACGCGTCTAAGGTCTCTCTTCCTTTGAAGAACTCGAGCTTGCCCTTACCATCCTTCTTCGAGTACTCTTTCCCTTCTTCTTCCGTCCCTTCCAAACCCCGTTTACTTCACTCTCACACTCTTCTTCTTTCATGATGATATCGGTATATTGTAATCTTTTGATCTTCGGCACGGCCCGTGGGGCTTACCAAGGAGAGATGCCTAACTTTTGAACTAATACCACTATCACACACATGCACACATAAACCTAGGTATATACAGATATATACGTAGATACATGCATCATCTACTACCTTCTCCTCTATCTATTCACAACGAAGCTTTACCATCGTCTATGTAATTCTGTACGCAGTATCTCCTTTGCGGACGAACTCAAGCACAAGAAGGCGTTGTTCTATGATCCAACTTGAAGAGCTGGTGAATGAGTGAGTGAGTGAATAAGCGAGTGAGTGAGAGAGAGAGAGAGAGAGAGAGAGAGAGAAAGTGGAAAAGAGACACAGATAAAGACAAAGAGAGATGGAGAGGGAGAACGAGAGGGAAGAAGACAAACAGATAAAGACATAAAGAAAGAGAGAAAGAGATAGAAAGATGATGAATATGTACGTGTATATATATATATATATATATATATATATATATATATATATATATATGTATGTATATGTATGTATATGTGTTAGGAAAAGTGTACTCTCGAATTAGTATCATTTTATGCCTAGAAAATATCTTACTCTTCTAACTTTAGTTATACGATCCGTATACGCGAGTTTTTCCGCAATGCTCGTTAAAGAGTACATTCATGTGTATTTTAGAACATCATGTGTAGGCACACGGCTATTTAGAGGCAACTCTCGAGTAATTTCGTGAATGGGAATATCTAAGAAATGAGAGTAAAGGCTGAATTCGAATAGTTGATTGAAATTGCAACGTATTGAGAAAGATTTCAAGTCGGCTATTCGACACTGCAAATATTCGAACTATCCTTGATAATCTCGTAGCTCCATTTATCTTCGAAAAATTTATCGAATATTCAATGAAAAGCTTTCCCATGGGAAATATTTAAAAGGATGGATATATATGTATATACGAAAATCAAAATTGTGATAAATTAACTAAACGATCGCATTGTTGCACGATATCGTTAAAATATGTATAAAAGATGGACGAATTTTAAAAACGATTAAGTATCTTTATCTTCGACAGCTGTCCGGCGAAACTGTTCGATTATAAATAAAAATTATGGAACCGCATCAGACGTTTTGTATATACATCTCAAAAATAAAATGAACGATCGACAAAAGCATATGTTTTATCTCGCATATAAAGATTAAATAGTATAAGTGATAAAAACAAATATATAAAAAAAGCAAACTAGTTTGCAAGCGTACAAAAATAATTATGCAGTAAATTCATACTTTTCTTAACAAATAGTATAGAATAACGAAATATTAAACATTTTTGATTATAAAAAAATGAATGAATAAAAAAAAACGTGCCTTGACTTTTCCGTCCTTAACATTGCGTGTCCTTAACAATGTACGTCACTCTTTTACGTGTCCGATAAAAATGATTCTAAATTTAAAATTATGTACAACGAATTCTAAAGACATTCGTGCGTCGAATTATTAAAAGGAATGGTACAAAAGGCTACACATCGCAATATATAATGAAAGTGCACTGTACAACGATTTTTTTTTAATAATTCATTAAAATATGCGCTCGCTGCAGAATACACGAGAGCATCGTTCTCCGAAGATTTAATACGTTCGATTAAACGAAAATACTTCTTGTGCGATCGCGCGAATGCAAATTCTCTCGGTATACGACTGATTCGAATAACGACCGTTCTACTTTCCTTGCGCATCGTCGAGCATTCATAATTAAATGTACCAGATAAACGAATATTCTCTATAACGAAAATAAAGAGAAAAAGAATGTAAACGATCTATAACAGTGCCAAGAATCGGACTTAATATATTACGCTTAACAATGAAAATTATAACTGAATCTTTAATAAGCTTATTATTTGATAATCGATCTTTCTCCGAAAACGTACTAAATTCTTATAACACATTTTCCTTATATAAAAATATAAAAGATTCTAGAGAATTTTTTAAATCAAAATTCCTTAAAAAGTAATAAATTTATCAATTGATAAATAATAAACAGTAAGATAAATTATTGAAAAAACCTATGTCACTCGTGAATAAGCGTTTCTTTTTACTTTTTCTTTTTTAATTTTTGTAATACGCGAATTTAAATTCTACAATAAGTGTTCTTTTAAGAACTAATGTGTGTATGTGTGTATATATATATATATATATATATATATATATATATATATATATATATATATACAAACTTCATTTGCCAACGTTAAACGTCATTTACGATTTATAATAAGACTTAGAAGACATATACGCATTAGATGAGTCTTCCGTACTTATTGTGACGTCTCCTTCATTATTCGATTCCTCTTTTTAAAGTAACATCTTACTTTGAGCGAAAGAAGAAAGATCATATTCAAAGTAAACGTTTGAAGTTACGAGACTCCGTTCTTTGACGGGAAACCAATTCGAGCGTCTACGTTGACACGGTGTAATAGTAATCGCACGACTTCGCAGTTTCCGTGCTGTGACAAGCATGCTCTGTACTCAAGATCGCTACACAAAGTGCTTCGAGAATTGCAGGCTTTCTCGATACAAATGTCACGCGAAGAAGCAAAGAGAAAGAGAGAGCCAGAGCCAAAGAGAGAGAGAGAGAGAGAGAGAGAAACGAAGTGGCCTCGCAAAGAGTGTTTTAGACAGAGACGAACGATCGTACCTTCCGCAATTTCTCTTTGAAAATCAAGAATTCCAATGTCGCCTATATATATATATATATATATATATATATATATATATATATAACGTGTCAGAATATGTACATGCATGGATGCATATTTTTGTGTATACTTCTCTCAACCCTCGTACGAAACGAACGATCGAAGAAATTTCAAAGTAGAAGAGAGAGTCAAGAAAGAGAAGGCCTATTCCCATTCTATCTCTTTATCTTCAACTTTGAACCGTATTTCGAAGTTAGTTTGGCAAGGAAGAACCACTACCCCCACTACGAGTATCACCATCACCACTACAACTACCAACCGCACCCTCTTCACCGGTAACCCCTTTCTAGCGATCTTCTACCGGCAAAAGAGCATCTCAGGGTGTTGGTTACGTTCTTGAACTTTACCACTCGAGGTTAGCTTAAGCCTCGAAATGGAGCAGAGCGAGCCTCAAGGGCTTCGACTCGGACTTGATGCGACTATTCCTTACAAAAGGCAAAGCTTTTTCTTTATACGAACGACCAAGAATCTGAATGATAAAAAGAATATATTATCGTACAATGTCGATACTTTATATTCTTTATTGTTCTAAATTTTGTTACTTTTCTTATCAATGATATTTTCAATCGACGAAATCGACTTCTATCTTATACAATTAATATGTGATTATCTCGGCGAGCAAAAAAGAAAAATATGTACTCTTTATACTTGATTTATTTTTACGAAAATGAAAAAGACAAAGAGAAAAGAAAGATATGTATCAAGACAATTGCTTATGATTTTTCTTTCATCTTGCTATGAATCAAAAATTTCAACTCTAACGTTGCGATACGAATACCAACTTGTTTTTCTGTACGATAACGCCGACATCGAAGTAATTCCCTTTGAACAATTTATCGCTTAATACGAATTGTTTTTTTTTCTTTTTCAAGACCGTAACACATATCCACTCGTCACGATTTTCTTAATTATTAATGTTTAATAAATCTCAATCTTCTTTTTCTTCTTCTTATCGAGCTGCAACAGTTAAAAACGGAAAAGAAACGCACGAGACAAAAGTCGAAATAAAATGATTCTCTTTTCATTCATTCGGTAACATTGTTGAAGCGCTGTACTCTTTTTAATTTTTTCAATTCCTTTTTTTTATTTTAATCCTGAAAAATATTCGAGCACGTTTCGTAACGTTCGAAATCGATAAAAGTGGTACGAAAACGAGAAAGAGGAAGGATGGGATCGGTGCTCGCAATTATGAGCCTACCGAGTAAAAAGTAAAGAGAGGGAGTAGGAAGTACGAGGGAACCAAGAGAAAGAGAGAGAGAAAGAGAGAAAGAGAGAGAAAGAGGTAGAGGTAGAAGAGGAAAAAAAAAGTTAATACAAAGGGTCTTTTTCATTGGGATCAGCCGTGCACGATCACGACGAAGAACGCAGTACCAACGTGGTACTCGTTATCGGTTAGACCGATCACTTTTATCATCTCTTTCTATCCTTTGCTTTTTTCCACCTCTCCCCTTCTCAACCCACCTGTCTTTCTCATCGATCTATACTACAACGAGAGCCGATGAAGTCTCGATTTGACGTCGATGGCGAAATGTCTTTTCTGTGTAATATTTTCTTCTTTCCTTCTCTACGTCCCATAGCGAGAGCGTCGCAACTTTTGCAATTTGCAAATTGGATTCAATCGACGTCGTACCGCGAGAGAAGTTTGATTTTCAATACCAAGATGCGATAATAAAAACGTAAAACACGTAGAAGGATGTTTCATCTCTCTGTCTCTCTCTTTCTTTCCTTTCTACTGAAAAGATTATTGATCTTTGGAAAAAAAAATAAGCTATCAACGTGGTAAAGCTCTGGCATTTCCGTAAGAAATAAGATTTCTATTTGAAATGTATACTCTGGCAAAGATCTCGTTCTTATTTCGATCTTCTTCGAAAATTGTATCACGGTATTGAATATTGACATAGTTTTTGACACTGAATTCTGCAAAGTCTTTTAGCAATCTGAAACGTTTTCACATAAGAATTCTTTTCATAATATTTAAAACTTTATTTTTCATTTTATATTTTAACTTTAAAAGATTAGACTTTTACTAACTTTATAACAATCGCGCTAATCTCATCTATCTCTCATTTGTAAAAATTTATAAATGATGTCGGATATAAATATATATATATATATATTGATTTATCGCTTCAACAGTTAAAGTTTTAATTAACTCGTTTTCGAACTCCCAACGAGATATCATGTACATTGACGATGTTCCATTAACTCGATAAAAAAATAACGAATATAAAGAGAAAAAAGAAGAAGAAAAAAGACCGTAACCAAACATATTTCACTTACGTTACGTATGGATCAGACATCTTTTGATTCGACGTCGATGAAAGGAAAGATAGAAAAATAGGGAAAAAAAGAGAAAAAAAGAAAAGAAGAAAAAAAAAAGAAAAAAATCGTCGAAGACGAATTTTCACTTCACGAACGTTCCTTCCCTTAGGACCCTTTCGAGTGAGAAAGCAACGGAGGGAGCAGAGATCGGTCGCCTCATTGACCCCGGCGTCTAATGAGCGCACACCTGAGTGCTTCCAGACAAGTGGATGCGCACTTACATCCGCGTCGCTGCCATGAGTGCCGATGGCCTGGCAACTACAATGTCTCGCGTTGATCTCCGAGCGTAAAGGAGAGAGAGAGAGAGACAGAAGGAGAGAGAGAGAGAGAGAGAGAGAGAGAACGAGGAAGAGGAAGAGATAAAGAGAAAAGAGAGAATGGGAATAGAGAGGAATAGAAGAGAAAAAAATAAGGAGAAAAAGAAAGGAAATGAAAGAAGAAATGAATGAACGAAAGACAGAAGGTAGAGGGGAGATGAGAAAAATGGAAGAGGACAGATACGTTCACAAATACCTTACCGACCGACTTTCACGAATAAACTTTGTAGAAAAATCAAAATACAAATCGACAATTTCCAACTATCTTCGAGTATCTTCGAGAATTCGTGTTATCTATGGTTATCTTTGACAATCTCTCGTCATTGTTTTTCTTATTTGTTTTTTATCATTTTGCCACTCTCTTTCTTCTCTCGTTTCCCCTTCAACACTCAGCCGAAAAAAATTCGAACGAGATATTTACCCGTAAATCAACTCATTTTCTTTTTCAAAGAGATTTCCAATGTTACTTCACAAAGAAACAGAGAATTTTAATTACAATAGAATGTTACTCCCATCGATTAAAAGCGAAACGATGTATTTCGCTTTAAATGGGCGCGGACAAGATAACACCCGTGGAATTTTACTGCAAGTTGTATACCAAATAACGTTTTAAATGAGCAACCGTGTAATTAACGTTAGGTGGTAATTAAAAATTGTCGCATCGAGAACGAAATCTCGGTCAATCGTTATCATTCGTCTCGTGGAAAATTATTTAGTTTCGGTTTATTCGTCGTTAATTAACGATCAATTGTTTAGTTGTGAAATAAAGTTGTGTAAATTACATGGTTGATATAAACTTCTGGAAGCGATTGTACTCACCCAGCCAAATCTCTTGCTTCTCTGAGACTCGTACTACCTTCTTCACATATACTACAGGAAAGGTATATGGATGAATACATGTATAGTAGAATAAAAGAGAATGAAAGAGAGAGAGAGAGAGAGAGAGTCGCTTCCCTCGTCTATACCGCGACGATGCAACGCCGCGAACAACCACCCCCATCTTCTAACCCCATCCAACCCTTTTGGGGCTCTAGCGAAGCTCGCTCTCTTTCACGCCCACGCGTTTCCGCGTGTTACACACACACACACATATATATATACACGCACACACACGCACATGTGATGCACGCAAGCGAGCGCACACACACAAAAACGAAGTCTCGGTATCGCGTAATTAGAGCGAGACGTGCTTAAAGACTTCCCAGACTCCTTCTTCGTTTGCCGTAAAATCCGCTACGTCGTATCTTTCCCTGTTTGACTATGTAAAAATGAAAGGAGAACGAAGAGGTGCTCACAAAATTACGCCGAGACGAATTCAATATCTTTTTACAAGAAAAAGAGAGAGAAAGGGAGAAAGAAAGAATACCTTTTCTTTCTCGAACGAACACGATATTTGACTTCGTATTCTAACTACGCACGAATAATTCTCACTGTAATTGGAAAGGAAAAAAAGAAATAAAAAGTAAAAAAAAAAAAAAAGCAAACAAAACAAATAACACACATCAATTTTTATATGAACGTCGTATAAATTACTTGTTAATTATAAGTAATGATAGTAATTGTAAATTTTTGTTTTGTTTTGTTTGTTTTTTTTTTGAGACACGTATACACAGAGGCTATCATCAAAGCATTTTTCATTCCGTAGAACGAAGATGAATTTATTGGGCGATGCAGCATTTGCTGAAACGTTGAAACGTTTGCTCGCTCAAATTCCTTTTTCCCGTCCAGTTTAACGTATGGAGTTCATTCCGCGGATAACCCCGAAACTCGATATTTCATGAAAGGTTTTATGTCGGTGCGTGGTCTGCTGGGTTTTCATCGGGAACTTCGAAGGTAACGCGTATATTCTTGTACGATGAATGGCAAATAACTTGAACGTGACCGAAATGAGTAAGCATCATTCGATCGATGAGCTGTAGATTCATGAAACTTTTATTGTATTTTTCTTTTTCTTCTTTTTCTTTTTCTTTCTTTCTTTCTTTCTCTCTTTCTCTCTCTTCTTTCTTTTTTTTTTTTTTAGAATTTTTTAACATACACTCGATAAGTAAAATGTCTCGGCAAAAATGAAAACGAAATTTTAAAATCCAATCGCGAACAATTCGAAGATAAACAAAGAAAAAACAGGAAAAAAGAATTCCACTGAATTCCATGAAAATTCTACAAGAAATGATTTCCTATGGCCAATGACGTTTAACGTTAGGTATACATTTCTGTTTTCCTTTATGCATTCGAATTTTATGTTTCGATCGCGCTCGTATAAATTTCCACGCACGTAAACGTCCTATAATTCCATAGGAATGTTCGACCAACGTTGAAGTAAACTTGGTATAGTACACGCACGCATACACGCATATCTCTTCTTCCCACATACACGTATATCGGAATAACGTTGACCCGTTTATCTGTAACCGGGATATGCGGATGACAGACGTTTAGTCTTGTAACTTCTAACACGGAACGCGTCGTGTTCCGTAACAGGTGCCGGATGACGGGAAACTGGACACTGTCGACGTGATCTAGATTCTTTATCGTTTCAATTTCTTGCGTGTGTATTTTTCTCTTCGAAATTCTTACAACGATCTTATAACGATCATCGACGAAGAATTTCAAGGCAATTTTTCAAAGTTTTTATATTTCCTGATTATTCGTTCAACACCTAAATGATTATAAAAATTTCTGAAGCTGTTTCCCTACTTCTGAAATAAAAAAAAAGGAAAAAAAAAGATTAGAAAAAGAACTACGCTTGTATAATATTATTGTCTTGTTTTTTTAATTTAATTGATTCGTTTGATCCTAAAGCGTGCTAACAATTCCATCGTTTAAGTAATAACAAAAAATAAAGGAAAACTTTTTCAATCGATAAGCAATTAATAGATTCAAAATCTTTCTTCGGCGTTCGGGTCTAATTGCGACGAGTGCAACGACGATAATTATCTGTACAATTGGATATCTGTCAGTGCATACTATTGTAGACAATGTTCCATTAATTCACAATGCTCGGTCTTGCTATAAATCATAGATTATATTATTAACTCAATCGGCTTACGATCGGCTTTCCTATCTGTTGATTAGCTTGGCAATGTACTACTAATTTGTGAACGTCCTTCTCCACCTCCTCCTCCTCCTCCTCCTCCTCCTACTCTTTTCTGTTTATTCCTTCCTACGATTCTTACTGAATTATCGATAAAAATATTCTATAGCTTTACGTATAAAATTTATACCCAAGGGGAATCGTGAATGGAGAAAGAACGGACGAGAAATGGTGTTAAGAAAAAGTCAACGATATAAACAGACTCGAGAACAGTCGAGAAAAGAAACAAAGGGTCGTAGTGGATGGCTTTGAAAATATATCCATGAGTAAAGTTGAAAATGTCATTTTCAAGATATCAGTCATGAATTCTTTCCTTTTTGCTCCCTTGTAATCCGAGAAATAAGCCGATAAGAAAACGTACTCGTCGGTGTCAAAGGATACAAAGAGAATTAATATCAGAAAAAAAGAGATATTATGAAAATTATAGGGAAGAATATTTTCGAAGAAGTCTTTCGTTGATATATGTATATAAGTATGTATATACATACCATATATGAAATAAAAATTTTGGAATATATGTTCGTTCGATCGGTACGATAATTACAAGCACATACGAGACCACGATATTAATTAGTTACGTCATCAATCACGCTCTTTCTCGTTGGAGGGGTCCATTAACGGCGACAGCACTTTGCGATGACGGTGAGTGTATTTCTGCGAAGCTTGCAATTGACTTCCATTTATTGCGAGATGAAACTCGTAAAAACACTTTTAATGGACTTGGATCGGTCGATCGAAAGGTAAAATACATTTTGAGGCACGTTTCGAAATGAATAGCGTACACGAACATCGATCGAAAATACTTACCCACCTGTTCTCGACGTATCGTCAAAGGTTACACGTGTTAATTTTATATATATGTTTGCGTGCGTGTGAGCGAGTGAATGTGTGTAAAAAGAAAGAAAAAAAAAGTAAATCTCGTTGCTGCTGTTTTTCTTTTTTCTTTTTTTCGTTTTTGCAAAAATTTAATTTCGATTTTTATTGTATTGTCGAACACATTTCATGTTCAACGAAGTGACAAGAAACTCGGAGTTGAAAAATCAATAAAGAGAAATACGATTTATACAAAAGTTCATTCATAAAGAGAGAACTGTGAGAATGTGTTACACGTTGGCAAATATGAAGACAAAACGATTCTAAATGCTGCGTAATTTTCGTTTTGCATTTCGTATTATTCGTAGTCCGCACATCGTTCTTATGATATTTCTTTAGAAAGAAGCCTTTGGAAAGACAACCGCAATGAGAATAATTATGTATTTATGAATGAAATAAGAAAAAGGAAGAAAACAAAATTGAGTAATCAAAAGTAAGAACTCACAATTAAAATAACTCTTCTTGATAGAGTGATTAGCGAATTAAAGAAGAGAGGGAGAATCAATCGGGAAAAAAGTCTACGAGGGAAACTAAAATTAATTAGCTAATTAATTTCGTTCTAGAGACGAAGACGATAAAACCGTCGAGTTAAAGCACACACATAGACACAGACAGACGCATACACATACATATATATATATATAAAAAAGATCTATGGAGAAAAGATAAGAAAGAAGAGGAAGTGAAGTGAAATTTAGAAAAGAGTAAAGAGGGATAAGAAGGAAGACAAAATCCAAGGAGACACGACGTTTTAAATCGAACTTGTTTCTTCGATCGTGTTTTTCTAAACCAACATATGTACCTTTCAACGCGTTGGTCGACGAACGGGACCAATTCGAAAGGAGCAAAGTGGAAGAAAGTGAATGTAAGCAACAGAGATGTAAAGAAACGAAGCATGAACGGGGAGAAAAAAGGATCGAAGTCTAGCGAATTTTCGAAACAACTAAAATGACTTTTTTTCGTAGACAAGTTTTCTTCTCTCTCTCTCTTTCTTTCTCTCTTCCTAGTTTCTCTTATCGTTACTCACTCCGAAAGAAAACTTCCTTTCCTTCCTTCCCTTCTTTCTTTTTTTTTACTTTTTCATCCCTCTTGCGCATCTTCTTTCTTACTCCCTCTCACTTTTACGAGCTGTTCGCAGCTCCTAGAAGCGTAACCGCGAATATACCATCATCTCACTTGCACGTGACGTGCTCGGCTCGTAAAACTCAATCGTGGAGAACGTTCTCTCGAAAAGAAATTCTCGACGAACGAACGGACAAAGCCACCTTACTTATCTACGACGTTTCAAGATATAATCTTATTGACTTTCGTCTTCTCGTTTATTTCTTAGAATGTCTCTCTCTCTCTTTCTTTTTTTCTCTGTTATTCAGTATATGTATCTCTCTCTCTTTCCCTCTTTTTCTTTCTTTCTCATTACGTTGAACAAACATCCAAACGCAATGATATTATTTCGACAACTAATGGATTTTCTATGAAGTTTGTCTTTCAAGATAATAACATAAACCGTCACATCTCATGATTAAAAATTTATAAATGTCGAACGTTATTAATAACATTTTTTTTTTTATAACGTTAATAATTCTAATACTTGTAACCGCGTGAATAAGAATAAAATATTCTACGGAGACCTGTTCGTATCATTTTACTTTTTCTTTCTTTCCCGATCGGAGTATTACATTCAAGACTGATCTATTTTTTTTTTTTCCATTGAAAGAATATACTAATTAATTTCTCAATCTTGTATTCCTTCGTTTATCTTTGTTGCGTCGAGCTCGGAAAAAATAGTTTAAAAGAAATTCGAGAAGAAAGAAATACGATTCTAATTGGTCTGAATGGAAAGGAAATGTCTTCTCTTACACATACTAATTAGATCGGTTGACGATAGTGACATAGATAATGAATAGATAATGAATAAGATGTATCAAGAAGAAATGAGACAGAACGTGCGATGAATCGAACATGAAACCATTGATGATGTGAGTCTCGGATTACAAAGAGTTAGTTATTAACATAATGAAAGAATATTGTTACTTTCTTTTCTTTGTTCTTTCACGTAGGTATAAATTCCAAATACGAAAATCCAATCCTATTATTATTGGGTGATTATGGGAGTGTCAAAGATGCGTATGGGATGGACTTAATTTATGACCATTATTTGCACGACAGAATCGTTCGACCATCTTTCCGAAAGTTAGTCAAGTCGTCGACCGTCCTTGGTAACGCAATTTCGCGACAGCACGATTCTATTGTCTATCGAGCTACCTTAATTGGACGTTTCGCTGTGTAAACCTCGGGGTCCGCAAGCAGATAATACTAATTAGCCGAGGCTCTGAGTTAATTCCACGCGAGGAAGATTCTTCGACAAAGAGAAAGAGAGAAAGAGAGAGAGAGATAGATAGATAGATAGAGAAATAGAGAAAGAGACAAAGCATGTGGCTCTTCTTCTCTCGGTGAGATATCGCAAGTCGTCTACGGCTTATCGATTATCCTAACTCCATTTCGAATGACTATTATATTTTTGATATTTCTATCTTAAGATAGAGAGAAATAATAAGTACAATCTTGTTTGAATCTATTTTTCAATTATTTTTATTATTTATATAAATCATATAAAGACGGCTAGACGTGCGTACGGTATTTATAACGACATCGACTTACACTATGACATTAATTGTAATTTTCTTATCTCATCTTATCCAGAAAATTTCTCCAGAAGATTTTTCTCTATGGGAATATTAAATTTCTTAGACTTAATAATTCTACTCCGAAAAAAGAAAAAGAGTAGAGAAAAAAAAACAACAACAAACGCGTCGTTCCTTTTCATTTTTCTTCTGGTGATACACTCCTTGCAGACTGCACGAGAAAATTCCCTTTTCGAGTTTATAATGAGCTCTCGGTATAACGATAGAACGGCGTCCGCCATTCTCGTTGATCGTTAAGAATACGAAGAAAATAATAAAGGGTAACTAATCTCATAAAAAAAAGAAGAGTCTTGAGAAAAATTCCGACGTAATAATATGGCCTCGACGAATTTGATCATTATTATCTATTAATTCCAACAATCATAATGTTTTTTTCCAAGATATCTACATTCGATTACGTATTGTGAATCTTATTTAACAATCCAGATGGAAGAGATCCTAGACGACGATCGTCGTTAAGACGAAACGCCGCTTTCACTTAATTTAATCCTGTTTGATAAAACGAAATAAAAAAAAAAAACCTGCTATAATGATCAATTTTTTTTTTTTTATAAAAAAAAAGGAAAGTTAAATCAGAGTCATATTAGATCGTTATATAAATTACATCATATGAATTTGTTAAAATAAATCCTTGAAATAATTCGCTTGAATTTTAAAACAGGGTAAAGGAGAAAGGAATGAAATGATTGTTAAATTTTATCTTTGATACTTTAATAGGTAAAAGACGGATTAACTCGTAGCGAAAAGGTAATTTTCTCTTTTTTTTTTTTTTCATAATTAAATAAATTATTTTTCCTTTGTTTTTCTTCCTTTTCTTATTTTTGCTCCCTTATTTCTATTAATATGAAAAGATTTCTAACCCAAAAATTTTATTTTCAACTTTATGAGTACGCAAAAAATAGATCAAGTTATTCGTGGAACGATTTTTTTTTATGCAACGGAAAATGCAGTCAAGTGATTAAAATCAATTCTGAAAGCTTCCTGAATTTTTTATTAGTTAATTATAAGAAATAGGCAAAAGCGTTTTATATAAAAATCACATTTTGTTTGAAAAGTTATCAATTTACTATATTAGAGATTACAAAAACTATTTATAACATATCTACATGCCATATATACGATTTGACCTAGATTATATGTCACATAACTTAACACATAAATAGTAACATTAACTTCTGAAATAATGACATTATTTTTTTACTCTTTATTACCATAATGTTATAAAATTAAAAAAGTAACGTTTGCCCAATTTCTTTTCTTTCTTTTTTTTGCTAATAATTCTATTAAATAAAATTACATAAAAATGTGAAGCATATTGACCTCACATATTTTTTTCAAACTATGTTCCCAAGCGTTCTATAACTAGGTCATTTGTATTACGAATACAGAAGTATCTAAGTATCTGCATATGCATCTATACTAACGTATTTCTCATAAACCAAAACGTAAAATGGAAAAGCGGCAAAATACATACATATATACACGGAAAGGAAAGACGAAATTATAAATCGGAAACCCGCTCTGTATATACGTTTTGTAATTAGCCAACGTTGCGTGTAATGTTCGTTTGCTTTTATACACAAGACCAACAAACATCGTTCGCTACTCGAAACAAAACCCGTTGGAAAGCGGAAAATGCGCATTTCATCGTGACTACCTTTGCAAAATCATTACATTTTCTATCTTTTTTCATTCCTCGGTTTACTTTTTCATAACTTACGTGTCGTATATGTTTAGCTTTATAAAGATTCTTCTTCGAAGAAAAATTAAAAAAAAGGAAAAAAAAGGAAGAAAAGAAAAAAAACAGCAAGAGAAAAATAAAAAATAAGAAGAAAAAAAAAGAAAAACGATCCAAATTATTCGTACGCACGGAGCGAAACATGAAAGTCGAAAATATTCGAATCGACGCGAAATTGTGGCAGATGTACTTTGTAAAGCTGAAATAGAAGTAGCGAGCAAGTTTGAAAATGACTTCGACCGCGGTAAGTTAACAAAAGTCTTCCCGGCACGACCGTTGAACTTCTCCAAGTTATGCGAAGTGGATTATGGGAACGAATGAGCCAAGAGGCGGAAGGAACAGTCGTTATGCCGGAGATGAGCTTGCTCTTGGATTAAAAATGTTTCTTTTTTTTTTCCTTTTCTTTTCTTTTCTTTTTTTTTTCTTCGAATATATAGAGTACACTGTTATTTGCAACCAACTCTCTGGTTCTTCTTGTCTTCTCAACGTATACACCTATTTTTCTTTTTTCCTTTTTTCCTTTTCTCTTTCTCTCTCTCTCTCTCTCTTTTTCCTTTTGCATTCCACCGTCCACAGTTTCTCTCGAATATCTTATATCATTATTTGCAGAAACTCAGAAGGTCGTCCGTTCCTTCAAGAAGCTAGGCTTTTACTCGTCTACCAGTCTTATCTTTCTGTATTTCATTTATTTTATGCCTCGCAACGCACGACCGTTTCGCTTGAAAAAATACCAAGGACTATGCATATACATAGAAAAATCCAAATCATTTTTCCAACCGTAATTTTTCTTCGGGCAAGGACATCGTGTCGTTTTTCATTTCTTTTCTTCCTTTTCTTTCCTTTCTTCTTCTTTTTTTAAATATCTCGTGTCAACTAACTAATTAATAAATTAATTTATCGTTTGATCGTGAAAAGTTCTTTTTTATAGGAGCGATAAAACGAACGCGATAATATTAATCAATATTTTTTGAAAAATCTAATGGACCGCGTCTAGTTTGTGCGATCTTTATTAACGATAACGTCGCTTCTTCCATTAAATCGAAGTATCCTGATAAAAGAAATATAATTTCCATTTGGACGGGTACGTATTAGCATTATTAAATAAATATTAATTAAAATTCGATTTTAAAAGTATACGGAGAGAATTAAATCGAGGCTAAATAATCCCGATTGTTCGTCGATAAGAAATTCGATCGATCTTTCGATACCCATTTTCAAAATTCAATTATCTTATCTCGGTTAAATCAAAAGTGACCTGTTAGAAACAAGATTGTCACGTTACGAAAGTATACCCGTGCCGTTCGGATTCTTGATAAAACTTGCGAAACTGATCAGGCGAAAGTTATCCAAGCGAGACGCATCCCTTTCTCTTTCTCTTTTTCTCTACTTTGATCTAATTGGAAAACGAGTCAAACCGAAAAGTTTCGAGATATTGCCGTGTGTATACGCAACGTTTCTTCGTTTATATCGCAATACGAACGACAATTACGCCAGCGATCGAACATCACGAAAGAAACGCGCGGATGCACACATAAACGCATGCATACCGATTATCATCAAACACAATCATATTTGTTAGAAGGTGAATACATCGAAATGCAATAGTACCTATATAAGTCGAATTCGTTCGTTCAATCCTTCGCGCTCTTTTCCACTCTATTTCCGTAATTCTCCAACTTCTCTCTCTTTCTCTTCCTACTTTCTCTCTCTTTCTCTTTTTCTTCCTCGTTCGTTCGTTCGTAGTAACATTCGCGCTTTATAGCATGACTTTCTCGTGTTTCAGTCAGTCGTAGTTAATAAAAGCTTCGCAAATATCAATGAACGACGATTCATTCGTGCCACTTCAACTACTACAATCCTGACTTTGGCGTTCCCACGATCTACAGTAGCAGTGTAATCGATCCTTCTCTCTCTCTCTCTCTCTCTCTCTCTCTCTCTCTCTCTCTCTCTCTCTCTCTCTCTTGTATTCCGTTCAACCAACCATCTCTTTCTATTTCTCATTCTCTTTCCCTTTTCCGAGAGTACATCTTGACCTCCTTTAGAAAATACCCTTTCTCATTTTAGTAATTAAAAACGTAACGCATCTTTAGCGAAGATACTTCTAACTGTATACTTTGGGGTTGGTATATTTCAGTTTAGAGCAGCTACTCTATGACGTAATAAAGTTGTATAAATAGACCTGTTTCCTTTTTAATATCACACCCCATCCTCCTACCTTATCTTACAATACACATTGATAACGAAGTGTTACGTATAACTTTGTTTTTGCTTGGTTTTGACTCGGTCTTTTGAACTTTTTGAATGAATACTTCAACGAGTGGATATGGAGAACAGATATCATCGAGTACTTTGCAACTTCTACAGACTTAACCCCTTGTGATTTTCTCATGTCGGATTTAATGAAAACAGAATTTATTTGAAACGCTTGAAGTAACTCGTAGAACTTGATAAAATCTGTAAATCTCTATCGAATAGACGTATTCAGTGCAAAACCTATAGATCTCTATACACCTTTATACACGTCTATACATCTCTATATTGTTAGAACATTACTAGAAATGTAGATCGAGTATAGTGTAACTTTCTCATCGACGATGAGACGTCGAGAACATCAATTGGATTATATATCGAAAGAAATCTTTTTTAAAAGGTTTTTCATCGTTGCTTCATTGTAACTCACTTTTACATAATGAAAAAAAAAGTTTACTTTATTCGAATCGTGAATAAAACTGCGTAATGATTTCAAAAAATTTAACAAAAAAAAAAAAAAGAAAGAACTAAGATCTATCATCTTCGTCTCAATTTGTCTTTTTAAGTCGTTGCTGCGCTTAAGTTTTTACATTTACAATATATAATTAAATCATCGATATACAACTGTAATTGCTATTAATATACAACTAGTATACTAATAACAATTAATGAAAAAAATTGTTATTAATATACAACTATGTAATATACAATTACAATCATTAATGGAAAACAAGAAATCTACAATATTGAGATATTTATTAAAAGTTTGATTTAGAAAAAAAAAATTGAAAGAGACAATAGATATCTCGAACACTTTCAAAGTAGATTTACATTGAAATGACAAACCTTTTCGAGACGTTCCTACGAACAAGAAGATGCAAGATAGTCGGGAAGTCGGCACAATGGAGGGAGATATATTTGCACCAAGAATGGATTCCTGGAATGCATAGTGCAACTGGAAACTGCACGGCCATCTCCGATCATTTTGCATTCGAGTACCACGATTTACTTCAACGCTCTATCTATTTTCCCCTTTCTCTCTTTCTCTCTCGCTCTCCCTCTCTAGTTTTCGCATTCGCTCGTTCACTGGTAGACCAGCCAACTTATTCCATCTGGATGCGAACAATTCACCATGGTAAAGGTACTCGCGATATTCTTCGTTGACTCGTACCGACCCTACAAACTGCTACCGGTGCTTCTATTTTCCAGCTCCGTCAACAACATCTGAATTGCTGCTATGAGTTTTGTTGTTCTGATGTGAACAACATGTCGAGTGAATCTAAACTGGAGATCACTTCGCTAAATATGTTAAAAGAGATTAGCTTTCCGGAAAGAGAGAGAAAGAGAAAAAACGAGTGATATCCAAACAGAACCACAACACTATAATTCCGTATGCTTTGAATGAACTTTATAATCTAGATAATCTCTAAAAAAAAAGAAGAAGAAAAAAAATTTATCACATGGCACCGAGCAAAAGAAAACAATTTTGATAAGACCATTTGTAGCGTTATCGTAAATGTTATTTATAAAAAAAAAAAAGAAGGAGAGAGAAAGAAAAAGAAAATTTCACTCTTATCGTCGTTGGTACTGTCTCACAAAAATAAATGGCTGGCATAAGCGAGGGGCATGATAGATTTTTAATTAAAAAATAGTGACTTCCCCGCGTGAATATAAAGTCAAGAAGGGAAGAAAATGAAGCGGTCAGACCGCGAAAACTCGAGCATATTTTTTCATTATCCTTCTAGGAGTTTCCACCCATTCGATGTCACAGAAAGAGCGAGAATTTAAATTACGAACTCCTCGTACACTCGAGTTCATTCCCGAGCGAAAGAAGGAAAAAGAGGAAAAAGAAAAAAAGAAAAAAGAAAGAAAGAAAAAAAAAGGAAAGGAAAGAAATCGGATCCTTCTTATTTTCTGCCGTAATACTTTGGAGGTAGCAAAACTGACAACGAACACGATAAAAGTCAAATCACCGTAATTCGTTATATTCGAATATACTGATATTCGCTGAAACGAAGCGCTAAAATGAGATTCCAAAGAGGCAGATAATAATTTACAAGCCGAAGAATTCTTAACAAAGCATCTTCCACAAGATAAAAGTTTCATTATTTTAATTTACTTCAAATAACCCACGCGAAACTTTTATGGTAAACTTAAAAAGAGAAGAGAAAGAGAACGGACAAAGAGACAACTAAATTATCGAGCCAACGGCGGCTGTTCGTTCTTTTGAAAAGTAAAACTACTTGAATACTTAGGTACGTCGAAAAGGTGACTGACTATTGTTCGAAGTAGAAATATAAACGACTTGTTCCATTCGCAATGAGGAAAACGAGCAGAGTTTATAGAAGGCAAGAGTTATTATACGATTCTTCTTCGCTCGATTTTATTTCATTTATTTTTCAACTCCGTTGGAAGAACAATAGCCTTGAAAATATAACAATCAATTTTATGTCCTCTCAAGATCTTGAAAACAACAAAACAAATATAATTACGATTATATCTCGACTAACTTTTCTTTGAATTATTCGAATTAGCTATGACGTTTATCTGGAAAACTAAACCACCCGAGATATGATAAATATAGCAAGTTTAATAAAAACATATCATTTCAAGTCCAAGACAGTGAAACGAGGAACAAGTAGACTTTCAATGTATCAGTAGTAGGAGAAATTGCGAAAGTGGATGAAGCCTGGCAAAGACTCGTTGCTCATAATTCCTTGTTAAATTTGTCCGTATTCTCCCTTCACTTTTTTCTACCCTTCTCCTTTTTAACCCCTTTTCTGTAGCTGCTAGAAACGACATTGCCAATTTCCCTTTGAAGCTCAAATGAAAAAGAAAGGTAGTCAACGAAAAGGGATGTTAGAAAGAGAAAGACCGAATCATGTTGAATAGTAGAAACGAGAGAAACGTGAGACAGAGAGAGAGAGAGGGAGGGAGAGAGGGAGGGAGAGAGAGAGAGAGAGAGAGAGAGAGAGAGAGAGAGAGAGAGAGAGAGAAGAGAGAGAAAGGGATAAAGACGAAACTTTTGTCTAATGAGATGCAAACTGCTGCTATAAATGCGCTTACGTGAAGGAAGACGAGTTAGAATTTAACACGTGCTTACTATGAATACGTCAGCCAAATACAAGTCGTCTGTACATCATATGACTACCTTTTATAATATGAATTATGCAATAATATACGATACATATTAGGCATATTTGCGTCAATATGTTTTTCGTTCCTTATCTATATATTTATCTAAATCGTTCTGTTTTCTCTCTCATTAAATCGGTGGTACCTATCTAACAACCAATTACGAAGTCTGGAAAATATAATGATGATGATAATGATAATGATAATGATAATAATAAATAATAATAATAATAACAATAATAATAATAATAATAATAATAATAATGATATAGCACCTAGTTTACTAAAGGAGAGGGAGTTTGTTCCTCCTCTTATTATCCAACACGTTAAATTGTAACAAACGACAGAGAATATGTTCGGGGTAGTTTCTTCCAGGATATAACTGAAGTTGTTGGAAATTCGCAAAGATTATCTCGAAAGTACAACTATAAATACATATATATATATGTATATATTATACATACATATGTAGAAATTTACATCTCCCTATAGTCAGGAAATGGACCCCGATCGCTTTTCCACGACTATTCCGGTAAATGGTAAATTAGAAACACCTGTTTCCAAGTGAGCACGCGTGAGTTTATACACGTGAAGTAACGTATCGGTGTGGTCGCACCTTTGCTCGTTTAGTCGGTTAGAGGATCGGTGGTGGGTTGCGAGTGTCAGTAACAACAGGCGCCCGCAAACTTTGCCCACCTGTCCTGATAATGTCGGTTAATATCATGTAAATTGTAATTAATATTCATGGGCTTAATTCCAAAGCTCGCGCGTTGGGAGCTACGTCCCCTACGTTAACGTTACCATCCGTGTCGCCACTGCCGACTGCTACTACTCTTCTGTTTTACACCCATTCTGTCTACCCGATATATATATATATATATATATATATATATATATATATATATATTCGCTCTTTTCAACGACCTTCCTCCTCCTCAGGACGGACCATCCTTGCGAACTTTTACCGAAAATTTACGATCGTTCGCGAAATACGCGTTATTTTCAAGCAAGAGTTCGTTCGAGATGGTTCATTAAAATTCTTCTCTAGTCTAGCTTTCCTCAAATAAAACGACTACGATAGAAACTATAGAAAATGGTAAAATTTAAGATTATTCTTTTCAAACGTTTAAACTAACAATCGATTTATCGTATCACTCTTAACCATTCACTTTTTGAAATTGTAACGTTTTAATCTTTAAACAAAGGATTCGTATACGATATTATACGCAAGTCTGTTTGCAAAAACTATCAAAACGTTCGTGGAAACTGGATAATCGTTAACAACGTTTGAGTAATTTCTAGGATCGAGGGAATTGTAATCCTCTGGGGATGTTTCTTCCGCGTTGCTGCACGGTCAGACCTTTGTACACGAACACAGAAAGAGAAAGATAGAGAGAGGTAGAGAGAGGTAGAAAGAGAAAGAGAGAGAAACAGATAGAAGAGAAAAGGCGTGCACGATGTAACGTATAATCGTCGACACGCTGGCGAGATGAGCCCTCGAGTCGCAAAAAGTGGCGCACCTCTTCCTAGCAATATCTTTCGGTACACGCTTCATCGGTCTCTCTCTTTCTCTCTCTCTCTCTTTCTCTCTTTTTCTCTTTCTATTTCGAGGAAAAGAACAGTTACTCCAACGTTGGCAAGGGGCTTATACGCTTAGACATTCTCACGATCCATTTTGCTTTGAGCTCGAAAGCCAACCGACGGGCAATGATTTTGCTTTTCCTTTCCTTTTATCTCTTTGCTCACTCTCAACATTCTTCGCGTATTTCGATAAAGAAAAGTTTCGTTGGGGATGAAGATACACATATATCCCCTTTCTTGCTCTTTGTTTGGCGATAAAAAAATAAAATAAAAGAATGAAAGAAAAAATCGAAGGGAGAAAAAAGAAAGACCAAATTGCGTTTTATAGGACAGATAATTCGATTAAACTTAAATTTCATTTCGCTATCAAGTTTCGGACGAATAATTTGTTATTAGGTATCGCTTATTTATTTATTTATTTATTTATTTAGTTGTCTACTTATTTATTCATTAATAACTCACCATTGGTCACGTGGATCGGGTAAAGTTCTGTGCACTGAAATAAGATCGCTGGCGTACTGATTGAAAGCGTTGTTAACCCAGCCATCGTCAACCAGCTTTTTGATCTCCGCGGTTAGGTTCGTCGGTAAGATAACGGGTCTTCCCATTTCACCAAGTGCCGCCACGTCTGGGTCACGGGGAGCAACCAAGACGGCTCCTGTCAATGAAAAACATCAAAGGATACCATAAAAAGAACCTAGCAAGAAAATACGAGCAGGTTCAAGAGAAAAGAATAGAATATTTTTGAATCGTCCATATCCACTCGTTCGTATCTAAACGGAAAGAGGGAGGACAAACGGCAGAGAGAAAGAGAAAGAGAAAGAGAGAAAGAGAGAAAGAGAGAGAGAGAGAGAGAGAGAGAGAGAGAGAGAGAGAGAGAGAGAGAGAGAGAGAGAGAGAGAGAGAGAGAGAGATCATATACTTTCTAAGAGCTTTCTCGCATAAACTTCGGTTTTATTTGCTTGGCGCCATACTGTTCAGGCGTATCCAAACGCAAGCTGCGCCAATAGGACTATGCCACATTGCTATTGCTCCTTCTGAAAATAATTTTATCCCATTCCAGGGCAAGTTGGACCCTCGTGTATACGATGCGACAATAAAGACGACGACAAATTGCTTTACTGCCCACTACGGTGCGAACTTGTCTCGGAAACTCTCTTACTCTCGCTGCTTTTTTTTCTTTCCTTTTTTTTCCTTTTTCTTTTTTTTCTACGCTCGTCGTTAGGAATATCAAGCACTCTCCGTTCTTCTTCCTAGCACTCTCGCCATCTCTCCTTAACATCCTCGACATTATCGTCGAGAGAAGAATATTGCGATGGACGACTCGATTAAAATGAGTTACTCGAATAGGAGCCATCAATTTTTTTCTTTTCTTTTTTTTTTAAGGATAAGTAAAATAAATTAATATCTTTTATTGGCTCGATTTCTCAATCAATTTAATGAAATGAAAAACAGAAAGAAAAGAAGAAAAAGAAAAAGAAGAAGAAAGTTTACCTTGGTCAAGACCAGGTTGATTGAGTTTGGCCTTGTTCTGTACGTTTCCAGATGTCTCCTTTTTAAGAGGAAGCGCCGGTGGAACGAATCCGTTAGCCACCTGAGGAGGTGCTGCGACACCAGAGGATGCCAAACCTTGTGCCACTGCAGCAGCCGCTCGATCCTCCGTATACAGAAGGAAACACACAGTGATCCAAACAGCCGTCGCCAGTACGGCGATCTTCAACCACAATGATCTTCTTCTTGGAAAGCCCATCCTCTTATTTTTGCTCCTCTTGATCTTCCTGTATCTCTTCTCTTTCCTTTTCTCTTCCTCGATCCTTTCTCCCTTCTCTCAATAATTCCTCCTTTTCGTTCCTACTTCCTTCGCTATTCTCAAAGGGTTTCTATGCGTGTTACCTCAGCAACATTCTTCCTCCCAACACTTGTTGCCACTTTACTCTACTCTCGCCTATATAAACGCGATAAAACAAAGAAACAAATCGATCCCACTTTACATCGCCGATCTTTCCACGGAGAAAGTAAAAAAAAAAATTACGAGCGAAAGAGACTGATATATTTCCTTCTCTTCTTTTCCTTCTTCTCTTCCTCCGTCTTTTTCTTCTTCTCTTTTTTTTCTTTTTCCCCTTAATACTTTCACGTATTCTTGAAGAGTGATATGCATCAATCGTTGAACGAATCAATTTGAATATATAGTTTCTATGTTGTATCTTAATACTGTTTCGATCAATATATATATATGCGTCGATGATATGTATTTGTAAATAGTTTCTTCAATAACGCTTTAACGTCACCGCATTTTTATCATCTGAAAAGAGAAAATGATATGACAGAATTATTATATGAATATTTATTATACTACGAAGAATAATTATTATATTATGAAGTTTCTTTTTTATATATATATATATTAATAAAGATGTGCGTACAGTAGAATTCAAAAAATGAGCCTTTTCTTCCTCCCCTTTCCTAACTCCCTCTCTTTCAACCCTATCATCATATTATTCGTTTCCAAACGATTTCGAAAAACTATTCGATCGGATATATCTCATACGCGTTATAAAATCGCGTTACTTTATTCACGAATAAATGATCATAAGTAATCATTAGGTCGATCGTTCGTTCGCACGTTATCGCTTTTATTTCTGCGATTTTACTTGCTCGTTAATCGCAACGCAATGTCGATCGAATATACGATCGGTGTCGAATAAAAGTGTAATATCATTACGGAAAGTAAATTATCCCAGCGTGTGAGCTCATCGCAATTCTCTCTTTAATATCGAAATAATATAGACGTTTAATGCTATTCAACGCCATATCACGTTGGACAGGATTGGCCGATCGTTTTAAATGAAGTTTATTAATGTTCGCGATCGCACGAAGGTTCCTCTACATTTTTTGTTATTCGTTATATTTAACAGAATCTCGATTTAAGAGAGAAAAACCACCGTGATATAAAAATACATATAAAAAAATTATTCTTTTTGTTCTTGTTTTCTTTTTTTTTTCTTTTGAACAAATCAAAACAATTTTCCTATGCCATTGAAATGTATGTCTTTAAAATATTAAAAACAAATATGACAAGATATTGCTTTTGTTAGCTGCACTTTTGTACGTTCCGCCATTAATCTATGCCCGAAAAATATTATCTATTATCTGATCGAATGAAACATATAAAATCAAAAGTTAATACGCCATCTTAACACTACAATTATTCGATCTACTTTTATCTCATTTATCAACTTGATTGATTACTTAAAAAAAAAAGAAAGAAAGAAAATACAAGGAAAATATTTGATTTTCATTATCAAATTTAACCATAATAAACAAAACAAGCTTCTTTGAAATTAATTCATAGAAATTCATTATAATTACATATAGTCTGTTATAATCAAGCGTTTGATAATTAACCTTGGAGGTTAACTTGATTATATATGATCATTAAGTTATAATGATAAAATTGTTTACGACGTTAGGTAAATATAATTAAAACGCTTCATTGCAGCTGCAGTTGCAGTTTCCTCGTGGCTTATAAAGGAGTTAAAAATTTAATCTCGTCGGTTCTATCTTACGACGAAAGGTACATAAGGCAGAAGCGCGTAATGCAAAAAAAGAAAAAGAAAAAGAGAAAATAATCTGCGCGCGGACAACACCAAAGCGGTGCATAAATGAGACGGAGATTTTTTACTAAAAAATAAAAAAAAAATTCGTGCTAAATTTTGAAGCCCAAGTACGTTGAGTTTGTGCAATTATGCGTGGATTTCGCGTTAGTAGAAATTTTAGATAAAAAAGGAAATAAGAAGATTATTACTTTTTTCCTCGAAATTTCGTAAATTTTTTTCTTCTATTGCAGTGCAGTCAAACAATAAAAGAAAAAATAAATAAAACAAGTATCGGACGAATTAATTCGTTCTAATAGTTCTCATTTGTAAAATTTATTATATGAATGTAATACAATAAATATTCATTATTTATTATTCGACTATTAATTATTTCCAATGAAAAGCTTAATTACGTTGAGTAAAAGATAGATTAAAGAAAAAAAAAAAACAGAAAAAAAAGGAAAGGAGAACAAAAAAGCTAATAAAATTTCAATCCGACTAATGCTTTTGTACTCAAAAATATTTCAATCAAACCAACGCTTTTGTACTCGAAAATACGTGCTAGTAAGATCGTTAAAAAGATCTTTAATTATCGATAGAAATCTTTCCACTGATACCATATTAACATCATAAATAACTTTACACGATAAGTTACATTAATGCGAAAGGGAGAAAAACGCAAACTAATCTGTTCGAGTTGAAATACCTTTAACGTTCGATCCATTAGTTTCAGCCGTTAGCGATACTACCAATACGGAAGTTGATAAATGATCGTCTATAAAAGGTAAAATCCAAGACTTAGTTGGATCGATATTATTATAACGGGAACGATCGCTTCAATGTATCTCTTGCGATTTAATTTGACGAACGAGCTATTTTGCGTCGAGCTACGATTTATATCGATTAACAACAACAACAATATCAACATCAATAATAATAATAATAATAATAATAATAATAATAATTTTATTATTAATTATAAACTTTAAATTATTATACTTTTTTCGACACAGTTTCGACATGCTGTTATAAAAATTTGCGTAAAATCTTTTAATACGGCTTCCATATTCGACTATTGAAATTTCCCATAGGTTACAGTAATAATTATAAGTAAAGAATACGTGTCATCTTTTATAAATAAGCAAGCTCGTAAACATTCTGCCATCATTCAAAATTTTCATCAGAGTTTATTCCATCGTGTTTCATTTTTCCGTATCCTGTCTCGCGACCATAACTCAATTCTCCAATAGACAAAAACCAAACAATGAAAGTAGACGCTTTTCCACGAGAAAAGAACGATCTCTCTCTCTCTCTCTCTCTCTCTCTCTCTCTCTCTCTCTCTCTCTCTCTCTCTCTCTCTCTTTTTTCATCTCTTTTCGAAATTTTCTTTTGCACATTGAAAAATATCTCATAAACGTCATTGGTTTCTACTCTAAACGAAATTGGACAGGTACCAAGTAAGATACGGACAGGAAAAACAAAATAAAAAAAGAAGAAGAAGAAGTAGAAAAGAGAAATTGCAAAACGCAATTTCGCTTTTTCCGAATGTTATCTCACTCCTGATTGAATTTAAACCGAACGAATTCAGTCATTGTAACGGAAACGCTTGCATTTGCTCAAAGTTTTGTTAAGCTTTAGGAACGTAGATCAAAGTATTTTATACGCCGTGCGTTCCCGTTAAATTTGTATTTTATCAGGGAATATCAAGAGCGATAGAAAGTGAGTAATTTTCGATAGATGTGTTAAAAAAAAAAAAAATAAGTATTTACTTACATTGTATTTACATCACGAAAATAATATCTATCTCGATTCGAATTTTTAACGAATTAAAGTATGAAATGAAACAATCTACTTCTGTTAGAACTTTTAATCTATCTGCTGTTTAAACGATGCGTATCACGTCATTGGAATTTTCTTTATTTATTTTTTCGAATTTCCTTTATTCTTTCCCGCTTCTAGGTTTCTTTCTTTGTTTTTATAGAGATATCGTAAAAGTATCGCGCGATTCTACGCGTAATATACTGCAAACAAGCTAGAAACTTTCTCACTTTCGTATTATACAAAGGCGTTGGAATCGAGAGGAGAAGATACTACGGCTTTAGTTTCATACGTTGCACGAGAGAAAGGCGTTAGCCGAAGTAAAGAAGTTGAAATTCGCTTTCGTACCAAGTATCGTCAATTTTCACGAAGTTGTCTGCTGTAGCGAAATCGTGGGAGCTTTGGGAAAGGGGTGGGGTGGAGATGAGGGAGGAGAAACGGTTCTGTGCAATTCGAAGCGATACGAGAAGGAGCTAAGAGTGTTACTGTTGGGAAAGAACCGAATTTCCAGTAAAATCTGGACGATGAAAGGCTATGCTTATAGGTTATTTGCTAGCTTCTACGCAGTCGGCATCTTGAAAGACTCCAAAATGTGAAAAGCTTGGTAAAAAGGAGTAAAAGAGAAAGAAAGAGAGAAAGAAAAAGCTTATTTCTAGCGTATCATAACCGAGTCAACGAGAACGTCTACGTATTTCGTTTACCGGAAAAGCAATTGGATTTTCAAAAAGAGAGAATATATATATATATATATATATATATATATATTCTAACGTCTATTTTTATCGCATTTGACGTCTTCGCTGGAAGATTTTACGGGCAATTCTTTTTTTCCTTTTCTTTTCTTCCTGAAAATATTATAGATCTTATTATCCCGAAATTGGTCTTACCAATTTCGAAGTAATTGTTAATATCATAGTGGCATGGCTATTAATTCAAGAATTTAATAGAATCGAACGAGACGACAAAAAAAAAGGAAATTCAGTATTTTTTGAAAATAATATATTGGGCCGATCATCGTCAAGATTTTCGAAAACTTTTAGTCCTGGAAGCTTTTATTCTCATTTTCGTCAGACTTCACGAGAAGCTCCATTTACGGACACGAGTAGTGTGGATACGTTATTGTCTGGAGTAAGCTGAGACAAAAAGGAAAAGAAAGAGAGAGAAAGAGAGAGAGAAAGAGAGAAAGAAAGAAAGAAAGAAAATAACACAGACTATCGAAGAAACGTTAGTACCGAACGAGCTGCTGCACCCTCTTTGAGAAACTCGTACGTGGCCAAGTAGCAAGCTTCCCTTTTAGAAACCATTACTATCGGGCGACACTTTACACTAAAGGCTTCACTACGTATTGCCGGAAAAGCAACCTTCTTCTTCTCCCTTGATGCGACCAATCGAATTCGTTTCGTTTCGATGAAATGCTCGATTGAGAGCCAAGAACGACGCTCTTAATAGATCCTTTTATATCTCAGCGAATCTCTCGCAAATTCGATTTCGATCTTTGCATTCATCCAGAAGTGCACATTAAGAAAAGAAACGTCACTGTGAGAAAAGCGTCGTATCTTTTCTTTATACATGTCAGATCGCTGCGAACGAAAATTTTTCTTCGTTCTTGCATTATTTCTCGCACTGGAGAACTATTTTATCTTTCTTCTTCTTCTTTTTCATTTACTTTTTATTAATATCATTTATCTATCTCAAGCTAAGAGGATAACGATGAAATAAAAATTATATTATTAATCATTATATATTAATGTAACGTGTTGATAAACAATATAAATAATAAGTTACGATATCATATATATGCATTGAATATAAAATATATAATATTATAGTATAACGATATAATATAAATTCATTGAATATATTACAATGTAATGATAAAAAGAATGCTCAAAAATAATCACAAATTAATTTAATTCTAATCTGTGTAAAAATTTTATAACGTGATAATCCTTGTATCGATGAACTACTTTCACATTGGATTTTACGTTTTGTAAGCGTAACATTTTCTTTCTTGTCTTCTTTTCTCTTTTTTTTTATTTTCGATTGCTATACGACGTACAACAATATGCCAAATACTATATCAGTTTGGTAAGCGTATTCTACTGACAATTTATTGCGCGAACGTGCTAGGAACATAGATACAAGTCTTTTGTCAGTAATCGGCGACTTTCTAAAGAGATATATACATACATATGTACATACGTATATATATGCATGTGTTATTTCATGCCATGCGCGTGTGAGAGGTACATATTCGGTCACATAATCAATACTCCAAAGACTTTAATCAAAATAACGTTTCATTCTAAGCTAAAACAATTCCTATTCGACTCTGTGACTCGTCAGAAAATTACTTTTCTTTTTGTCGTGCATGAAAACCATATTTTTTTAATTTCTAACAAACGAGTGCTCTCTTTGTTTTTTCTATTTATATATCGGATAGTGTCAAGTATACAAGAATCTATCGAAACACGTAAATATAATTTTATTGATGTATTCGGTAGATTAAAATAGGAAAAATAAGTTCATATAAAAATATACAATCGTTTTTGTGTTATATCAATCATTTACATAATTTTAGATAACTTATCATCCATATTCTGATTCGTTCAAATCTGCCTGATATCGTCTGAATTTATTGGCGACCACAACATGTAATAATATACCTCAACGTTATCTATATCTCAAACTAACTGCTTTGACTGTCGTTACAAATAAAGATCTATTCGATTTAAATCCGACCATTTTGAACGAAGCAGAATTTCAACGAAGAATAAGACGTATATAACATAAAAACAACTGTAAATCAGGAACAAGGTCATATCAGACATGCATTTATATGAACTTATTTTTCTTAATTTAGAATCTTGAATACATCAGTAGTAGTTAAAACCGCATGTTCTCTCTAACACGCTCTGTACACCTATATATAAATTTCACAGTCGAAAGATTTAAAAGAAAAAAAAAAAAAAACAAAGAAGAAGAAAACAAAAGATAAGACAAAAAAAAGATTGGAAAGAGATATTAAACGGAGAACACGTTGAAAACTCGATGAAAACCAAGCGAATCGTTTCTCGAAGCAGTCATCGTGGCATGGAAAATGTGTTTGGCGTTGAGAAATTTGCCAGCTCATCGATGCACGAAATTGCATCCACAAGCGTTTTACAAGATACAATATAATAATACTAATAATCTTGGACCTTCTTTTTATTCTTCGTTACAACATTCACATCCGTCGATACGGATCGCCACGTTTCCTTTTTTCTCAAACAGAATGAATCAAAGCACGACGAATCAATTTCCTCGGAGAAACAAAAAACTTGGAAAGAAAGATCGTTTTATTTAAAACGTGATTCAAAAGAAAAGAAAAAGAAACGACGGTATCTCGACCTCCATTTTGATTTGCTTTCCAAAGAATTGAATTTCAATTCGATGAAAGTTAACGCTCTATTCCAGGAGACAAAATTACTCTTTGCGGTAAGATTATCAAGTGTTATTTACCAATAATCATCTTCCGTGATAACTTGTACTATATAACGCTTCAAAATGAAATTAAAGTGAGACATATATATATATATATATATATATATATATATATATTTATTAAAATTTTTGAGAGGGTTGTCACCCTCCTTAGAGGGTTACTCCAAATGAATTTATAAGAACCTATCCCCTTTGAAAATTAAATTATCCTGTCCCAGTGCTTTCCGAAAAAATTATTAGATATCATTAATAATTTTGATATACATTTCTCCTTGACACACTCATATATCTATAGCAAAACGTCTATTTAAAAATTAATTATTCATAACTTAATTCTTAAAAATATAATCTATTAAATAATGAAAAATGTATCAGAAAACAAAATTCATTAGTAAAATATAAAATTTATTAAAAATAAATAATTCATTGTAATAATTAAAAATTATACGGTTTATTAACAACTACATGAAATTTTATCGAGATATATAATCTAATTAGTTTCAAATCAATTTATTGCAAGATTAATTAAATTGTAAATTAATTAAAAAATTATTTCCTCTTTATTTTCTCCTATATATACTGGATTATGTACTTGTACAAATGATATATGTACTTATGTATACATATGTATATATATAAAAAAAAAAATTCATACCTACTCCAAGAACCGGGAAATAATCTTGAAAGCTTATTGAACGAGAACTGTTTCTCTATTTCCATTTTACTTCCTATATCAAATATATATATTTCCCTTCAACCAACTGAATAGACATCGAAACGATTTTACGGTAATCCGAGATACGAAATACGAAGCATTAAGTTTCGCTTCCAACGATGGAAAGCACTAGGCTCATATAGTAGAGCAGCCATAAAGAGTTAACAGGGTGACCCGCTAATGGAGTAATGGACATTCCGTTCGAGCGTACCGTATGTCCTTGGAACGTCGCCAAATAAGTACCTATCCAACCCTTACGGTACTTGGACGCTCTATTATTCGCTTTTCCATCCTATCGGATAAACGTTTTTCCGCCAAGGAAACATCACTTTCGTTTCTTATCGAAAGATAAAAAAAAGAAAAAAATATATATAATCCCCGATAATTATACATTCCAATTAACGTTCGAGACGAGTTTCGAGTGAGACTAAAAATAATTTGGAAAAATTAAAAAATAAATAAAAAAAAAGAAAACACAATAAAAAAAAAAATGTCCTTCCTTTTTTCGATCGGTAAACGAACGTTCGAGTTTAAAGTTAACACCTACTTCTCCCAGCGGGGCTTCGCTTCCTCAGTGGAGGTCGAGAGGCCACCGTGTGACCCCGACGAAACGTCGTTACGTGACTACAGAGACTTACCTCACCTTCTCTCGAAACTCGCCTTCTTACTCTCCTCTTTCTCTTCTCCCTCCTCTCCTCTCCTCTTTCTTTCTTTCTTTCTTTCTTTCTCTTCTCGCCTCCATGTCTCGTTTTCCGCGAGAACGCGAAGACGTTTTTCACTCGCATAAACCGAGTAAGTTTCTCTCTTATTTTTCTTTCTATTCTCTTTAACAACGACATCGTCTACGTATACAGATGAGAAGATATAAAATTTCACAGGAAAAAAATTGCCTCGCAATTACCTCATCAATTTTTTTGGGCACGAATTTTCTTTTTATTTCTTTTCTTATGGAGTGAGGAAAGAGAAAGAGAGAGAGAGAGAGAGAGAGAGAGAGAGAAAGAAAGAGAAAGAGAAAATATAATCTTCTTTCTTATTAAAAATTCTAATATCGCCAGTATTACGAAGGAATTTTAAACGTGAAACTTCAAAGTATTTTGCGACTAGCAATGTTAACCAGTGACCATTAAGCATTAATAAAGAATCGTATAATATCTCTCATAACTATTAAAGAGAGAAAGCTAGAAAAAGAGAGACATAGAGAGAGAAGGAGAGAGAGAGAGAGAAGGAAAGAGGGAGAGAGAGAGAAGGAAAGAGGGAAAGAGGGAGAGGGAGAGGGAGAGGGAGAGGGAGAAGGAAAGAGGGAGAGAGAGAGAGAGGAAATTAGCGAACTTCGAAGGTGAACAAGTAAATGGGCAGGTAAATGGGTTGTCCTGCAGGTCACCGACACAGTCCGCAAACTAGCCCCAGTTGGCTAGCTCTACTCACACACCCCTTTCTAACGCGACACGCGCACGTTGTAGGGGATTGTGCGGCTCGTAGAAACTTGTACCCGGAAGGGTTTAAACGGCACCTCGGACTAGAAAGCGCGAGCTCGGACGACTAATCAAATTCATGCCTGTGGCGCGATTCGCGCTCGATTTCACGGCTCTTCAAACTGGATATGACTTTTCTCGAGAAAAACGTGACGATAATTTCGTATGCGGAAAATAAATTGCAGGAACATTTCGAATACGTAGAGATTTAAATGGATAGATTGATAGATAGATAGATAGATAGATAGAGATAGATAGATAAATAGATAGATAGATAGACAGATATACGAACATACCAGATTTAATATTAATCAGATCGAAACTATATGATTAAACGAAATAAAGTTTGACCTTAATTATAGAACTATATTTCAACAAAGAGAGAAAAAGATGAAGAGAGAAAGTGAGAGAAAGATACAGAGAGAAAGTGAGAAAAAGAGAGAGATAATTTAGTTTTATGAGTCTCAACAAGCTCTTATACGATAACGAAGTAAAGAAAAAATTAAAATACGAATCATCGTAGCATCAATACATCAATCATCATTATCATCATATTCAAATATTAATAAATATAAATGTATAATATTAAATATTCGATAAGAAGAATATATACATATTAAACTAATAAAAAATAAATACAGAATGAATATAGAAAGAGAGAGATTTTTATATATATATATATATATATTATATAAATATAAGATATAGATGTCAATTAAACATTAAGTTGAAATAATCAAAACTAAGAAGTCAATTAAACATTCTATCTTTAATCTTGTTAAGTAGGAAAAGATTTTACTGATAAGTATAAGCAGCATGTTCTATAGTCTGATAACCAAGACACTTATCGGGAGAGGGAGAGAGAGAGAGAGAGACAGAGAGGGTGAGATAAACAAGGTTTCTAGAACTTACACGCTATGTTTATTGTAGTGATCCAATTAACACTGGGGAGATAATGTTTCGGCGATCGTAATAACCGGCGAAATTGGTCGTAGGAATTGCACGGCCGAAGAGATGACCTGTTCGAGATAACACCTTGAACGGTCCTCATTCGGAGATTACATCCTTTACGAGAGATAGTCTCTCGTTGTAAACTAGACCGAAGTTGAATTTTATTCGTGTAATATACGATAAGATTCAAGCGTCAGTTTGTTGTAAATTGTCTATCACTTTTGTCCTCTTTTTCTTTTCATTATATATATATATATATAAAACTTATCTTATCTTATATATTGAAGTTATTCAAGGAAATATTGTATTTGTATAAATAAATAAAATTCTTATCTAAAAAGAGAAAAGAAGAAAAAAAAAAGAGAAAAAAAGAAATTTTAATTAATTACCCAAAGAATACATACGAAAACTAATTAATTCAATCCCTCGAGTCAAAACTATTCTCACGTGTCGAGATCAGACACCTAAGTACAAAATCTCATAGACGTATTCGTGCAAATTAAATTGCAGGATTAATATTATTAAAAAAAAAAAAAAAAACAAAAAAACAAAAAAAAACAATTCTCTCAAACTTTTATCGATCATCTTATAACCGAGAAATAAAGAGATACAGATCGTAATTGTACGGATCATAATAAATATTTACTCTATATTTCTTATTGGAATTCTTTATCCAAGTATATGTTTAAAGAAGAAAATTCTTTGATATTATCTAAATATCTATTTGGAAGAATAGAAAGAGAAAGGATTAGAACTAATAGAATAGAAAGTTATCACCAAGACAGAGAGACAGAGATAGAGATAAAAAGGGAGAGGTAGAGACAAAGAGAGAGAGAGAGAGAGAGAAAGAGAAACGAAGCGTAGGTGATGCGTCAAGGGAGACGAGAGTAAAACCTTTCTGATTACTCACGAGACCGTGGCAGACACAAACGTGATTGGAAGTTCAAATCGGATTCACAAAGTTCGCCACGGCACGGCACGGCACGAAGAACCGGCTCACGGAGAGTTCTCTATGCGGAAACGCGAGGAAAGATCGGCGAATATCAATCGTGAGTGTGTGTTCGCGTACATATATCCTCCGGCCATGTCGATTGATATCGTCTACTACTTTCGAAACCTTCCTCTTTCTCCTACATTTACGCTCGAAGAAGTTCCTTGGATAAGGCTTCGGAATCGGTTTCAAATTCGTTTTACGAATGAAACGAGAAGCCATTGGAACTAACTTCTTTCCAACAAAATTATTCAACATTATTACTAACATTATATACAAATAAAAAGAACGAATGGATTATATCATTATATTATTAGTGTTATTATCCTTTTCTTTTCTTCTTTTTCTTTTCTCTTCTTTCCCTTCTCTCTCTCTCTCTCTCTCTCTCTTTTTTCTTGGTTTTTTTTTTCTTTTCTTATAACTGGTCTCTTTTTATGGAGAAATATAAAGGGACGAATATATTTTTTATTCCACGTGTTCTATGCCGCATTATTTTTTATAGTCGAGAAATTTGTAAGTGGGAACATGCAGTTTTTTTACAACTAAACTTCTTGAAATGATTCCAGTGTCGGAAAGTATGATCTATGTGTTCTCCAGGCTTGTTCCACATCTTGTTTCTTTTTTTTTGTTTTTTTTTTTATTTATTTATTTATTTTCTCCGCTAATTATTTTTCTATATTTCCCATTATATTCGACGGGTTTCGAACGAACATTTCTTCGTTAGATAAATAATCTTGCTCGGTATTTGATATTTATTATTTTGTCTGTGACAGAAATATTTTTCTCTTTGAATATTCGTTTAAATTACATTATTTTCCAATATTTCCCAATGCGTATCATATTTATGAATCGAATAATAATTATTATCGTTATAAATTATTTATTATTTTAATTATACGATCGATAACGTCAACTTTTAACGAACAAAAAAGAAAGAAAAAAACAACGAAAAAAAAAAGAAACGTAAGAGAAAAGAAAAAAGCAAAAAGAAAGAAGAACAAAAGAAAAGAGAAAAGAAAAGAAAAAGAAAAGAAAAGATCCTTCATAATCGTTTATATCGAATAATACAAATATTGTCTGACGTTTATTGCATGATATCTCGATTAATTTTCCACTGACTTGACTGACCATCGAATTACTCGTAACACTTACGTTAAAACGACGCGAGACAGAGCGGCGTTGGAGCGAGAGATGGCCGTCCGTTAACAAAGTCGCTTCTACGAAACTCGGCCATTGTAGTTTCGCCAACTACACTCGGGACTGAATGCTCACCCGGATGTTCCACTTTGCGATTTGTTCTCCAACGTCGTCCGTTTCTCTCCCACTCTTCGAATGGAAGGAAGGTCTCTCTATGTAAATCGCGAAATATTAATAACTCGCGATATCAACAAAGACTTTATGAACATTCTCTTCTTTTCCTCAAATGGAAACCAAAAAAATATATATATAAAGAAAGGGAGAGAGAAAGAGAGGGGAGAGGGGTGAAGAAGGTAAGAAGAGAAAGAAATATATAACGAATAACAAGAGAAGTTTTCATCTTTCCGTTTCATTCTTCCACATAAAATCACAGATTTCTTCTACGATTCAAGACGAACCATACGGAATCTATTGAAAGAACGCCGGAATAAAGAACGCCTTTTCTTATCTCGAGCCTAATTTTTGTCGACTCGAACGTCGATTCCAAGATAGGAAAGTTCACGCGACATTTCGGATTACTTGCTCGTATAGAAAAAGAGCGATATGCTCGAGTTTGTTGAAAGGAACAAAAGACAGAGAGAGAAAGACAGGAAGAAGAAAGAAGGAAAGAAGGAAAGAAAGAATGAAAGAAAGAAAGAAAGAAAGAAAGAGAGAAAGAAAGAAAGAAAGAAAGAAAGAAAGAAAGAGAGAGAGAAAGAAATAGAAAAAGAGATAAAGAAAGATAAAGAGGAGAGTGTAAGATCGCGAAAATAAACGTTGACATGACAGATACGTCGAGACTGAATTCCGAGCTCTAAGGAATACTCGGTATCTCGGACGTTGGTGTACATCTCTCCACGTAGAGACGTATAAAGCGCGTCCGTGCGAGAGAACGCGGAGAGAGAAGAGAACAGCGTTATACTCGGCGACCATTGTTACGCTGACGTTTCTACGAGGGGTAAAAACCAAGAAAAGAGGAAGGATCTAACGTTTACACGGGGCTAAGCACACGTGTAAGTACCTTCAGGCTGAGCCTCGTGTTTTCACACAATAAAAGAAAAAAAGAAACCCCATCGATACCAACGTCGTCGTCATCGTCGTCGTCGTCGTCCTCCTCATCGTCGTTGTTGTCTCTTTCTCTTTACCTCTTTCTTTTCGTCTCTCTTTTTCTTAGTCGTTAAAACATTCCCTAGAAACTCTTAAATGTGTGTGTGTATCCTCGTTTATTGTGTATCAATGTTAATGGGTAAAGGACAAATCCGTTCCTACTTCTTTATACGAATACGTATGCCAGTGATACAATATTCAAAGGATATGCAACAAGTTGATACGCATTTTTATCGGTTTAAAATAATTTTTTTGCGTTCTTCTTGTGTAATGATAATTTTTTTGTATAAGTTAATTTTTTCTTATATTATATACGTTTACTTCGCATTATATCGTTTTGTTAGTTTATAAAAATTATCCTGATACGTATAAAAATAAAACTTGTCTACAAAAAAAATATGGGAAAAAAAATTGATGAAAAGAATTAATTCTCAAAGGATTATTCGTTATCTTTTAAATGCTTCCTTTGAAACGTACGATAATACACGGTAGTATAATAAATAATTTCGTCGTAAAATTTAATAAAATATTTTGCGAAGCGAATTATTGGTAATTAAATGAAAAATATATTTCGTACGTAAACGAAAGAGTTCTCTATCCTGTAACGTTTGCTTGAAAATTTTCAAAGGCTTATTTGAAACCGTCCTTCGTTTCATATTAAACTTGGAATTAGTTCCATGGAAAATTTCTTTTCTAACGGAATAACAATAAAATTACGACAAAAGCACGAGTGTTATGCATTTTTACGTAGCTCCCAACTATATACACAAGCCTACACTCCCCATACAATTTTTCCTTTCGTGTTTGAAAACGAAGAAAAATGGAAGTTGAAACTTTCTTGAACGTGACAAATTAAATTATATATTCAACCGTACTCGCAGAGATATTAACGTTTTCCCTCTATGACCCTTCTATAATAAATCCGAATATCCATTTTGTCGTTTTCACGTTGTATTCTTGAATATCTTCAATTATAATATAAAACAAGTTCCTCCATCGGAAAAGGAAAAAAAAGTGATACGCATGATAAAGGATCAAAGAATAATTTTATACTGTTATTCTATCCACTTCATCACTTCACTTTTTGTCCATTGCGAGCAAAAGGGACCGACTTAAAGTAAACGTTAAAATAGCGAAATGGTATTCTTTTTTATAAACGACATTATTAAGGGAAAAGAGAAAAACTTGTTAGGCAACGTGCGAAACACTTAAATTTTCGTTAAGTAAGAAGTAAAGCTAAAAACGAAGAGTAACTACCGCGAAAGAAAACACGGTGACGAGAACACGCGGTGGGAACTGAGCATGGGGGAAAAGGAGTACGAGAAAATATATATATATAAAGAGACAGAGACAGAGAGAGAGAGAGAGAAAGAGAGAGAAGAAAAAGAATTTGTCTCGTGCAGTGCGAGTGACGTGGATCGAGAAATGAAAGAAACGTGGCTGTTGAGAGACGTGGATCCTTTCCACAGGACTTACATGCCGCTGGCTACATTGTCCTGTCTCCCGAGCGTACTATTAAAGACTCCGGAAGCCATTTGCAAAATGAGAGAAAACGTTTTCACGAATGCGATATAGGTGTGTCCGCTTTCATAATTCAAAAAGCGTCCGACGCTTTCTTTGGTTCCTTTTAACGCGACTAATACGACTCTCCCGCTCAAGCTTAATTTTCATTTTTAAAGAAGACTTTAATGGATTTAACTTTAAATACGACGTATTAAAAGTTATGAATTTATTTTCACATAAACAAAATTGCATATATATATGTGTGTGTATGTATATGTATATGTATATATGTATGTATGTATTTTGTTTTGTTTTGAAATAACAACGATGTATCTACTAAAATTGTTGATGTTTGACATGTAAAAAAAAAAAGAAGAAACGTTATTGGAAATCTTTGACGAGCATAAACAATGGTTATAATAAATACAATAAATATAAATTTTTCGTTAGAAAAATATGTTAGGATTAAATATTATCCATAACGTTTGCTTTTAAGTTTTTAATTATCAACCGATATACGAAATTTATGATTTATATAAGTAAACTTGAATAAATCAGCTCAATTCTAAATTTAGTTATAGGTATATGTTTCTTTATCAATGATTGTGTATACGACGCCAAATACATCTTCATTATCTAGATACTCGACTTTTTTGTAATCTCATTCGTTTCTTTTCTGTCTTTTTTATTTCTTTTTTTTTCTTCTGCTTTTCACCGAAATCATTTATTCAAAAGCAATTTTGTAGAGATCATATGCATTATCATTAGACGTTTATATGGTTTTTTTTTTTCCTTTCTATACTCGAGATGATTTATTCAAAGCAATTTTGTAGAAATCATTTTATACAAATGTATCAGAGAGAAAAATTACATGAGTTGAACTTTCTTATAAGGTAAGAGATTGAATTATCAATTTAAAATATGATTTGTATAAAACTGACGTTATGTATTTCTTCGTCATCTATTATAATTAAATTCATATTTCCTTTCTTTCTTTTTTTTTTGTTCCTTAAATTATTCTAATCTCATCTTTTATAAAAATATAATGAAATAAATAATTGCAAAGAGAGAAAGTTCGTCTTATGCATTAGATATATTAAATAGATGATACTTCTATCTATTCCGATCTCGTTTTACATTTTTTTCTGAATTAGTTACATATCTCGTTTTAAATTCACCGCAACGTTATTTTTTCGTAATGAAATCGATACAGTATCTTTACTATTATTCAATCAAGTGACTAAGACGTTACAAATACTCTTATAAAAAAAATCGCAAAAGAGATCTATGCTATTGGTTAATTTTCGATTTGTTAAATTAATATTTTATATATTTATCAGAAAATTTAATTTCTCGATAGAAAATAAATCGTAAATGTCTATGAGAAATTTCAATCATATTATCATCTATAAAAGCGGAGTTTCTCGGGTTTTATTTTTTTTACCTTTTCACGATATTGCCAGTCGATCAACTTCCAAAATCACCGTTTATTTCAATATTTAACAAATTCCAATATCTCTTTGATGTGGTAGAGAAAGTGCATTAAGCAAATCAAAAAAATAAAAAAAAGATAACTAAAATAAAAAACGAAGGAAATATTTTTTTTAATTACCTTAACAGTTGGACGATTTAAATATAGAATTCATAGTCGTGAGGAATCACTCGTTTCTTCAAAAGTTTCTTCGCAAACTTACTTACGAAAAACTACACCAAAACACTTGCCTTATATACACTTTTTTTTCTTTTTTTCTTATTTCTTTCTTTCTTCAGTTAAACTTTAATTAATGAAAATTTGACGGAGACTTACAACTGTTATTTCAGAACGACTTCTATTTAAACTGTACAATGCTACGAGAAAAAATTCTCTTTAGCAATTAAACGAACCTATCTCCTTATCTTTTGTTGTTGACTTACTGATCTGATAATACGCAACTTGTACAAATTCATCGATGTAAGTAAATAGATACTTTTAATGTTTTAGCATGAATATCAAGAACACGTTGGAGATAAAAAAAAAAGTAAAATAAAAATAGATAGCATATCTAAAAATCGTAACACAACCATATACCGTAATATAATATCATAATAAATATAACAAGTATAAATAATATATAAATAAAAATAATATATAAATATAAAACAAATATGTTTTTTGGATAAAATGACGAAAGTTTTGTTTTGTTTTTTCATCTACATCTGACCGAGCTAATTAGCGCACATCTAGATTTTAGAATTTATCATGCATATTCATAGGAATGTTTCATTAATTAATTACTAACATTATTAAGATAATTTAATTAATTTAGACTTTTTTTCCTGCATACTTATATGATATCCAGTTAAATTTGTAATTTCATTTTGTAAATAGATATACAAAATTCATAGATATATCTTAACAGGAATATCTAAACAGAATATTAATTATTGTTATTCGTTAAAGTAATTACAAATATAATCGATGATAAATACACGATAAGGTACCGATGAAACATAATGCAAAATGAAAATCTATATAGAGGATATCGTAGGTTATTGATCTTTCGATTTAACAAATATCGTTTATTTCACTATTTTCAAATTATCCCAGGTATGTGAAGAATGTATATGATAGAAAAGTCGATGAAAAATTAATGAATCTGCCAGCTGTCGTGACGAACGCAGATGGTTACGAGACGAAGAGGACGCATAAAAATGGACGGAGAAATGAGAGCGAAGTGTCTGTTTGCGAAAACAGCCATGAGAATTTTCAATCTATTGATCGTTATCATATTTCTTCGTATGACCCGATCTATTCTACGAAGCTAATAAAATAAACCTAAAGAAAGAAAAATCTTTACTCTTTTAACCATTTAAAAAAAAAAAAATCATTCCAATGATTTATTTCCTTTGAGTTAATTTTAAATGAACATATCATTAGATTCACAATTGTTTCTTCTAAAACATGATCTACTATCATTACTCTAAAAAGATTCGATTCTAACGTTTAATATCGATAAATAAAATTCATCCAAACATAATAAAAAATCGAATATGAACGTAAAAGAATTTTTTTCAACAAAATGAAGGTTTTACTTTCTTTGATGAATTTCAAATAGAGAGATTTCGAATATTATTCAATATTTCAAATAGAATAATTCGATATTATTCTTGCGACTTCAAAATGGCGGACTCGAGAATAATCTCTAACGTCTTGTTACGATGTTGCGCTTTAGCAAGAGGAGGAAAGAGAAAGATAAATAAAAGACAGAGAGAGAGAGAGAGAGAGAAAGAAAGAGAGAGAGAAAGAGAAAGAGAAAGAAAAAGAGAGAGGAGAAAGTCAAGAGAGAGAGAGAATATACAAACGAGAAGAAGAGATATAAACCCAAATGAAGATCTGCCTTACGGGAAGCGTCGTTCAATTAAAGCGTCATCAACCGCGGAAAACTTTTATATGAATGGTTTTCATTACGTCGCGGACTTATTAAAACAGTTTTCTTTCGTGAACATTAATACCCTCGTTAGAGTTTCGTTATCAAAACCTCGAGACCCATTCAGGATCCTACGCATGATTATATCTCTCTTTCTCTCTCTCTCTCTCTCTCTCTCTCTCTCTCTATCTCTCTCTTTCTCTCTCGCGTGCGCACACACTCTCTCTCGCTCTGTCTCTTTCTGTTTCTCTGTATACATACAAGAGATAGGAAGAGACAGGAACGTGCTTTACCTCGTTAACATTCCAGAGTACTTGGGCTCAATGATATTGGCAATGCGAACAGCGAATTATCGGAGAAGAGTACGGATCGCTTCTCTCCGGATGGACCTGAAATCAAATCAATGAGGAGGTTAATGCTCTCCATCAACAATACAGAACATTTTAACGATAATTATACGTAGTGAAAGAGAAAGAAATGAATGTATCTATGGATGTGCGTATGTATTTCTTAAAAATAACATTAATTGTTATTTCGATCAATGAATAAACGTTCTAAGTCGTTGCAATATCATAATGAGATTAACAATAACAACGTATATTGGGAATTAACTAATAAATAAAATATGAAGAGGATCGATTAGCGATTGATGTGTATACAGTAGAATTACGTACTTTGGATTGATTCTATGTTAAAATCATGTTTTATAAATTGCATCGATCGATCGATCGATCGATCGATCCTATGAAACTGACCTAAATCGTATATCATCAATTATCTTATTATTATTGAATATAAATTTGTATGTACAGATTGTCTGATTTAAAATGATATTACCAAATAATTTCAATCCTTTTGATTTTATAAACGAATGTGTTCGAATAAAAATTGCTAGAGGTTTCGAGAGACAAACGTAATGTGTAATTTTGCAGAGGATGTTATTATCAAGATATAATACTTTATTTTTTATTATTATTATTATTATTATTATTTCTTTATTAATGGAAATCGATATCTCAAGACTAAAGAAAATTGTAAATGATACAATTACACGAATCCAATTAGAACCTACGATGTATCACCTACGAGGTATCTATAGATATAAAAAAAAAAAAAATAGAAAAGAATAATAATTGAATTGAATCCAGTTTTATGGTTTAATTCGAAGAAATCTTTTTCTAATGGACTTGGATGCAAATAACATTGAAACGAGCCGTCAAATTATCCTTCAGATCTCTCTTCAGATTTCCTTGCACGCAACGACGATAAACGCGGCTACTCTTGCGATATCTCTTGTGATAGTACTGCAAATTACGAAACGAAAAGGAAAGAAAAATCTCGGTAAATGAATTTTTCATTAAAAGTAAACGGTTTGACGGAAATGATAGAGTCGTTGATGTGTTTTAAGATATTCGTAACACACAATATGTAACTATTTTGGATTACGTATAATAATACGAATAAAATAATGTTAAAAGGATACCAAGTTTCTAGTAAGTAAATCCATATCGGAGATGTTTACTCTTCTCAAGTGTGATCAAACGTACATATATACATATGTACATGCCTGCATACATGCCTGCATACATACATACATACATATATACATACAAAAGTCGACTTTTTCCAGGAACTACTTTATTTACTCTTGAAGGGCGGTCGAGCGAAAAATCCTTGTTTATCTTCTCGCGTTGAGAAGGAAACGTGATGCTTTTTGCAACTGCAGTAAACGTTTTGCTGGGACAACGGTAAACGAGGTAAGATTAATAACCTAAGAATACAAGCTTCACGTTCCTCTCTGACCTCTTTCTACGTATCCGTGATGCGAGATCCTACTACGATTCTCTTTAAAGGACTAACAATAAGAACAAGTAATCTACAGGAGCAAAGATCAGATAGCGCTAGAGAACTGAAATGACAGATTCATGATATTTTCTTTCTTTCTATCTCTCTTTCTCTCTCTATCTTTTTCTTTTTCTATCTTCTACTTTGTATTTTTTTCCCCTTTAATTTATAAATCATTTCGTTCGAAGAATACCACGGGAATGAATGAAACGTATACAAAAGAAGGGAAACAGAAATAGCTTCTTTTCCCTTATCGATTATCCTACCGTTAAGATTTCTCAATCATACCGGAACTGATGTTCTTTAAAACCTTTAAAAAAAAAAAAAGAAAGAAAGAAAAAGAGAAAAGAAAAATAAAGTACGTATATATGAAAAGTGTCTGGAACGTAGTAGCGTAGCTTATAAAGGTTTCTTGGATTTACAAAAAGAAAAAAATAAAGAAAAAAAGATAAGATCATAGAAAGAGATGGAAATAAGTGGGACTACCCCGTTGTTTCAATCACTCCTTGGATAATCCAACATTGCGAGCCAATCTCCTTTCAATCCCGTTTCTTCTTCCGTTTCTCTTCCGAGAAAGTACCTTTTCTTTCGATGCGACGAAGCAAAATACGAGGAGCAAAGATATAAACTGCGATTTTCTCGTACTCACCGAACTGCAAACGCGAGATCCGAGAGAATGCTAACGATGTACTATGTTAATGTACTGGTAAGTAATAGCACCGAGCTTTCGTAATACAAGCAAGTGGTTGCTAGGAAGTATAAATGGAGTGCAAAAGAATGAGGGTTGGTAGCTCATTGAGAAGGAAGGAGGATTTCGTAAAATACGACAGTACTGTCTTCTTATTCTCGTAATCCTCATCGGCCGAAGGTGGTAGTAGCTAATGTTAAAAAGAATCACCAGCATTCGAGTAGAAAACAAAATGAAAAGGCTTTCCAAGTCCCCTAAAATCGTTCAAATCGTTAAGGGTGGACTGGGTTAAAGAGAGGAAAATAGAAATTATCATTTTTCAATTTTTTTTTATGAAAACAATGGAATGTATATATATATACATTTATATATATATATATCCATTTACGTACTTCTAAATCCACCCTAATGATATCCTATGCTTTGCTTTGCTAATGCCTTTGCAGGCATCTACCCTTTCGAGTGTGAAACCGCGATTTACGGTTGTATAAACAGAATGCTAGCCTAGAGTGTTTGAATCTTTGATTCTCCAGCAGTACTTCATGGAAAATTTCTAAGGTCAGAATTTATGTGCTGCATTCGTACATCATTGAAGAATCTATTTATACGAGATAAAAAGTGAACAGAGTAAAACGTTTACGTTTTCAAAAGATCGTGAAGAAAGTAGGAGGAGATCGATTCGTAATAAATTATTGACGATTCTTATAAAAAGCTTATTATTCGTTGAAAGTCACGAACGGATGGCACGATACGGTATACAGCACGCTTTTCCGAGTTTCCTGCCTCGCCGGTAGGAAAATTCGTAGCAACCATTTCGCTGTAATTTAATTTAACGGCGCATTGCCCGAGCAAACTTTTGCGTTTCCCTAAATCCCCTAGGAATTTCTCCTACCATTTTCCCGCATCTCCTTTCTCTTTCTTTCTTCCTTTCTCTTTCTCTCTTTCTTTCTCTTCGTCTCTTTCTCTCACTTCCTTCCAACGACTTGCACCCTAAGAGTAAAGAAAAAGTACACCGAGTGGGTGAATTTTTATCGTCATAGCCTCCGGGCCCGTTTAAAAACTCTCGCACGCGAAACTTATTTCATGAAGGCTTCCATCCTCATAAAAAATAAAAAAGAAAAAAGAAAGGAAGGAAGATAAGAAGATAAGAAGAAAGAAAGAAATGAAGAAAAACAAAATTAAACGTAGACAAAAATCATAAAAGTAAATTCAATGTTTAAAATACGAAATGAGACTTTTATTTTCAAAGCGATCGATTTCGTAGTTCGTCAATTTTCTTTTCTTTTCTTTTCTTTTTTTACTAAACAAAAATTCCAAGTGGATGAAAGAATACGAAGGTAATCATACAAACAAAAAGAATAAGAATTCATTTTCCCCTTGCAGAGAACAGGTTTTTCATCAACGATCGGCTAACAACTCGGTTCACGGACGGCAATTTCCAGTACGATCCCAGCAATTTGTCACCGTCACACACTTGTCCTTCGCAAATTGATGCCTTTAAGAGCACCTCGAGAAGATGCTGTACTTTGGTATCAGACGAAACCCAGAACAGACCGGTTCGTACTAACGGTGTGACACGGTCGATTTTTGTTTTCCCTTTCTCTTTTCTTTTCTTTTCTGTTCTGTTCTTTTCATCTCTTTTTCTATTTCTTTTTTCTTTTCCTTTCAAAGGCGTGGAAAGAAATGTAAAGTTGGAAAACCAGTGTAAATCGAGAAAAACGATAGATCTAACAGAAGAAAAACAAGATTAACAGAAGTAATTAAGAACATTACTCGTTGTTATCTCAAAAATTAATTTCTCGATCGAATCGCTCGTAATACTTTCCAAGACCTTATTAATACTAAGAACCATTCGAAATTATGCTAAAAATTACTAAATTACCGGTTAATGTTATAATTAATATATAAAAAAAGCTTGTGCCTTGAATACGTGATAAGCTATGTCATCAAGTACTTTGAAGTATAGTACGATCGTACATAATTTATTGAAAACTTAAGTTCTCTCCTCTCTTACCTTTCTTTACATATATATATACACACATACACAGACAGAATCATACCTCGCACGCACGTACACAAATATATCAGATTTTGGAGGATCATAAGTAGAAAGAAGATATACGAGTAGAGTTCGTCCTTTACTTCTTGAGTACACTTCACTTTACTTCACTTCACTACTCTCAATCTGTCTCTCTTTCTCTTCCTCTCTTTCTCTACTTATCTTCGTTTCTCCTCTTTTCGTTCATTCCTAAGAAGTTTCTAACCCTAATCGAACCATTAACAAAACATACAGATCTCTCGCAGAAGAAGCCACTATTGAATTGTTCATTTAAAACTTTTGATCTTAACTGAGAGAAAAAAAGAAGGAACCGAAAGTTCGACGAAGGAGATTAAATAAATATTCAAAATCTTTCTCGGTTACTTTATACTTTTCTCCGAAATTATTCTCTTAAGCTCATAGCTATATTATATTATTTTATTCTTATTTAAACGAACAAATGTAGAAAAAGAAAAAGAAACTTGAACGACGTTCTTTCACGATCGATCAAAATATTCTGTTAACAATCCCAATCGACTTTTATCATCCCCTCAATAGACGGATTGTATAAGAAATAAATAAATAAATAAATAAATAATAAATGAATAAATAAATAAAAAATAAAAAATAAAAAATAAAAAAAGATCAAACAAAAGCAAAAAAAGAAAGAAAAACAAAAGGGGGAGGAAAAAAGAGAGCAAAAGGCACCCGCTGTCTTACTTTCTTCTCTAAGTAATGGTTTATATAAGGATACGAAAGAAAAGACCGTGAAGGAAGAGAAGGTAAAAGGAAGAGGCGACACGAACCGGGCGAGATAATTCGAGTAGTGTATCCGCTTGTACGGATTAACTGGATTTCGTGTTCTTAACGGTCGAGCTTGCGACAAACGAAGAGAGAGAGAGATAGAGAGAAAGAGAGAGAAAGAGAGAGAAAAGGATGGGGGTTGGAGATAGGGGGTATGGGAGGAGGTTGAGGGGATAAATTACGCCCGACTGGAATCTACTTGAAGCGATATATAAAACGACCTCGGCGAAAATGCGAAGCACGTCGAGTGCAAATATTTACGAGTAAGAGTATAACAATGAAAAAGGTGTTAGGATGAAAAGAAGAAGGAGGAGGAGGAAGAGGAGGAGGAGGAGGAGGAGAAGGCGAAGAAGACAAAGAAAAGAGAGAAAAGTCGATATGGAGCGCATAAACGCTCGGCAGATATCGTTTTGAGTACCATAAGCAGGTGCGCGAAGTGCAAAGCTCTACGATGCTTTAAACTCAACACTTCGCATCGTCATAATATTATTCCTCTCAATCGTCGTATAAATTTGATCGTTTCATTAATATAAAATGTCTACCAAAAGTGCTGGATAATTTAATTAACGATTAATCATTAATGATTATACTAGATAGAATTATTACTTGTTTCATTCAATTTGATATTCATATTATTCAATTGATTCATTAGAGAATACAATTAATCATGCGAACTATGATTCCTCGATTACGGTTTTGTATATATTTGTAAAATAGAAAAAGTATAAAAATGTAACTACGTATTTTGTTTGAAAATATCTCTACTAACGTTCCACGTACGTATCTTAAAACGGCATACATCGTTGATCATTGTTCGACATTTATTAGCGTAATCAACGCGAGAACATCACTTGCGAAACGATCTTTCCTTTCCAAACGTTTCGTTTCCATCGTAACGATTCTACCTAGATGGTTAACAGCAAAATCTGAATTTTTATGACGTTCCGCGTCGAAGGGAAATCATTTCTTTCGATGGAACAACACGAAGTGATAATTCCATATGTATGTTCCTTTAAAAACGCTTTTAGCTTTAAAAAAAAAAAGAGAGAGAGAGAGGAAGAAGAAAAGAAAAAAAAGAGAAAGTAAAAAAAATAGGAGAAGCAGCACATAGATAAGAAACTCTCTTTGGTTTTTTTTTTTTTTTTTTTTTTTTGCGAAGAAATAAGAACGGCGAAAGCAATTTTTATCAAAGAGAAAAGAGAGGTAAAAGGGGTATTAGGAAAAAAAAAAAGTTGCTGTGCATGCATCTATTGAGCTTCCGTAGGGATAACGTAGGGATAACGTAAGGGTAGCGAAGAAAATAATGTCACTACTGAAGTACACATTTGGTTGATCCAAACGATGTGTTTGCCCATGTCCAGTATGACTTCGACAGAGTGATAAGAGAGAAAGAAAAATTACCTATTTCCTCTATCGATCGTTTCTTTTCGCCTCGAATGTCTCTCCCTTTTTCTCTATCTCCCTCTCTCTCTTTTTCTCTTTGACACTCTTTTTCTACTTTTTTAACTTACAATAACAGATCACCGATCGTCTTCGAACCATGTTTATCCGTTTTTCAAAAATCGTCTGATCCCACCATTCCATTCAATTCGCTTACGAGCTTTGCCTTTGACTTCTTTTTACTTTTTTTTTTCTTTTTCTTTTTTCAAGAAGCTAGAAATAAATCTATCTAGTTAGAAACGGTAATCTAGTAAAACAGAGTTATAAATAAAATGAAGACTTTTCGATGATATTTCTGACAAAAAATACGATTAAACGATAAAATGAAATTTCTTTCGTTCGATATCCTAAAAAGTATTATTTTACGCCTATTAATAACCGATTTTCCATCATTCTATCAGCAAAGCGGATTATAACGAGTCAACGTGAGCAGCATATCGATTTTAACCAAGATATCGACTATCCCACTTCCCATTCGTAGCCTATTACCAAATCGCATTCGCATTCTCTATAGCGAGTCGAGCATATCTTCCTGCAGGATTATTCCGTGGCAATGAGCATTTCGAAAGATACACGCGAATATATGACAAGAGAATGGAAATCGAATATTTGGATTCACAAGAGAAACGAAAACGTTCGGAGTGTTACATCAACCATCGAATTCCAAGCTCTTATCAGTTTGAGTTATAGAATTAGAATTAGTATTAGTATTAGTATTAGTATTAGAAATAGAATTCTATTTGTCTTTAAATTATTATTTGAATTATTTATTCATTTCCCTAATCGAAATAATTGATGAACAATAATAATAACAATAATAATAATTATCCTTTATTTTGATCGTTGTTAAATCTAATGTTAAAAATATAAAAAAGAAAGAAAATCAAAGAAAGTCAAAGAAAAATAATTATTATTTGATGAAGAAATTCTACGAACAGAAATATTATTACAAAAATCTTTAAAATAGTTTATGTTATATATATATATCATACAGACATTTATCTGAGAATCCAAATTTTCTAATAATGAATGGAGACCCAGATTGACAGGAAGTTTAAATGATTAATCGCTATCCTTATCGGTCCTATGATTAGATACTGACGTATAAATTATAAATAATCATTACGGAAACGATAAGAAATTTTTCCACGTCGATCATTATCCTCTGTTCATTTCTCAAAACAAAACTCAATTATACTCGATCATTTTCTCACAGAGTCGAAAATGATAAAGAGTGTTTTTTATTAAAAATTAACGTTTCAAAATCAAAAAACAGAATGAGATGTCGTAAATTATAATATCCAATAAGAGTTTAACCGATCGATGCTTAGCATCGATGTCGTTGTCATTTAAGTGGTAACGATCGATCGGCGGATGTAATCGTTAGTGGCAGTTACAGCGAGCTTTATCGTTCGGGATCTTCTTCCGTGTCGCACGCACGAAGAAGAAAGATAAGAAGTGAAACGTAGGAGTCGAGGGAATGACCGGGTCGATGGCCACAAAAGTCCAAGGTACCAACGACGATAAAGCTTCGTCCAAGTGTCTAACACCATGTATATATACATACGCGTACATTTACATACACACAAACACACGCGAAAATGAAAAGTCTGACTAATTTTCTAGATTCGTTCTAAGTACTATAACAGTTGTAAATATCAATTGTAGTATCGATAACGTTCCTTTTTTTTTTTTTTAATCGAAACAAATAGTTTTACATGTTTAATAGTTTCAATATAATCGACGAAATTTTGTTCAAACGAGATAAGATAAAAACGTGTGGGTAATTAGATCGAGTATAATTTTTCGATATTTCACTAGAGTCAATCGATACTTCCTATTATCATTATCTGACTAAATTATCTTCATACGAAATAATACCGGAATGTATTACACATACATACGAAAAAAAAAAATGAAATAAAATGAAATGAAATAAAATAAGGAAGAAGAAAAAAGGACAAGAAAAACAAAGAGTTAAAGCCGACGATCGAACAAACGGGCTGGAAGGAAAAATAAAAGCGTGTATTTAAAAAAAAAAAAAAATTGACTAAATATTCATTCCAATGAAGAAAAATAGTACTACTATAAATAGATGGAATAGTTTTACCACGTTCAATAGTTCTCTCTCTCTCTTTCTCTCTTTCATTTTTCTCGTGCCGGGCATCGATAGAATGACGATTTACGATCTTCGCCATTCAATGAGGATAGATGCGTGTCATGAGAAGTTCAGTCGTTCGAAAGGACGATTGCCTCGAGTAGAAACGCGTAGTCGAAAAGACGTGAAACGAATGGAAGGGGTGGAAGGGGGGAGGAGGAGGAGGCGGAGGAGGGTTGACGGTTTGAGGTAGAGGATAGAAAGATAGTATCGACAAAAAAGCTCGCCGGTTTCGTTCCGTTGGAAATATCGAAATATCGATCTCGCAAGGGCTTCTTGCTTGAATGCGTCATTGCTCTTCGATGTGGATTTTGCTTTGATTTTATCGTACAAGAAAGAGAGAGAAAGAAAGAGAGAAAGAGAGAGAGAGAAAGAGAGAGGTGAACGCACTCGAACACCTCTTACATCGGAGGAAACGAAATTCTTGCAAGATTTCAACTTTTTATTTTTTTTTTCTTACCGATGCTAAAAAAAAAAGAAAAAAGAAATGAAGAGCATGTTTATTTTATCAGACATAGATACATACGTAGCGATGAAAAAAAGAAAATATTAGTGCTTATTTCGAATTACTAGTAGTTGTCTCGTATTCGAGTTTACGAACGGTCGAAAAAAAACGTCAAGTCTCCAGTAACGTAGAAACGTCAGTTCCGTTTCACGTGGAAATCAAATAGAACATAGTTAATCAACGTCCGACACACTTAACCGTACTTTCTGTTAGATTGTTAACGATTGATTGCAACAACGATCTCTCCTCTCAATGGGTATTGTACGCGTTCGAATATTTCGTACAGAATTGAAATAGGCCATTTAAACTTACGTGAGCTTTAAACAATCGATCAAAAGCAGATGATTCTCTCTCTCTCTCTCTCCCTCCCCCCCCCCTCTCTCCCTCGCTCTCTCTCTCTCTCTCTCTCTCTCTCTCTCTCTCTCTCTCTCTCTCTCTCTCTCTCTCTCTCTCTCTCTCTCTCTCTCTCTCTCTCTCTCTCTCTCATTCTCTACAGGGGTGTTAAATACAAGCTCCGTCAATGAGGACTCGAGATCGTCGAACAAACAATTTGGCTCGGCCAATTATCGACCACGTTGAACGTGACCTAATCGAATACTAATTTCCCGATTTGACGTGTTACGTTAGAGTTATTATCGTCATCCATCGTGCTTTATACATGCACTGCGGTGGCTTAAAGTATCTCTATCTACCCTTTAATCATACTCCGTGTTTATACGAAATGCCATGTGCACGAGACGGTTAACCTTTTTCATACCTTGCGGATTTTTACTTTTATAGATAGAGATTAATAGGTAATATTAAGTAAATTGCAATACTTTCATGGGGGGGGGGGGAGAAAAGAAAGAAAACAAAAGAAGGAAAAAAGAAACGCAAGTTCGTACCTTTGAAAAATTATTTCTTATTAACGAGAATCACAATTAGATAAACTGTATGATTGATGAAGGAATATATTGACTCTAATGAAATATATTCTTATTGTAAACGTTATGATTCGGCGATCCATCGATGAATTTACTTATCGTTAAATACTTAGAGGTTTCCTAATTTAAAAATGGAGAACAGAAGGTAGAAACAGAAACGAGTGGTAACGAGTTTGATGAGTCTGCTAATTTTAACGATGAATTAACGATTAATTATAAACGATGAGATGGTAAAATTTTGATGTAATAGGGTACGTAACAAGTAGAATTACTGTCAATTAGATATTCATCTTATCAAATAAATTATACATCTCTTTGATTTGAACAAACGATCTTTGTTTTAAAATCGAATAGATCAAATTAAAAAATATCGAATCCATTTCGAATTCATTGGCCAAATTCAAATTCTTTTTGAAAACGAGAGATAACAGAATCTGATGCATATGAAAACGCATACTGCTGCTTCACGAGAATTCCGCGAGTTATATTGCGCTGAAATAATTGGCATAGAAAGAGAAAAGTGAAAAGAAGATCTCGCTTAAAAATTTTGCTGAATGGGTTGCTATACGTTCTAAATGAAATTACGAAAAGGGTTTGTGGAGGCTAAAAAATTCATATAACATGCCATATTTCAAGTAAGTAAAATTGCAAAGTTATTAGGAAAATGGGGTTATAAATGCATAATTTATTTTCATCCGTTTCTTCCATATTAATAATTAAAAGCCATGAAGGAATGACTCGTTTATCAAAAAATCACACGGATAGTCAAAAAAAAAATCGGAATGTATAAGAAAATTTATATAATTTGTATAAAAAAGACCGAGAAATATTAATACGTTTTCCAATTTGAGTTATATCATTTTTGTAATTTTTATTTGAATTAACTAGATAATAAAAAATATACCTTGGCCCGTTGTCTTTACGTATCATAATAAAATGCATATAAAATACATCAGAAAATGTTTATTTGATGAAATTAAAATTTATCGATTACATTGACCATTACAGGACAAATTGATAATACTATGAGACACTATGTTGAATAAATAAAATATTTTGATACGATTGTTAATAACTATTTTTATTATTCAAAATATGTTATTTCAGTCTTGTTGATTATAACACTGAAATTGCAAGACAGTTTATTAAAAGACATTTGCTCGGAGTCAATTGCAAAGTGCATGTAAATATTTTCTTTTTTACTCGCGATCTTATGGAGTTATCGAGCAATATAATTTTTTTTAATGGTTACTTGTAATTTTCGTTTTGTTTTTTTTTTTTCTTTTTTAGTATGTTTACACACGAGCGATCATTTGCAATTAAGATATTAAAATAAAAACTTGCTATTATGAATCGTTTATGAGATAATGCAATATAATTAGAAATATCTTCGTTGTATTTTATTTGAATCCATTTCATACAAGATATTTTAATCGCGCTGAGATTTTACGAATGATCGAAGACAAATTAATATTGATTCATTTTCATTATGTGTGCTACTTCATCAATCTACTTCAAAGAAAATCATTGTATGAAAATATCTCCACAAAAAAATATAGAATACATAAACAAAGACACATAACTATTTATCTTGTTTTATAATAACTCAATAAGAAATCAAACTAATCCAAGATATAAAATTTTAAGTAACATCTCCATACGGATTCAAAAATCAACACGAATATTTACTTTTGCTCAATAAAAATAAAATCGATTGAATAACAACTACTAACGTTAGCGTACATAGACGTACGTGCTCTATTACGATAGATATTTAGATGCATGTTAAGATAAATAAACATCAAATGTCTTGTAATCGAGTTATGCATATACAATGTAAAATTACTATATCAACTTGTCCCTATTTAAATTTATACCGATTTCTCTACTATATATATTTACACGCATCTATTTCTTCTCTTTTCTCTCTTGTCAGATTTATCCGATTTAATAAATACATCTGTTTTTGCAACAAATCGGAGAAGTTAATTTGCACATTTACTCTTGAGAGAATAAATCGAGCATTTAGCATATTAAAAGACTTTGAAAATAATTTGCAATAAGAATAAATGGGAAATGTAGCGATATAAATTTGATGTCACCTAATTTTGAGGTAACTCATCGTTCATGGAACGAAAACGAAAATGAAAACTTGATGTAATCTCGAAAACGTCCCTCGTGTAAAATGCATCGTTAGGTGACGTTGACTTTTATCAGATTTTATCTCGAATATGTATGTATATATGCATGTATTTATATATGTATGGGGATGCACGTATAACGAACGTGTACGGAGATACGCGATGAAAATTTTGAGATAAAACGAATAAAAAAGATAGTACGTGTCTTTAACAACATAGACGAATCGAATATATTTTTAAATAATTCATTAAAACCTTAGTCAAGTCTGAAACCAATTACAGACGAAATAGATATATCTGAAATCATACATCACGGGCGTGTCAACGACGGTAGAGATCTTTTAATAATCATAATTCATTTTTAAATCTATCGATCATTTAAAATATATAAAAGGAGATATAGACAAAAATTAGATTTACGATCTTAATTATTTTTATTAAAAATTTGACGAATCTGATCAATTTTGTTAATAATTACTTCTTTCTTTCTATGAATTATCCAAAAAAAAAGAAAAGAAAAGAAAGGAAAGAAAAGAAAAGAAGAAAATATGTTCTCCTTCTTTCACGAATAGGATATACAATACGCGATAAATTAATCGAATAAATATTTTCTGTTCGAACAAGATAACTGATGCGTATATAACGATAACAAGATCCCCATTTATGAGCAATGAGATCAGAGTGAAATTAATTAAGCCGTTGTCGGACGATCCAAGAACAGCCGCAACGTGAGCTGCTCGCCTAATTTCAGGCGGTAGAGGACATGTTTGCGTGAGACCGCTGGCATCTTCACGCTCAACATGCCGAAGGGACATCGCATAAACGCACCTACGCTTCTGAAGTTAGTCGAGTTCGCGCGTACCCTTTGAAATCGATAGTTCGACCATTCCGACCAATCCGACATGGCATAGGAAACGACGATGACATTCTCCCTATGTACAAACACTTACGATATAATTATTCACGCCTTAGTAAATAAATTCTTTCGTCGTTGAATCATATTTATCAAAAAATTGAAAAAAAGAAAACAATTTTTATTATATCGCGAACTATTCGATTATCGAATGGTCACGCACATTTTATTTTGAAATTTTTCTCGATCGAATGGACTATACAAATTAATTAGATAATATCCAAACTGTATTTAGAGAAAACTTCCCCTTTGGGCAAACTTCGGCAAAATTTAAAAAAAAAAAAGAAAGAAAAGGAAAGAAAAAACATGAAAAATAATATATTCCTCTTAAATTATAATTTTAAACGATAATTACATAGATCGTTTACATTATGCAAAGGCTTGTTAAAAACTCATTGCCGAATACAAGAATAACAATATCGAGCAATCGATCGGCTAATAACGATGTACCAAATATCACATTTTATTGAAATTTTCTTTTGTTATATCTCATTTAAATATAGGATTTAAGTCGCAATATTCCGGAATGAATCACAGCACAATAAGTGGTGCCAGATGGTATCCTCTAATAAGAACCATACCTTTGCTACCATTCTCTCTCTCTCTTTCTCTTTCTCTTTCTCTCTCTCCCTCTCTTTGTCTCTCTTGGTTTCTGTACCTCTTACCCTCATGGTTTTCCTCTCTTTTCGACCGTTCCACGAATGTAATTTCATCCCGGCTTAGAAAGCATGCCAGCCCAACTTCAATTAGCAAATTCTTGCCGTGCACCTTCGTACCCGTAATTAGTCGATACAATTTCAAGAAGATGCCGGCAAACCGCTGGTATAACTTTGTTGGATCTCGAAGAAGGTAGGAACGTGAACGCGAAGAACTTTGTACAGGTTAGCGTGGTACACATTGCTTCGATTAGAACACCGCATTACGAGATTAATTAAATTCTATGCCCTTTCGCTTTCGACTTAAGATCGTGGACTTAGGTTTCCAACAAATTACGATCTTTCTAATCGAATTCGACGACGATTCGAACGGGGCTTCGATGGTAAATCCAACGTTGGTATAAACGTTAGAAAATGAAATAGAACATTTTTATCGGATAAATATTGTAAGAGTTGTAAGAGTTAATTTAATTTTTTAAATAGATTTAAATTCATCGTCACACAAAAAAATTTTATGTCGTTCTTTTCCTCTTACCATTTGTAAGATGACAAGAGAATCCTTCACAAGTGAAAATATGAAACCTTGTACACAGTTGTTTATGAGAATAAATAAATAAATTCATGAAAATCGAAGATATGACTAATGAACACGCCGAAATCAACTTCACATCGTATCGCGTCAGCTTTCACAACGATTAATAGGCTTGAGTCTGTCGGCGTACATTAAAGTCAGGATTATGCAAATATATTCCAAATACGTTACTACAATAGTTAATCTTCGTGCTTCATCCGGAAGGTAGGTTATTCGAAGTACGCGTTTACTAAATTGTTCGCCGACCGACGAAATAGGTTATTAGTTACTCGATGCTTATTTCTCGCCCGTCAAGATGAACTAAAACATTATTTCGCTAAGACTGAAATTCTTGATTGAGAATTAAATAAACGAGAATGCCTTTTCCACATTTGAAATATATCTCGCATTAACTTATTAGATTAAAATATTAATAATATATTAAATAATATCTACAATCTTATGGAAAGAAAAAAAATATATATATATTCTTGTGCGTTATTCTTTCTTTCTTTTTTTGTTCCCATGTGGATTTCCCGATAAGATCGTGAGATCGAAACCGAGACATTTTAATGACTTGTGTACGTTCTCAGTTTGCCTCGTGAGTAGGAGAACAAATTGAGGGAGAGGAAAAAATTGAAAGAAAAGGAGAGAAAAAGAGAAAGAGAAAAAGAACGAACGAGTCTCAGCTAACCTCTTGACCATCATCTTGAGAACAGGATAATGGAATCTTCTCTCGAGGTGCTCCGAGATGAGAAGGCCAAGTTCCTTCTAATCGTATTCCGGTCTCGATCGTACCACCTTATTTCACGACTTCTGGGAAATTTTCTCCCAGGACATGAAAAAGACGGCCTCCGGTAAGTTCGACGAATGATAATACAAATTCCAAGGCACCATCGAGTAAAGAAAAAATTCAAGACACGAAGATGATTAAAGGATAAACTTTTTTTTTAACATATACAGGAGGTATGCACTTTTTATAACTTTGTTAGATTTGCTCGAAAAACAAGAAAACGTGAAAGGAAAAAAATAAAAAAAAGAAAGAAAGAAAAGAAAAAGGGTCACGATCTTAATTAATGATTACAATCGATATATAAAGTCGATTAGTAAAGGTATTTGTAGTAAATTATTTAAGACATATGCAGAATCCTATGCATAGAGAATGGTAATAATGAAATGATTCAAATTCCCAAGTCAAACCTGGGAGGTCGTCAATTTATTCAAGATTATCATCTAATCAATATTGCACGCATAAGAACGATGTACATTAATCAATTTAACAGGAATATCAACGTCGCGTCGTTCCATAATTGAACTAGATTCGCACTTGGGCTTATTCGAATGGATAACAAGCGAAATGATTTCACGTGTAGCACTTTCTTTCTGTTACAAGTTCGTTTTTCTTTTCTTCTTTTTTTTTTCTAGAGATTCAGGTATCCATTAACTTAAATCGAAAGTTATTACAAATAGCGATCGAATAGATGTATCAAGATTAACACCGTTTAAACTTTATCGTCATGCGCTCGTATATTTTTGTATCATTTTTTGTCTCTTTCTTTCTTTCTTTCTTTCTTTTTTGATTTTATTTTTTCACCGCATTAATTTTCACGCTGATATTCCCATTATATGATATTATTATTTTTTGTTCTCTCTTTTAAAGCTCAATAAAACGTTAAATTATAGAGAAATAATTCTTATATCGTGTCGTTTTATAAGAAATAATATTGTTATGCAAATTATTTGGATTTGACTCGCAATAGACTGGAGATTTTGAATTATTTAAATCGTGAGAACGTAGCGAGGAGACTACCACCTCGTTATGGATGCATCGAGAAAAGCGAACGGAAGAAGAGATCGAGACGCTTGACTCTGTGTCGTAACGAATAACCCGACAGAATCTTGCAAACTGCTTTCACAAAAGTCAAGATCTAGATCGTGACCTTCTCTTTCTCTAAGTGAAGCCATTCTCGCGAATACAATCTTGTGCCAACCAAGAACTCTCGTTCGAGAATGACCTTCGATAACCAACCAAGATTCAACGAAGATTCCGTGAAAACCGTTTCCGATCGTGTCCAAAAGAAATTGAAAGTAAATATTGAAAATTCGTCTTTTGAAATACGCAGCAACGAAATCCAATCTGTTAGGTTTTTAATAACACTATTCATTTTCTCATTTTTTGGAAGAAATTTGATTCAAACTCCTGATAAAAGTATCAAGAAAATCCGTTTAATTTATTGCTTGAGATCTGAGAAGATAAGTAGAAGAAGAGAAAGAACGATATACGATCAATCTGGATTTATATTATATTACATAGTTTTTATCATTCTATGCGAAAAAAAAAAAGACACAAGGAATACTTTTTACGCGATATAAATACTTTTAATAAGATAAAAGACTAACGCATTTAAAATATATATTACATTGCAATAGAAATATGATCTAGCTTTACTGGCTTCTTAATACTTCCATCCATTCGAGGTAACTTAATATTTTACAAAAGCAGCTTCTTCTCTCCAAGTCGAGTCGAGATTAGATTACTCCGTTAACCGAATAACACTCGGAAATGATTGCTCATAAATAATTATAACAAGAGAGAAAATATGAAAAATTGATTATATTAAGTGAATCTCTATATATATTTAAATAATATAACGATGGTTACACGTGTGAATGTAACAAAAACGAAAAGTAATTATTAAAATTAAATTCACGGATTATCATTTATAACCAACTAATATTATACTGGATTCGCAAAAAAAGTTGGTTTCTTGGATTCTTGAATAATTTGGATTCTAAATTTGAAGTTAGATTTTTTGATTTTATGACGAATGTTCTGAACCTTATTTAATATTTAATATCTTTTCTATTATAAGTTTTTTCTATTCTAATATTTCTGATATTTCTATTCTAAGTATTGAATAAATTAAATATACGAACCATCTTTCCGAGCTTGCTTTTATAATTATTCGTTAGATAGAAATAATGTTATTCGATAAAAATAATACTTGCGAATATATATAATATTTTATCTAAAAAAAATTGTTCATTAAAATGTCTTATTTATAGAAATGCAATCTGTCAGATATTGTTCTATTTTTCAATTTGATCGAATACGAATAATTTATCATAACTCCTTTGATTAATAACATTTTCAATTAAATAATTTGAATAGAATCTAAGTTAAGTTTACTTCGGTAGAATATTTCTCCTAATCCCTCATTACAATTTTATATTTAATTTCTACTTGTTCAGAGAGATATGTAATTGGTGTAAATCTGTTCGTTATCACTTTCAGACATTTATTTTATTAGAATTTATAGCTGCTTCATATGACAATTAGCCACATTGTATCAAACTATAGAGCTCTAAATCGTTGAATTATCGGAGACTCTTATCTAAACTTTCTCACGAATGCTAGGTTTAAATTATTGGAAATTAAATTGATTCGCTCCCATAATACTAAACTTTCAGAAAGAGGTAAAAGAAGATAAAATGACAAAAGAGTAGGAACATTTAAAAAATGAGAGAGCAAAAAAAAGAGTAGAACAATTCGGAATAGTTTGGACGATCCGGAATAGTTTTCAATCAAATTCTACGGTCAGTCGAATATTTAAATTCGTTTTCAACGGGAACGGCTCTGCTTCTTCGTTTTTCACGCTTTCACGCTTGGACGTACACGCGAACTTACTCATTCATCTGTGTGTGAGGAGAAAAGCACATACTTACATTCATACATACGTACACACACACACACAAATGCGTAGGGAAAAACGCATGGCTATCGACTGGCATTTTACTTTTAGGGAGATGCCACATGGACCGGACAGCTGCCGATACTGTGTGACGCTTTGATTTATTTTCTATACATATAGAACTGTAACAAAATTTTGTTATAAGATCTTACGATTTTGTTCAATCGATCCATTTGAAAAAAATTTCCTTGATATTTCAGCTTTTAAATGTATGTAATATATTTGAAACTGAAAGGAACTAGTACTATTTCACATGTACGTAATACACCTACATATATTTATTTTATTTCCTTGTTATTTTAAAGAATATTACAACAGGGTGATTTAAAAAAAAAAGAATTTTTTAAAAAAATATTTTTCACGTTGAGATCAGTTTATTTCACGTTTCACATTTCACTTCAGTTTATTTTTATTCTTATTTGTTCTTCCATTCTGTTTCTATAATCAAGGAAATAATCGTTTAAAAAAAAAAACTTCTGGAGTGTCGAAAATAACAAGAAAATAATTATCACAATTTAAAGAGAATATATATTTTTTTTGATATGATGAATCATAACTAGATATAACGATCCAACAAAAACGTCCGACCAATCGAATATAGCGATGAATTCTACTAGAACATAATATGAGCTCATGCTACGAGTTTAACGAAAATGGCCATTCGAAATCTTGGACGAAAAGTTTTTCGCTATCCATTCTATTCACAATACCTCGATCCAAACCGATTATCATCTTTCTCGCTCTTTTCAAAATGGTTTAAATGGAGTTTCGTTTCACAACGACGTGAAACTACGGAAATGGATAGAAAATTGGTTTGCTCCGAAACCCGCGATATTTTTCGAACGAGGAATCTAAAAATAATCGCAACATCGAGAAAATTTCGTAAATAATGTAACGAAGAATATATAATTACATGGATACTAACTAGCCATTTGACGAAAAAAAAAAAAATCTAGAAAAGAAATTGTTTCCAATATTCGATGAAACCGTACGAACATATTGGATCAATCGAATAACAAGAAAATATTTAACTGTATCAACAATTTATAGCCGATGTTCCGTCTTCTTTTCAATGAGAGAGGAAAAAAGGAGAGAATGAAAAAAAAAAATAAGAAGGAACGAAATAGAGTGAGATGTTTGATATCGTTACGACATTTCCGGCAAAAGATGTTTGTAAAGGACTTCACGTTCGACGGGAAGAGATCATTTTTCAAAAATCTCATCCAGGATTTCGGTCTGGATTTTACTCGAATCGAGAGAGGGGAGAAAAAAAACGCAAACTCGTACATTATTCCGTTCTGATACGGATCGGAGTTAAAAAACGTGTGAGCGTTTTCTCGTTGCCACGAGAAAAAATGTAGATTAATTTTTCTCTCTGTCTCCAAAATCACGTCGATTCAATCTCTCCGGTTTTATTTTTTTTCTTTCTTTTTTTTTTTTCTTTCATTCGAAACTTACGCGTTCCTAGATTCTTTTTATTGGCTATTCAAAAGGAACTGCGTTTAACATTTAATTTTTACAACGAATAAAAAAATTAATTTCCCATATTTTTTTCTTTTCTTTTTCTCTGTTTTTTTTTTCTGAATATTCGTTACTGCATTCAAAAGAAATTAGCTTTATTAAATTTTCAATTTTTCATTTTTCACGTGATCTCTAAAAGCGGCTTTTGTTAATACGTTTTTTTTTTATATATATAATACGATAATTAATCAATGGATTGAATTGCTCTTGCTACTTTTCGAACTACAAAGAATATCTTATATAATTACTATAACAAAAAAGCATTCATTCGTTATAATTTTTGATGAAAATAGAACGTTTCAATTCTATTTTTGTTCCGCGGGTATTGTAATATTTTTGCGAACGTGCTAAATTTTTTCTGACCGATACCAAATCGGCAAAAGCAAATTTTGCGTCCATTTTATATATACTACAAAAAGTATTAATTAAAATTTCAGAATGATCATCTTCAAATTTTCAAAATAACATCCATTTGATTAAAAATACTTTTGAAATACTAATAAAATGATCAAACAAAAAGAGAGAGGAAAAAAGGAAAAGTAAAACTGATCGCATCGAAATTGTAAAAAAAAAAAAATGTCACGATATATAACAATAAAGTCTCGTTAAATTAAATTAAATATAAAAACATAATCTTACAAAAAAAATCCACTCGAATTATCCCGAATTTTGAAATATACTTTTCCAATTTGAATGCATTTTTTTCGAATGAGCTCTAACATCCTATCGATCTGTTCTTTTGACTGAAGGAGTGAAAAAAAAGATAGAAAGAAAAAAAAAGAGAAAGAGAGAGAAAGAAAAGGGAACAGATAAAGTCTAACACCGAACGGACGATGCGAAGATTCGAAAGTTGCTGCGAGTAGAAAAAGATGGAGGAAAAGCGAGGAAGGGGATTGAAAAGATCGGCCAACGTCGAAAGACTTTTGCCACGTAATCTTACCGTTATTCATAGCCTCAGTATTACCGAACTTCCTAAGTAGGATTACCGGCAAGGACTGGCAATCCTCTCTTCCACCCTTCTTTTTCTTTCACTACTACTACTACTTACTAATACTACTACTACTACTTCTTCTTCTTCATCTTCCATAACCACACTTTCCCCAAAGGAATCGCAGAAAAACCACGCGAGGAAGTTCTGCAAAAAAATCCTTATATCTCACTTTCTTTAGAATTTTTAACTGGGAATGCAAGAACGAAAACATTTCTTGAATCATTCCGAAGGAAATCTTGGCTGGTGATTCTTCTACTTACTAAGAAAAGAAAAGAAAAGAAAAAGAAAAGAAAAGAAAATTCGTAAAGAAATATATCATATATCGTCGTCGATTATAAATTTTTCTAAATTTTCAATATAAAACGAATTTTCAAACATCACCGTTACGATACTAGGTATCGAATTATGCGACTGTTATATTCGAACTTCGATCGTTTGTTTCTATAATCTTTTTATTAATGAGAAGAAATTTTACAATCGCACGAACGTAAACATGAAAAAGCTAGCATTGAAATTTATTAAAAGTATTAATTAGCTATTTAGGGAAAGTCAACAAGGTCGGGAAACAATAAATCGGGAGAATAACTTTTTCCTCGTAATATTCGATTTTCATGATAAATTCGGATATTTCCGAGAGTAGAAACAAATAATTAGTATTTGCAGGGTCTCAAAACGGACGAAAACCAATAACCGTTAACGTGTTCACCGACTAATTAGCATTCCGTCGACGAGCACGAATCGACGAAGCGAAAAGGAGATACCGTCGAAAATACATATACATATATAGTGTACATGTGTATATATATGTGTATATATATATATATATGTACACTCACCAGGTAGCCTTGCTCACGAGGTCGACCACATTTTGTGTATTCTCGTGATTAAGGAATGTAGACTTTTGCGATTCCAAGCTGACGAAAATTCGATACACAACTTCCTCTCTCTCCCTCGATGATTTATCCACCCCCTTTATTTAAACGTTTACATTTAATCTATTCATGTTTTAATAAAACTCGAGTGATCATCTATTCTCTACCATTTCTTTTTCCTACTTATCTATAATCCTCAAGTTTTCAAATTTGTCTAACACTTTATAATACGATTCTACGAGCATAAAATTTAATTAGCCAAAAGCATTATAAATCCGGCACATCGTTAGACGAAAAAAAAAATCTTATTAATCGTTCTTATTAATCGCCTTCGTCTTTTATTTAATTTTTCTTTAATAAAAGGAAAGAAAGATTTTTTTTTTATAGAAAGATTCATACGTCCCGTAAGGTGCATACCATTGAACATGAAGAATTTAGTGGAACAAGTTATAACTAAATAAGACTGCACTTCTTAGAAACACCTAGGTTCGCTTTTTATATGTGGCAAACTCGTTTACCGAGCCTAAACCGTGCCTCCGGCGTTCAGGCAGAAAAGAATGCGCATCCGGCCGAAGGTCATCAAGATCTTCAACAAGAGGGAGAGAGAAAGAGAGAGAGAGAGAGAGAGAAAGAAAAAAAGGAGAAAGAAGAAGAGAAAGAGAGAACGAACTAAGCTAAGCCATGCTAACGGTCATACTAACGTCAGGTACTCATTAAACGGTGACTTTGTCCTTTTATGTCAGCAGGAGACACTTTAAATGGAATTTACTCTAACGCGGTGATTGAACTAAAACAAAATTAGTAGCGCTGATCGTCTACTGAATTAATTACCTACTTAACGTTATTTGAGAACGTCAGAAATCTAGATCGAAACTTAATATGTTGACGGTCGAGTGCTATTCAGTATTTGCGGTATGTTTTCATCCAAGGAATTAAGTTAATTAGTTAGCAAAACGATGCTAAAAATGTAAATAACTCGTGAATGTATAATGATTCTTTACGAGAAGCATTCGACGTTGCTGAATATTTGAAAGAGGTAAAGAAAAATGGAAAAACAATAAAGAAACAAATAAATAAATAAAATAAAGGGAATATATGTGCGACGATAATAATCGTAATGATGAAGCTCGTTATCAAGAAACCTTGGTGTTTTAAAGTAATAATGAAAATAACGATGAAAATTAACAAGAGTATGAATGAAAATAGGATGTTACATAGAAGTACTTGTCTTGAAAAAGAAGGTAAAAGCAAAAAGAAAAAGAGAAGAGAAGAAAAGAGAAAAAGAAAGTTTAAATAATTTCCCCTTGATTTCTATCTCTCTATTTCTCTTTCCCTCTCTCTCTCTTTCTCTCTCTTTCTCTTTCTCTATCTCTCTTTCTTTCTCTTTCCTTTTTTCAATCGTTCTTTGCGGTTAACCACAAAATTGGATAAAGAAGGAATAATGGAAAAGAAGCTGTGGGAAGCGACGAGAAGCAGTAGGGAAGATAGAAAAGTACAAGTTCTTTCAACAAATCCATTCGTAGTAAGAGAAAATAAGCAATGGTTGAAACGTCTCGTTGAACGCGTGAGCTGAGAAAATCTCATCGGCTTGAGACAGAAAGGAAGAAAGAAAGAAACAAAGAAAGAATAAAAAATAGAAAGAGAAAAAGAGAGAAAGAGAAAGAGAGAGAAAGAGAGAAAGAGAGAGAGAGACTAACTTCTCAACGCATACCTTCGAACTTCCCGGTGTTAAGTATGTACGTGGCTACTTGCCAATCATAAATGGCACAGAAAAGGGAACTATCTCTTTTAAGCTCTTCTTTTTCCGTTTCATCGATTTCGCAAGAGTTGAAATTTCCATTTCGAATGCATCGCACGAAAGTTCTTTGAATAATATTATCAAAGAACGAACGGTTCGAATATAACCAATAATTAGAACCTTCTCTTCGTTATAATAACGACGAATATTTTAATCTCTCTTTTTTTTTTTGCGATAAAAAAAAAAGAGAGAAAAAAGGAAAGGAAGAAAAGGAAAAAAAAATAGAAAATAAATCAACCAACGTTTCGGATACAAAAAAAAATAGAAGCTACAATCGAAAGCTTTTGCTTGTGTTTTAATTAGGTTAAATCTAATTAAAGCTCCCTCCCTCTCTCTCACTCTCTCTCTCTCCCTCTCTTTCCTACGGATAAAACGAAGATCTCGAGAAAGGTACTTTTCATCTTCGATGCGAAAATACCAAGCGTTTTACATCAATGCTTCTTTACCTCGACATTAAATAGATCAAGATCGAAAAGATGATAGAAAGAGTGAGAGAGAAAGAGAGAAGGATAAGGAAAGAACAAAGTTTAGGGTGAAAGCTCAAAGAAACCACGATGATGATAACGATCTCGACAATTCAACGCTGTTCTTATATACCGATATATTCGCCTTAAACGAGATTAATTCGATCCGTGAGAGAGCCATCCATCAGCCGGGAACTAGCAAACGTCAGGTTAGGCTTCCTCAAACATCAGCACAATGGCAACACGGGACGCAGCTACACCGACATGCTCCCTCCTACTTTTCAGTTTACAGAAAGGGACGAAAGAAAGGCCGGAAGGGATGGAAGAGAGCGAAGAGGAAAAGTCAAAGGACAACTTGGGTGTCATCGTTATTGTTGCGTCTGGGTTGCTCTGTACCATCTCAACGAACTATTTTATGACAAACTCGAAATTAATTTGCATTATTACTTGGTAATAATGTTTCTTTTTCTTTTCTTTTTTCTTCTTTTTTTTTTATAGAGACACAAAACACCGATATTATCAAATATGGAAAGAATATCTGAAATAAAAAATATATTAATTCGTTCGCCTTCGATTTTATTTCGATTAACAAGTAGGTTCTACTACGACGATTATTATATATTTCTTTTCAATATTATTAGTTAATGTTATTAGTTAAATATTATTCTTTGAATCCCTCTTTTCATGAAATTCATTATATTGTATACTATGTTTAAAGGGTTTTTATGATTATCATTATATTACCATTATATTATCATTATAATTTTATTAGTAGTAATAATAAGAATATATACATATATTGTAATAGTGCATTAATATTCTATTATGATTATTTTACATACATACAAAAGACTTGTTATTATTAATTTATAAATGCTATATATAAATATAATTAAATATGTATAAATAAATAAATATATATATCATTACTATTATTATACCAATAATTATCATTACTAATACGAAATATTAAATTATAAACATCTTTTCCATACTGTAAACCAACTAATAAAAAGAATAAAGAAGTTCTACCGTTACGAAATCCATTCAATTACACGATTCCCAAGTCACGTATCCTCTTGAGAGAAGTAAATCAAATCTAACATGCAACATCAACTTCTCCCATTTTGTTATTAAAAAGAAGAAAGGTAAAAGAAATATAAAAAGTAAAAAAGAAAGAAAAAGATCATATATTACGGAGAAACAAACATTTACTTCTTGTAGATACAAAAAGCTCATTCTAACGAAGACATTCGCTAAAATTCATTAGACGATTCGTCAAATAAGCACTAGTCGTATCGACTAGTGTAGTCGTTTATCAAGTTGGGAACCTTAAGAAGGTGATCTAGGATGCTGCTGCTTTTTGGTCGGAGCGAAGGACCCTTCGGCGAAAGGGAGTGCCGTGAAAAACGATGTACTTGTCAGAGCATCGCCTAGTCTAATCGATAAAGTTAGCCTCCTGTAAACCTCCGTCTTGTGGACAAAGGAAAACTTTCCCACATACGTGTGTACGGTGATTTATTTATATATGTGTGCGTATAAGAATAATAGCAGGTGCACGTTCGTGTGTGCTTATGCGTGGAATCGAGACTACGAAGTGGAAATTTTGTACAATGTTGGAATGTTCAGAGATGGATAATAAAAAGATGAAAGAGAGAGAGAAAGGTAAAAAGAGAAAGAAAAAGGGAAGGAGAAAATATTCCTAGCAAAGGACTATTCACTTGGTAGCCGGAAGGATCTTTTCGAAATACAATACCGAAATGTACATTGTTAAAGAGAAAAATAGACAAGAGAGATAACGCTAAAAGACCAAAGCTCAATGTGTGCTCTCTATCTCTACCTCTATCTCTATCTTTCTCTCTTTTTTTATTTCAAAAAAAAAAGAAAGGGAAAAATACAAGAAAAATAGGATGAGAGAGAGAACAAAAGAAAGAGTGAAAGAGAGAGAAAGTGAGAGAGGGAGAAAGGTAGTTGTTGATATTTTCTTCGAAAATTTTAACTTCTACATGTTTGTTTTAACGTCCATTCTACTTGTCTTTTTCTTCCATTTCATTCTCTATAACTTTTTTTCACAAACTACCTAAACTTGATAATAAATATGTTTCGATGATAGAGAGAATACACACAATATACGTTTACGATTCTTTTCGAGAGAGATATAGATTTTCTAAATGTTTTAGAATTTTTTTCAACAAACAGAAGTGATGGATAACTTTAAAAAAAAAAGGATAGAAAAATAGAAAGAAAGAAAAAATGGCATAAATTTTTACATAAAAAATTTTATCAAACGTTTGGACTTATCGAATTTTTCTTTATCGACGTTACTTCATATATTTTTAATTTATTTAATAGAAGGAAAAAAGAGAAAAAAGAAAGCTTAATTTTTAAATACAGCTTAATCGACAATACGAAGATTATAAAACAATTATGAAAAAATATTGCCACGCTGCAAAATAGTATAAATTTTAATATGCATATCATAACAGCCATATTTGTTTTCATCGTATTATACGATACTCCATGTTTCGAATATTCTTTATTATTTAAAGAGACATCGCTTTTCATCAAGAATAATAAACTTATACATACATTTCATTAAATCGCTCTCTTTTCTCTTTCTTTTTTTTCTTTTTTTCTTTTTTTTTCCGGAAAATCAAGACAGCTATTAATTTTATGTTTTTGAGAAAACGAATTCATTTCCGGTCTTTCCTTTCCTTCGCATTATTTCATTTCCTAGAGTTAAATCGAACATACGAAACTCCTCGTAAGTAAGTACGTACGACGTCAGCTCGAACGTGCTAGGGGATGAGGAGGATAAGGGGTGAGGGAGAAAAGGGATGAAAATCAACCAATCCCGAACGTCCGTTGTGGCCCTTCGGTCGATGCAAATTTTCTTGAAAATAAGATTCAAGCGCTCTAGGGAGTAAACGAAACCATCAAGGGAATACAAGGAAATGCAAAACGTTTTTTTATACAATGTGATTCTACGTTCGAATATAAATTGACTCAGTTTTCTATACTAAATGTTGTTATTAAATAGATTTAAAACAACGAACGTATAAAGTAGTAAATAAGTAGATATACTAGTGACACAGGTATGATATATATTCAGTTATATAAATCAACATTTTACGAGTTTCATATAGATTATACAAATTAATATCATACATACACTTGCAAAAATATACTTACGAATGATAAATTTTTAATCGTCTTAGAATCTTCCTCTGTGACCGACATTACGAACGAATAAAAGAACGAATTTTTATTTCACAAAATAAAGATTTGATTGAAATACTAAAACAATTAAATCGATTAATAACAAAGTTTGATAATAATTAGAGTTAGATAATAATCTATATATGAACCCTTAAATATAGATATAGATAAACACAAGTAACAATTTATTATACAAAATTCGAGTTATATAAGGGGGATGAAAAGGGATGATATAGTCTAACCCTATAGAAAACGTAATAAATTCCTTCTCTTTCTTCAACGATAAATATTAACTTTACTTATTTATCTTCTTCCAAGAAAATTATTTAAAGAAATGAATTAACAACGATCTAAATGCACAAAGTTATAACTATTTCGACTACGTATAAAACAAAAGATATAAAGAAGGAAAGGGATGGATTTAGTAGAGACGAGAGGAAAAGCGGCTGAAAAGGCGTGTGCTAAAGCCGATGATGCTGTAGAAAGAAGAGAGGGAGAAAAGCAGAGAGTAAAAGGCCAGGAGCAAACCAGCAGAGCGAGTTAATTAAGACTCAAGCGACCCTTTCGTTGTTGTACGACCCTTCTCTTCACACGCACACATAAACACACATACACACCACACACGTACTCACACTCATCGGGCACTGTCACTCCTCTTTACCTCCGCCGAGTATCAACTTTCACCGGACAACCATGAATTTTTTCCCTTCGGCCTACATTTCCTTTTTTTATTTCCTTTTTCTTTCTCGCTTCTTCAGTTTGTGGTCAACCGACCACAATGCTCGATTCGACGTTCAAAGGGTGAAACGAACGAACGAACGAACACGAAGGGACGAACGAATGAACGCGTTGAAATAAATTGTCTGACGTGTACGTGTGTGGCACGAACGAAACCATAATTCTTCAATTTCCAAAGGAATTATTACCTAATTTAATTAATATCGATAAGAATATCGTAATTTAAATATCTTTCATACAATTCATTATTGAAAGATATAAGAAGATCGTCTCGAATATTAGAAATAATGGAATATAAACGGACTATCATTCTTTTCTATTCTATATAAGTTAGAAAAGAATCGCGATATACGTATCTCAAGATATTAAATTAATTCGATAGTTTATTCGATGTAATACGATAATTCAAAATTGTTCGTTCGATTTATTTTGTTTCGAGATTTAAAAAAAAAGAAAAGAAAATAATAGAATCGTAATATAGTACTTCCGAGTAAAGTCGGATTGAACCTAGAATTTCTAGTAGCTAAATAAATATGAGAGCGAAATGGGGAAATAGAGAAGAGATAGGAAGCTCTGTCAACTAGAGGTAACCTTTCGTAGAAACAGTAGTAGCTAGTAGTGGCCGGCCAACACAATCGAAAAGACGTGAGTTTACTCGTGTACGCTTCCTTTCTCTGGTTGAACTTCAACCGGTATTATTGCAGCCACAAACATAATCTCCGAACATCAAATATTAGCGAACATGATGGATACGTCTTTTTCTCTTTTCTTTCTATTCTTTATCTTGAATATCCGTTGACTCGATAACGTAAGAAAGTATTTCACGAGAATACGTAGAGAAAAGCAAATTCAATAAGATATTTCCTACAATAAAATCGAAATATTTCCCAGTCGTGAAAGACATTTACTTCGAAATACGCCCTCGCATGATACTATAACGGTGCCAAGTAATTAGCCACGTGACGTTTAAGGGATGGTTAGAAGCAAGGTGAAAGACCTCCTTGAGGCGCCAACAACACGACTGGTTAACACGCGAAACAAAAATCAGCGATGCTCGTTCCAGGGTGCATCTTGTTCCTGTATATCTACGTTCTCTTCTTTTTTTTATTCTTTATTTTTCTTTCTTTATCGTCCATCACGATGTTCCTTTATTCAATACGTTAAATATCATCTCGTTAAGGTTACCGGGTATCGATCAATAATTTTATTTATCGTAATATCGCTTAACCGAACCACGCGTACGATCTCGTTCTCGTTTATGATATAAAGAAAAAAATTTCATTAAAACATTTGCATCGTTTATAACGATCGATCGACGTCTATTGATTGAACGTTTATTTGTAATCGAATAAAAACATTAAGAAGAAAACGATAAGTAAAAGTCAATTTTAAAACGGCTAGGAACATTACGTGGCCGTCGTTAGTACTTTCAAAACAAAAAAAGAATCGCCATTAAAATGCTAATTTTATGAGCGAGTCGTTGCGAGGTCGAGTATTTTTCGCTAACGTTGGCCTATGAAAGAAATTGCTCAAAGGTAAATGTACTAACAAAGTGCGTTTCTGTTAGAGATAGGAAACGAATAGAGAATAGAGAAAAGTGTAAAGTTACCGCATAAATATTTGGACTTATACTGACAACCTTTCGATACTTATCTCAGACAGGATAGACGAGCGATGGACTACGAATATCGGACATCATAAATTTTGTCGTGTATACGAACAATGAAAATAGATAATGCATAGTGTTTACATTGTATTAGTTAAATAACATCGTATAATTAAAAATAGATTTGCATAGTATTTAAATCGTATTATTCGACGATACAATACGTATTATACAACAATACTAATTTGGATCAAACGAATGATGTATTCTCGTTCGCAAGAAATAATAATCATCGCGAAACATCACGAAGTAATTTATTCATTTACCCTACCAACTACCTACCACGAACCTCCTAACTATTAAACCAACATAAAAATGAGATAAACTTGCAAAATACGATTCTGTTCTAATTTATTTAAGTCGACGATTGTAAAACGAGTTAAGTACATTCGTAAGGATACAACCGAGCATCGTTTTAATAAATTTCATTTATAATTCAACGTTCGTGTTAGCGAATCCGTAAGATCGATTTTATTTATCGGAGTATCGTATAAATCGATCGACTATAACTTTTATCAACGTTTATTAATTTTCACGATGATCACAGATCCTTGGCAAACATCTTATGAACGTGTCATTCTTTCGGTGCCACGCGAATAGCGAGATATTACGCAAGATTTATGCGTGCAGTTAAGTAGACGACACGAGCCGGAAACTCCTCTCGCGGACTCCTTTGAGACACACGAGAAACTTTGCTTTTATCTTCGTGGAAAGTTCGTAACGTGAAGGAGATGAGTGGAAGGAGAGAGATAGAGAGGGAGAAGAGAGAAAGAGAGAGAAAGATGGTGGCAGCAAAGAGAGAGAGAGAGGGGGGAGGGGGATGAGGGTGCAATAAATTTCGTCGAATGAAGTCGGTCGCGACGTTAACGACCATTTTGGAATCGAATTAAGGCTTCGTCGTCTCGTTGGATCGTTACTTTCGTCGCACGAGAAATAGGAAAAAGAACAAATAAAGAAAAAAGAAAAATCAAAGCGAACGCGATCATCTTTCGTAGTTACACGTACCTTCGCATAATTTTCGTTTGTTTATTTTTATATTTTTTTTCTTTCTTTCTTTCTACTATCGTTTCTTTCTCACTTTAAATGTAACATATTTTATTCGAGCTGGAATTTATTCATGCCTCTATAACAAGTTTTCTTTTATTTTAATCATGATTAACAATCAACGTGATTAATAAATGAATAAGTAGATATAATGATAAATTGAATAACTTTTTAATTTTACCAAAAAATTGATACATTTATTAAGGAACGAAAAGAGTTTAACGATTAACACTAAAACTTGAAGAAATCATTATCTCTTGGCCAAGAAACGATTTTTCTTACAAGCATATTACCTAACGTCGGATTCACAGTCACTCCCTAATCTCTGAGCAGTTGGAGGTGCTGCTTAACTTAATTTCATGCTTGCCAGATAACGGCAACCTAGTAGGCACTTATATTCTCGAGAGTCGTTCGCGAAATCGGACTAATCGTTCACGGATTCGCGCAATTTCTCGTTCTTCGTTTCTTTCGCTTTGTCGTCCGATTAAGCAATTTCTCGACTCTCTTAGAAAAAAAGAAAAGAAAAGAAAAAGAAAAAAGGAAAAAAAATGTGACTATTGCCTTCTCACGACTGCTCACGATACTTAAACTTTCTCTCGTATTTCATCGAGATGCTATGATAATTTGCATGCCTTGTCTCCAACACAAATAACTCGCGGAAAAATAATTCTTCTTTGTAATGAAGAAAGACGGTGTCAAAACGATGTCACAGAAAGAAAAGAAAAAAAGAGATAACTATATCTGTCTAATACAACTTTACTTAGAATCTAACATAGGACCTTTTAAAAATATTTCTTCTCTTACGAAACGGTGCAATCTTGAAAAAAAAAAACGAATTCTACTTTTAATTTTAATTCTTCTTTTCTCCTGAAGAAAAATTCGCGTTATAAAAAAAGAAATAATAATAATAAAAACTGAACGATCCAAGAATTTCGCAGAAATGAATTTCTTTAATCGAAAAAAATCCTCCTACAATTTAATCGAAGATAATCTCGCTTGAGAAATCCTCTCGAAACGTTCCAGTGATCGAATAAAATTTGATCGAGATACACGTTTGCATTCAGTTAGAAAAGAAAACTACAGCTCAAAGAAAAACGCGTTTAATATTTAACGATCACTCGCAAACGATCGCACAGTAATAAAAATAATAAAAAAAAAGAAGCTTTTAAAAGAAGAAGCCAATTGGAATTATCGATCGAACGGGATAGATTCGTGAAGTTTCGAAAAACGATATTCACTTGCCAGAGTGATCTTTAAAAAAATAATTGTAAAGGAAAAAAAAAGATGTAAAAAAAGAAAAAAGATAAAAAAAGAGGAGGAAACGTATTCAAAGGATGCAATCACTGTCGCTAATGACATCAACTCGAAATTGACCATACATGTATATACTCACGTATATCTAAGTACACAGTTAAAAGAGTGACTCGTTTTATCGCGAAAGAAAGAGAGAATAAAAAAGTAAGAAGATAACAAAAGAGACGAAGGGACTCTGGATCGGATTCGATTAGCGCCGCTTGGAATACCTTCGAAATGGAATTAGTTGGCGAAAAGAGAAACTTGGAACGTAGCTACCACACTAACGATTACTACTACAGCAGAGTACCAATCCCAACGCTCGCGTTCTCACAAAGTCCAAAAACGAATTCACGAGAGCTCGGGTCAGTTCTTTTCAGCAAAAACGAGCGTTCCCAGCAATATGCTAACGACGTACAACAGTAAAAATTCACTACTTTCCTTACGAATATAACTTCGATGTAGGGATGAAAAAAGAGAGAGAGAGAGAGAAAAAGAGAGAAAATAAAGAAAGAATATCTATACGAGAGATTACGAAATAATCGAATGAAATGACGAAGAAGAATAATTTCCAAAACAATTGTTCGACATTTATTTGATATATTTCCTAAATTTCATAGTTTTCTTATTGTTTCCACGTTTCGATAGTATTTATAAGTTTTCTTCCTCCTTCTATACTTTGTAGGCCACTCTTGTACGAAATCATTTTAATTCTATGGCCGGTTTTTAAAGGACTCGTAAAAAAAAAAAAGAAAAAAGAAAAAAGAAAAAAGGTGCGACGAATCCATCGTATATTATATTATTATTAGTTCCTTGACAGGCACGTTTCGTAATGATCTCTCTCGAAGAGAAACTCTCTCCGTTTATTCGATAATCCAAGACAACTTCGTTCTCGCTCTCGTGTACAAGGTTTTCAACTCGTCGATGTCTTTAACAACATGCGTGTGTATGCATAGCTTCGAGCAAAAGGAAGTAGGATGCATTTTAGTACAGGTAAGTAGTGTGTCATCATCCTACTCTTTTCTTCTCGACGAAAAGAAACAGAGAAAGAAAGAGAAAGAGAGAGAAAGAGGAATCATCATGGGCACGTATTGGAGAAGGAGGAGGAGGAAGAGGTCTTTCTTGTTAACGGGAAAGTGTGTCATCGAAAGGTCAACGTTTATTCGTTGCTCTTCACGCGAAGATCGAATTCTCACTGTTGACCTTTCTTCCACTTTTCTCTCGTCTTTCATAATTTCTTTTTATTTTATTTTATTTTATTTTATTTTTGTCTTTCTTTTTTTCCTTCTTTTTTCAATTCTTTCCTCCTTCTCCTTTACTTTTTTTCCTCATTCAATCCGTCGTCTTCTTTTTATCCTCTTTTTTATTTATCATTACATACATCACTTTTTGTTTTTTTCTCTTTCTGATTCATTCGATCGATTTCAAAAAGAAATGTTCACGTGTCAGATCGTAAGAAAATTCGCTATTATATTTTTATTTGATAATTCATGTCTTATTATCAATCTTTGATCTCATATTTTAGATAATATGTATTGCATTCGCACCTATATGCCTTTCGAATGTTCAAACCCCAACGTGTTTCGATCGGCCAAAGGAAAGTAATAATATAAACCGGTTAAATCGTTCACGCAACTCGATTCTCTTCGAGATCAGTAGAGCAAAAGAATGCGCTCTCTGGGTCCCACCATCCGTTTCGAATAACGCCGAGGAAATCTGATTACCGTTCGAATGAATGCGCGGAGTATCGATTCGAAAATGATAACGACGAGTAAAATCGTGACGAGAAAGCAGCTTCTAGCGTTCTAGGATCGTTCATCGGATTCCTACGACGAGCGTTGGGGTTTGAATTCCCAAGAAAATCGATACGAAAAGAGAAAGTTAATATGGATGATAAAACGATGATTAATCATCGTGAGATGGGACGACCTACTTAAACTATCACGCCTGTACGATGCAGAGAACGAATAATTCGATTAACGATACTTTCGACGAGTAATAATCGTTCGTTGATTATCGAACGATAAAAGAAAAAAAAATCGAATAAGAATCGTGCAAGAAAAAAAGAAAGAAAAGAAAAAGCTTTGCACGATCGACGCAATCGATTGGGAATATTTTAAACATTCCTGCATAACAATTTTAATTATTTACATTGCAGATATATCCAGCAATTTGAAAATGTTTGAAATGTTAAATGTTTATTCCGTTATTTAGAAATCGATGATAGATCTAACCTATGTATTACAGGATGCATAATAAATATACATATATTTAGATTTGTACAAATATCCAATGGGATTTTATTCGTATTTTAAATAATTTCGACGATTGACGTTCTCTCTTTTCCACTACATCTTGAAAATCTTAAAAAGGATGGCATAGAAAAGAGGGGGGGAAAGAGTGATTAAAGAGAAAAAAGAAAAGGAAAAGAAAACGTAAACGAAGATTTCCCCGAATCAACGTAATTTTACTTTTGAAAATAATCCACTCGCGAAAACTGATCACGTAGCTCGAGCTGACTAAACGTTCCTGAAGTTCTTCGAAAACAGCGCTTCCTCCTTTATATGAGAGTATCCGTACCTCCCCCTCGTTTCATTCGCGGATCTGGGATTAGAAAAAGAAGTCTGTTAAATAAGTTGCCTCTCTAACGTAGATAGGTTATGTATATACCTGCATACATAGAAAATATGTATATATGTATATATAGAAACCAACGGAGACTTTGCTGCAGACACTCGAACCTGATCGACCTTGGCCAGTCGCCAGAATACGCGAGCTTCCGCTATCACTGCTATCTTTCTCGCCTTTTCCAACCTCGTTTAATTTCTATTTCTCTATTTCTCTATTTCTCTATCTCTCTCTCTCTCTTTTTCTCTTTCTCTTTCCTTCTCTCTCTCTCTCTCTCTTCCGTACAGTTATGTATACGATATACGAAACAGAACATTAATAACGATTTGTCGATATCGAATCGTATCACGAATAAGCTACTGCTTTTCTTTTTCAATCAATGTTACGTCCCATATCGTAGTTAATACATAACTTTACGTCGTTTCAGAGATATTCGAGATACTTATCGGAATATCTAATTATTATGATATTATTTAAATTAATTTCTTTATCGAATTAATCAACGTCAAGGAAATACATATGACGTTTATGGAAAGCTTGAAATCAATAGCATATCTCTTTCTCTCTTTCCTTCTCCTTCTCTTTTCACTTTGTTAGAATAATTTAGTATGTAAATATGTACATAAATAAAATCTACAATAAAATAACATGATTCATTCGTCAGTGGTATCGATCTAGCGAAATTTTCCCGATATGCCGTTTGCATACAACGCAATTTGTTAACAATACGTTACATTAACATAAACTATTATTGTTAATTTAGTTACTTGCAATTATGATTGTTTTCCTAAAATCATTTCATCGAAGCATAGTCAGTAGAACAAACATTCGGATTCATGATTGATGATTAATTATAGATTGGAAACGAGAGGTAGTGAATTCAAACATCTCGCGTTAGTATACTGCTCGTTCTCGATATACATATTATTTATCATTATCATATTCCACCATTATATTTATTACGATCACGTATACACTAAACATATATGAATCGAATCATACTGACTTTGTTAAACAAACAATCGTTTATTAATATGAAAAGAAAGACCACTATTGTTGTATCAAAGATTAAGATTTCGATCTATAACATTTAAAAGATTTAAAACATATATATATATACTTCTTAATAAAAATAAAGTCTAAAGCAAAGTCTAAATAAAAAGCGTGACAATGAAGAATTTTCCTATATTTTTCATTTATAAAAAGTTTTAAAATATGTTTAATGAATATATCGAATTGTATAAAATCGATTTGGCAGATAACGCATTATTCGAGATTTTCGATTTTCGATGAATACACGAATATATGAAATTTATTTTAATAAAAAATATAATGGTCCGAGCGGAGACAGACAATTTTTGATAAATTAATGAAATCGTAAAATGAACAACTCGAACGTATATTTGTTTTTTTCTTTTGAACATTATATCAGGACACAAGTGAAATCATCGTTTAACAAATCACCTTGCTGACGGTTTAATGATGCACAATAAATTTCTCATGTACACGTTAATTTGTCGAAAGAAGAAAAAAAAAAAAGAAAAAAAGAAAGGAAAGAAAGAAAAAAAAAAAAGAAAGAAAAGAAAGAAGCGACAGAACGAAACTTGACAAAAATAGCTTATTTTAGACACCCTAATAGTGGCTCGCTCGTTTAACGACGTAAAAATACTTGTGTTCTTCTCCCATTCTTTTTTCCCCTCATATAAAAATCACAAAACATCCTCTTAATTAACCGAGCCGCAGAGACGCGTATCTCGAAATGCCGTTGCCCAATTTAAATGATCCACCACCGTTTCCCGCAATCATCCTTCTTTTACAACAAAAAAGAAGAAAAAAGAAAGAAAGAAAAACAAAAAGAGAGAGAGAGAGAGAGAGAGAGAGAGAGAGAGAGAAACAAGAACACTTCTTTCTCTAGCATTGCGGTTACAGTTTCCGTTGCCGAGAAGATTCTAAAAAAAAAAAGAAAAGAAAAGAAAAGAAAAGAGAAAAAAGAAAAGAGAATCCTCGAATGGTGGAACAAACAACGAACCGCGGACGGGAAGCGACCGCACTATGCGGATAAAAATCCGCACGGTTGGCATCGTGGTAGTATGAGAGACAGGAAAACAGAATGAGGGAAAAGGAAAGGAAGAGATTTTTTTTTTGGATGCCTGCCAAAAATTTCGTCATGACGAAAACTCCGCAGTGAAACTCGAGTCGTTTTCAAAGGAAAACTTCGTTCCCCTCGTCTCCGTACCCCTCCTTTTCAAGCAAACTAGTCTTCTTCTATTCCTTAAAAAAGAGATAGAAAGAGAGAGAGAAACAAAATGTCGAGGAACACCGAGCAAAAAAGAAAAATTGTACTTTGCTTTCGATTGCAAATGTTGGATTCGAAAAATAACCGATTCGAGAAAGATTTATTCGCGTTCTAAAAACAAAAGTTCGATCTGACTTGCGGTTTTATGGTCGATAGCCTCGACCTTGCATACCCTTTCTCTCACTCCCCATAATACGATTTCTCTTTGTTTTTATATTTTATTCATCCTTTATATTATTTTCTTTTCTTTTTCTTTTTCTTCTGTTTTCTTTTTTCCAACGAGAACGAACAAAAAACGAGAAAAACCGTATAAAAAAAAAAGAAGAAGAAGAAGAAAAATTATCAATCTTTTTTTGTTTAAGTATTACTACATGCGAACGATATTCAATCAAGAATATATAAAATAAATGATCAATGATACACACGCGCGCGTACTAGAAAGAGAGAAAGAGAGAAAGAGAGTGAGTGAAAAACATATACAAATTAAATCTATTTTTTGTGCGTTTTACATTTCGCAAATTCATGTGGAACTACTACGATCCAACGGATACGACAGAATTGGCATGTGCCGATGGTGTAATTTTATTGCAACTGCGGGAACGTACAACCCATAGATTACGACCGCTTGATGGGGGGGATTTTTGGTCCCATACAAGCATATTTTGTTCAAGCATTGGATCAATGGATGGTTTGTTTCATGATGGTCAATGTGTTACACTAGAGACATGGAAAATTTTCGTCAGAGGAGAAATGATTCTCTCTCGCTACTGCTATTTGATCGTACCCCACACGAGTATAGTTACTCTTCCAACATTTTCAGACATTATAATTCAAATGAGCGATACATACAAATCCTTCATTTGTAGACGATGCATAATAACATCGTAATATAATAATCTAACATAGTAATTTAGTAAAGATTAGTGATGGTACGATGATCAAAATAAAAGACTATTAAAACTAGTAAGGTATAACGGAGCAATTGCAATTTGTATTTGTTTATTATACAATTTCATGTAACTCTTTTTGTAAAAACGAATATGATGATATGAAATAATTCTTTTTTTAAAGTATCACGTAATAAAAAGACTTATAACAAATTAATAAATAAAATATTTTAAATAGTATCGTTTCGACAATATCTTTTTTATAACTACCGTTTATTTATACTCGTAAATATCTTCTCTGCAATATGATTGTTAACAAATGAACGAAACGTAACGGTCAATAATACGTTTTGCATATGGATTGATTCGTGGATTTGTCATTTGAAACGAGATCGATGTTGTATATTTCTGGTTGTCCCGGTCCAAACAAATAACGGAAACGAGATATATACGTGCATACACACTTTAGTGAAATATGATTTTAACGCTGAACCGAAATGTGAGACATTTTTTTCTCTTTTTTTCCTTCTTTTATTTTTTTATTTTTTATTTTCATTTTTTTTTTTTTAAGGTAAAGTTACGCTTCGATATCCAATCATTATATCAATGTATATCATATTTCACGTATATCATATTTAATATAGGTATTGCAAAGATTATTTTGATCGGATTAACTCGGTCCAAAATTAACTAAAAACTATATATATTAAAGAAAACATTTCGAATGAATACTGTATACTTTAGAAATAAAATTATTTATTTATTCCTTTAAAATGTATAAAAAGATATAATATAAAATAATGGAATATAACGAAGGAAATAAAGTTTAACTACAATAAAAAAAATAAATAGGTGATTAAAAAATAGATTTAATTTTTAGTTAATTTTTGAACATAGAAAGATCACGGCAAACAGACTAAGTACCTAATTACGTTTTTAACGAAAGCTACTTTACTATTATAGACATTTAAACGAAGGATCTCATAAAGTTTTTAACGATATTTTTAACGATAAAGTTTTTCTGATCTATTTGTCTCTCTTTCTCTTTCTTTCTCTCTCTTTTTATCGATGATATGAATATCACAATAATAGCTTATAGATACACAGTGTATCAATATGTCTTTTTTAACATGGTAGAAGCCACCGTGCAAAAAAAAAATCTTGTAAAAAAAGTCACATAAAAATTGATTTGCAAAAAATATGAAATTTGTATTAAACGAATATAAACTATTAAAAAAAAAAAAGAAGAAAGAAAAAAGTAATAAAAAATGTAGAAGAGCGTTCAATAGAACTATTTTATTTAATGAACGCATAAAAGAAATATTAATGTGTCAAGGAAACTATAACAAAACAATATTTGCTTTTTTAGATACTCATAATTTTCTATGAACTAATCGGCATGCAATTTTTAACAATTATAACATCGTAAAAATATGTAAAAGTAAATAAAACGTGTAAATAAAACACCGTTATAGAAACACCATGTAAATGTGAATCGTATAAAAAAAAGAAAATATTGCATAAAAAAAAAACCATATAGATACAAACGTGTATCTAATAATAGATATCATATCCACTATGAGCACATACGTTATTACATAAAACTCTTGCTTACTCGAGCGCCATAACCAGTGACATTTATCAAATTGCACAATTCGTCACGTAATTCTTAAAACGTTAGATAACTCGTAGTTTGAAAAAAAAAAGAAACGAACCCCCCAAAAAAAGAAGTAAATCGATCTTATCCGAGCCACGAAAATAACGTTCGAATTTGATTTCCATAGGAAAATAAACTTCCCAAGCTGACTTTAAAAATAGGAAGACTTACTGTCGTGTATAATTGATCGTCGAAATTTTTTACGATTTCTTCAATTTCCCTCGTGATTTGTACGTTTAATCGTGGAAAGATAAATTAAAAGTTGTCATATGAATCGGAATAGAGGGAATCGTAAATGAAAATGGAAAAAAAAAATAAAAAAATAAAGGAAAAGAAAAGGAAAGCAAAAAGAGAGAAAAATCGACGTTTAATTTCTTATCTTCCCTCTCGCCTAGAAACTAAGTCTTTCTAGAGTAAAGCTCTGAATCGTAAAGCTACGAACCTAATTTAGCAACGTAATAAACTAGTAATGAAACACTATCCGTATATAAGTATATACGTAGGTATATATGTATGAGTGTATGTATGTATATATGTATATACTACCACGTTGTCCAGTCACGTATCACGTCTTTTCGGAAATGAGTTCTAATTCGCGTCTCCTCTTCCATTGGTAGACTTCGTGACTCGTATGTATGTAAGTCTCGTCTCGAATGTAAGGCGCGAACGATGAAGAACATTGGAAAAAGACAAACAAGTACAAGGTTAAAAGAACGAGGACATGTTATTCCAAGATTCTTCTCTCTTCTCTCTTCTCTCTTTCTCTTTCTCTTTCTTTCTCTCTTTTTCTCTCTATCTCTTTAAACACATCTTCCCCACCATCCGATTCAACATTTTTAAGAACCATTGCACTATCTCCGGAGTTTACGAGGAAATAATGGAGACGCGTGACGAGAATCAAAAAATTTTATCCTTATCTTCCATCGTCCATTCTCATTTTCGAATTTCTTGATACAACATTTTTTTACAATGTTTTTTTCATACGTAATGTACGAAATATAACATATAATTGTTTAATATTCTGTATAATAATTTGTTTCATATTTTACGATACTCGTATGTGACTTATAATAAATATTTTTACGACAAATACTATCCTGGAAATATACAAAAAAAGAGTAACGTGATCTCGTATATTGATTATCCGAAAAAATCTTTTCTTTTGCAAAGAAAGGATTAATATCAAACGATGGTAATCCGGATAAGATAAAAACAAAAAAAAAAGAAAAACATGAAATTGTGCGTCATTGAAGCATTTCCGTTCGTGTTTTACTCATTGATATGTTATCTCAAGTTACGAGATTATTTATAATAACAATAGATGCACGATAATAGAACGAATAAAATATCTATGAGATAACGACAAGACATTGTACGAAATTTTAATCTGTTTCTTTAATGGAAAAAAGAAAGAAAAAAAAAAATAGAGACATTTTTATCTCTCGAACGAATAGGTCAAACACCATGTCGTGAGAAAATATTTTAGCATTTCGTTAGAAAATGGTAAAAACAATAATTTTTCTAATACATTAGTATACGATTAGTTGTACAAAAAGAAAAAGAAGAAAAATGTTGAGAATATAGTTACTTGCAAATCGATATTCATTAACAACTCAGTCTACCGTTTTTACATATTAAAATGTCAGACGAGAGAAAGTGATTTCTGTAATCGCATTCGAACATTTGTATAAGTACTGGGTAGCTCTTCACGTACATACATGTATGTGTGTGTGTGTGTGTGTGTGTGTGTGTGTGTGTGTGTGTGTATGCGCGAAAGAAAACCGGTATCTGTACCTCGATTTAAAATTGTTCGGCTAATTGCCTTGTTCTCGACTTCTTATAATCGAACCTTTTTCTCGCAAATATTGCTACCTGATTTCAAAGCTCTAGAGGAACATCTCCACTAGTAAACTCGTTTAATATTTCTTTGAAAATCACCTACAACGATCAACCGCGAAAATTGTCGCGAAATTAGTTTAATAAGTTCACTTCAAAGTGACATCCCGCGGCAAGATGTCATCTCGTTGAAGTCCTTCCTTTATCGCTACCACCAATCTAATCTTAGAGAAACATTTTCGATACTCGTGAAAAGCAAACTAGAGAGAGAAAGAGAGAGAGAGAGAGAGAGAGAGAGAGAGAGAGAGAGAGAGAGAGAGAGAGAGAACGTATATGTTTGTAGAGAAACTGCCGTCACCTTTATAGCGAATTAGATTATGGTATAAATGGTTTATTTGTCGCGGCATTACCGGGAAACTCATTAGAGTCGAGTAAGAGACGCAATCAACATAGTGAAACAAGCAAAAATTAGAGATGAGATATGAATTAGGAAGATACGAGAAAATTCCATTTTCTTCGAAAGGAAATGCATCTTTCATCTTTCTTCCTTCCTTTCGTGTGACATATCTTTTCTTTCGTTTAAAATTTTCGTTTACATTTTCGAGGAAAGCAAATGTATAAAGCGAACGAAAGAAAGGATACAACAAATGGACACATATCAATGGATCCATACGTTTCGCATTTTTGTATAATATATGTCCGAATGAGAGAAACTCGAACGATGGCTCAAGGGACGTTTAGAATTTTATGAAAACGATAAAAAAACACACACACACACACACACGAGGAAACAAGAGAGTCGATTTGATTCGGAGCTTACGAGACTCATCGAATAATTGAACCGGACGAACCGTTTATGGTGCGCATGGGAGGGAGAAAGGAACGACAAGTAGCAGTCGAACAACGGTAAAATCGTGGAACGAGAACGAACGAAGTCATCTTTAAGTCTGATCTTTCTTTCAGAAAAGCATTCGAAATAAATTTTGTAAAAGGTATTTACAAATATTTCATCGATAGATCGTAATACTTTTGATCCTGCGTAAATTTCGAAAAATTGTACGTCGATGTGATCAAAAAGAGAGAAAAAAAAACAGAAAGAAAGAAAGTAAAATACGAATTTTTTATATCCGTAGAAAATTTTTTAGCGAACAGAGCTCGAATTGGATAGCTATTAATAATCGGATATGCACGATCCGAGCATGTAACCTTTCGCGTAAGTAATGTCGAAACGATCGGCAGTATGTTACATGCGGTTAATCCTATAAGCGTCGCTTCTCCCCGCGTATTTTCCATGCTGTCACGATGAAATTTGCGACAACACTCTCTCTTTATAATTCAATACAACAGCGCCAGCTGGCTTTTGCTCGTGATCCGTGATATATAAGTCTAAAATAACAATAAAAGGGAAAGAAAGAGAGAGAGAGAGAAAGAGAAAGAAAGTGGAAAAGAGAAAGAAAGAGAAAGAGATACAAGAACGACTTGATACGCGGAAACAACAAATCTACTCACCACGTTTTCGTAATCATTTTTATAAATCCAAAAGTTTTTATATCCGAGATACATTCTTACACACACAAAGAAAATATATCACTTGGAAACATTTGTAATAATCGAAATACGTACGATTATATATGTTATGTTTTTGTATTTTTTTCAATGACAAGAAAAAAAAAAAAGTGAGGAAAAGAGCTAGTACACCTGACGGCGTTCAGGCGAGAACTGAAAGTCGACGAAGGCCGAACGAGCAAGCTACCTATACTACCAACCTACCTATACCACCTGCGGCTTGCAACCTCGAAGAAGAAGGAGAATGTGAAGGAAGATGTAGGAGAATAGCGGATACTTTCAATGGCCTTTATGAGAAAACCGAACGTCCGAGCTTCTTCTTCTTCTTCTTCTTCTTCTTCTTCTTCTACGGTTTGTGCAACGTACGGTAATTCGTGTCACGAAATCGGTAAGAAAAAAGAAAGAGAGAAAATATCGTCGGTATCTCTATTGTTATTTATCGTTTTCTAAAATTAAATTCTAATCTATCACGAAATATTCTCTATTTTTGTTTTCTTACAAGTTAAACGATAACATATGTTTCTGGAAAAAAAAAAAAGAAAAAAAGAAAGAAATTTTATTATTATTATTATATATATATATATATATATATATATATATATATATATATATATAGACACATATATAAAAAGAAGAACGTTTTACAGTAATATTTCTCGTATTTTCTGAATGCTCCGCGAATGTACTTTTTGATATCGAAAAAAGGATCAAGAAGATCTCAGAGATGATATACCAAGTGAAATAATATTTCACTACTGGCTCTTCTATATATCGTGGTTTATGTTATTCCTACCGTTTCTTTAAGTGTATACTCCTTAATGGAAGCCGACGATATAAGAAAAAGGTCCTTCTTACGGTTGATGATAATCTATCTCAATTATCTTTACCATATGATGTCTTCTTTGAATAAAGAATGCATCTCACATTTATTATTCTCAGTTAATAACGCAATCTCTTAAATTACACGTATGTATGATTCATCCATTGGTATATAAATAATCGTATATGAAATCGCAGCAATATAAAGTAAGTTTTACTGTTCCATTCGATTTCTTCTCATCGTTAAGCTATTAGATCGTCGAGCAAATTATAATAAATCGTTCGATCGAGCTTTGAAAAATGAAGAAAATGCTTGAAAGTATCAGATACGCTATCAGATACCAATAGCTTCGAAAAGAATGAAATAAGTAGAAGTAGAACACAGAAGAAAAATGAAATAACCAAGCTGCTGTGTCTCAAGCGGATAATAAGTAAGTTTTATATATATATATATATATATATATATATATATATATATATCTGTGAACGAGTATCGTATAACCATTGTACGATTTCACGGTCACGAGAGCGTGGAAGTGGCTTTCCACGATGCTGTAAAAAAAAAAGGAAAGAAAAAAAAAGGAAAAAAAAAATATATGCACTTGTTAAAGCAGGTGTTGAAAGTCAACGAAACGACGACAACCTATCAAAAGCTGTCCACACGTTTGACATTTACATCGGAGGGTGGATGGACGTGGGGGAGGAGTGGAGAACGAGATCATATATTTCATGAATGGACAAACACTCGATGTTATTATTACTGTTACGAGAATTCCACGTTAACACGTGCATCGTTCAACAAAGGACGATATTGTTTCCATAAAAAGATCACAATCAACGAATCGAAGTACCAAAATTAATTAATTAATTATATCGATAAATAAAAGCAAGAAAATTAATTAATAATATCGACTTAAAATTATTGACAATGTATTAAATGTATCCAACGATCGATAGAATTAAATATTAATTAAGAAGAGCCAACATTATAAATACTTTCCATTTTTTTTTCCATTCGATAGTTACCCTCCTATATTTCCCTCCGATAATATAGATAAGAAAGTTAATTAACTTTGACCATTCCCGATATTTTATCGTCTACCCTCTCTGTCCTTTCGTTGCGAAGACTACGATTACATTTTGCGTAACACGTTCTCAATTGAAACTGTGCGCGAGGGAAACGAGGGTTGAGTCCGATGCAACGGCTGCAATTTGGAACAAGCGGACGTAGGCGAAAAGGAGTTTTATGAAAGTTTAGAGACGACTTACGGGAAAACGTTAAGGAGAACAGTGATAACCTCTTTTCAACTTTCTTCCGACACCCTAGGAAAATTCATAAATTAATAGATACACAGAGAAAGTATACCAGTAAAACGATGCTATCATAAGGGACTATACTATCCCTATGGGCGAGTGCTAACTTTGACGATAACTTATCTAAAATAGTTTCAAAGAGAGATGTTCACGAAATTCTCCAAATTTTCGACATCGTAAAATAGGGCTAGACTGAGCAGGACCTCAAGTTTTCTTAAGTTACAATGAACGCTCGCGATAATTCGCAAAATCGTAAAGTATTTCTCTATGAGAAGAGTTTCAATGAGAATAAAATGATACCTTACCGACTGACTAACCAATCTATCAATCAAGGTAATATCTATATTAGAAAATCATCGAGGATATTTCGAATAATATAACGCTCTAATAATTTCGATAATACCGTACTGACCGATATCTCCTTTCCAAATATATGTAGATAAATACTTATCTACCTATGATCCTTCATTCAAATTAAAAGGATTCGCGATATGCTCTCTCTCTCTCTCTCTCTCTCTCTCTCCCTCTCTTTCTCTCTTTCTTTTTTTTTCGTAAAGAAAAAGTTGGGATAGTTTGGATCTAACGGTGATTCGGTTGCTTCGCGAAGAAACGAGGAAAACTTGGAAGATTCGTCCGGGAGGAGTTCTTGAATTGGAATGGAAAAGGAACGGGAAGAGTTCTAATCGATTAGACATCCGGAGCAAAACTCCTTGGTGCTTGCCAATTTCAGTGGTACTTCGCGTCTTGTAACCTACAGTACAAGTTTCCGCGCTTTTCTTTCCTTCTCTCTTTCTTTACGAGGCCGAATGCAATAGGAGAAAAGAAGAAATTGCCAAAGTAGTACATTGTCGAATCTGTCTTTCTTTCTCACTCTCTCTTTTTCTCTTCTCTTCTACAAACGAATTCCTTCCTAACGAACGTTTCTCTCTCTCTCTCTCTCTCTCTCTCTCTCTCTCTCTCTCTCTCTCTCTCTCTCTCTCTCTCTCTCTCCCTCTCCCTCTTTTTCATTCTCTTTCTATTTCTCTTTCTCTCTCGACGAACAACAAAGTTCGAACGCGAAATAACGATTTTATCTGAAGCTTTCGTCATGGAGAGGAAAAAGAAGAAGGAGAGAGAAAGTGAGAGAAGAGAAGAGTGTGTGAGAAAGAGAGGAGTTGGGTGGACAAAAATCATACTCAAAATTCGATATTCCCTAATTAATTTCCATAATTAACGAGACCGAGTACTCGTACGACTTTTCTCCTAACAAGCATTCGTTTTCTCGTGGAAATTACAAAATTAGAGCGTCATGATTGCCATTCTGCTCGAAGATTCGCCAAATAAAATCTCGGAAACAATTATCGTTATTTTCCACGAAAGGTTCCTCTCGACTATTTATTCAACCCTAGAGTAGAAACTTTGATATTCCACTTCCCACTTGTAAAATAATTAATTAATCATTAAACCTGTATAAGTTTGCGAATTTACGTCGCTAGGAGCGATCTTTTTGAAGGGCCTTTTTCTTGCTTCGCAGAGTGGAAAATCTTTTATTTAATCATTATTCAAGACTTCAAGACTTCTTTTCTTTTATCCTTTTCTCATCAACTTGCTTCTCTCTGTCTGTCTTCCTTTTTCTCTACTCGCACCTTTTTCCTGATAACATCCATTGCCCTATTTACTTGTTCCGCGACAAACTTTGTCCGAAAGAAAAATCTATTAAACAAAGAAAAAAAAAAAGAAAAAAGAGTGTAGAAAATCGACGTTGCAATGTTTTTATTAAATTTACTTTCAACGTATCAGAAACTCGTTGTCATTAAAAATAAAAAAAAAAAAGAGAGAGAGAAAACAGTAACTTTATTCGATTATATGGTCAGTAGGTTCGGTTCCGCAAGCGTTACGCGAATAAAGAAACTTTACTATATATATTATAGAGGTTTACATAATGAAGGAGTAGCGGGTTAAGGGGGAGGGAATGTAAAGCACAGCCCGTACCAGGGCGAAACGTTTCTCTCCAGAATGTGTCGGATGATAAAATACCGCGTAAATAAACTTTAAACGATGTAGTTTTTCGACTGCACAAGTAAAATATGTGAATTTTACTCGACTATTTTAAATGTACATATATATGTTTTATATGTATATATGTGTATATATATTATATCTATATGTATATCTGACTATTGTAAAATAAAGATGACGAATTAATCTATTCAATGTTTTCTACATTTCAACGGGCTTACACACACGAGATCACATAACTAGCTATTTAAACACCTTTACAAGCAAAAACTTAAACATCACATAATTTATACAATGAAAAAGTAGACAGAGTAGATAAAGATGCTGTAAGAGAAATAACTACAAATGTATTAAGAATAGTTACAGTTTTTAGACGCAAAGTTAAAAGATTACTATGAAGATTAGTAACAGATATATGTGTATATTACGTAAGACTTAAGATATGTAATATATGATATTCAACAAAGTTAAACCAACTGTAAAAAAATTGAGGAATTTTATCATGACAGGAAAAGAGGAAAGAAGAGAGAGAGGAGAGAGAGAGAGAAAGAGAGAGAACAGTGTAATAACGAGACTTCTAATAGAACATACTACTAGTTTAACATCATCATACATATTTAAACAGAAAAGTCAAACAAAGTAGAAAGATTACGACAAGTATTTAACATATATTAATATATCACAGATCAATGGCATGCAAAAAATGAAAACACATTCTTGTAAAATTGTTCACAAATATTAAATAACGATAAATAAAATTTAAATATATTAATAAACTTTCGCAAAAGTCTTGATATATTGGAGAAAATATAAAGTATCTGTAAGTAGATATCGACAATAAGCATAGTCATAGTTCGTTTTAAAAAATAAAATTAAAGGAAAAAAAAAAAAGAAAGAACAATTTCTAAGAAGAGATAAAAGTCATTGAATTAAGTTCTCGTTTCTTCGCTTCTCGTTCTCTTTTTCGAACAAGTTGTCTGACAACTGCAACGATCGTGTTCGTCGTTCCATATCGATCGGAACGAAACGAGCACAACTATATTTTCCGATGCTTTAAGCTATCCTTTAAAAAGACATATTTTCTCTCGCTAACCTCTAATAGCCCTATCGTCATATCTCCAACCCTCCTAGCAGTTATCGTTGATCGAACGACCAGTTTCATTCTAGCCTTACATCATTTTTATGCTCACTATATTTCTGAGATCGGTCAAAATGTTCAGACACGAATGATGCATTATTTAGAATGCAATTCGGTCGAAACCACTGAACCATCTCGGTTGGTCGCGGTCAAAAGCAAACGAGAGATAAAAATACTACATAAAGACGGTATACACATAGGACCAATGTACATATTTGATTACGTTAGTAATATGTGTACGTATATATGTGTGTATCTATATAATATGTACAGAAAAAAAATATATATACTTTCTAATGGATAAAAGCTTCTACGGAAAATCGATAGCATTGAATTCTAATAAAATTCGATTACTCTTACATTTACTTTGAATTACTCCACCTCTCTTTCTCTTTCTCTCTTCTTTTCGTGTGTGTGTGTGTGTGTATGCGTTAAAAAAAGAAGAATAGGTATTTGAGAGAAGAGTACAAGCTTTAAAATTCATTGAACTACCGCGCAACGAGAACCCTTTTCCCTATTTTCCTCCCAACGCGAGGTGTGGCGCATGAATCGCATATGTGCTGAGAGATTGCATTATTTAAATGTAATTTCTTCTTCGATCGTCAACAAGAGCCAACTAGATAAGCTTTAAGTCGTAACCTAGTTGTAACCTGCTCGTAATAATCCTGTCGCGTAAACTCCGTAGTATGTTAGTCGTTTATTTAACAAGAAAAATATTTTTTATACCGTCCTATTTTATCTAGTATCATCCTTCCTGACGAATACGTTTCTCTTACTGTCTTGATCTGAAAATAATTTTAATATACGAATATAAGATGAAGTTTTCGATTCATTTGAAGAAAGAAGCTTAATTGACACGATCAGAAAATATTTTTTACATCGTTTTCTTTTATTTAGTATCATCCTTCCCGGCGAATACGTTTCTCTTACTGTCTTGATCTGAAAACAATTTTAATATACGAATATAAGATGAAGTTTTCGATTCATTTGTAGAAAGAAACTCAAATGACACGATCAAAACACGAGCGTTTCCTCCCCTCGAATACGGAGTAATTGAAAGACCGTGTTGAGGTCGTTAATCCATCCTAAATTACGTTCTCGGTGTTACTTCGGGCCCTTCTTTACGACCCTTACACAAACACAGCTTTTTGGGATTAAACACGCCGCATCCCCTCTCCTTCCACCACTCTCTCTCACCTCTTCCTCCTCCTCCTCCGCCCCCACCTCATCCCACAAGACTCATTAACGATCGTGAGTTAATTAAGCACGACGATAAATTACCACTCGATTATACGTGCCTAGAAAGTCTTCGAAAGGACTTCCGTGCGTGATCGAACGCTAATCCTTTCTCGATTTACTTTTTCTTTTCAATTCGAGAAATGAATTTACGTATTCCTTTCTCATAAAATTTAGCGTTACGTAAGCTTGTTAAAAAAAAAAAAGGCGTAAAAGAAAAAACAAATAACGAAAAAAGTGTTCTCTTTCAACTTTGACCACGCCGACGACTAATCGACATTTACTTTTCTTTGAACTAGCTACGAAATGATCGTTGTAAAAGTTTAAAATGAACGAGAGAGAGACAGAGAGAGAGAGAGAGAGAGAGAGAGAAAGAGAGAGATGTCCGACTGGTGGAGACCCTTACGCTCGGACTCCTGCGGTTTATGGCGTTAATTTAATCTGCATTTGAATTTAATTAAAATACGAGTGCACGGACGCGAAATACGCCCGCCGTTGACAACTTTATGCAAATTGAAGCGGAGCTTGGAATCGAAGCAACGTAAGTACTAATTTATGCTTCTCCGACTACGAAGACGTAAGCTCAATTTGTATATGTATGTATATATGTATGTGTATGTGTGTGTGCATGTGTACATATATAAATACATATATGTATATTTAAACTTTTAGTCTCTTTAAAATCAGGTTTATGTTGCTCTTATCGACATTCCATTTACTATTTTTTTTTTTATATCTAAAACTCTTGATATTCGAGCTTACCAATTCTTCTATCTGTCTACCTCCTCCCCCTCTCTCTCTCTGCTATAAAAAAAAATAAAGAACAAAAAGAACAATAATAACAACAATCTCGATCAAATTTATCTTGGCACGTATACAAGAGAACACGATGAACGGTCTCGTAGATGAATGAAGAGAAGAGAGAGAGAGAAAAAGATGGAACGTATTCGTAATCTGATGGGAACGTACGTACGTACGTACGTACGTATGAAAAATGCATGCAACTGGAAGGATCGTTATGCTAATCCTCGAGTACGACACGCCAGTTTTATATACAAAACGACGTGTGTCGATTCATAGTTACGTCCTTTATACAAACACACAAACGAGAATCTAACCACACATCGATGGTAATTAAAACTGTCCGTTGTATTTACACACCGAGTGAATAATTCGCCTCCATTCGACATTGTTTTCGTCTTACCTTTATGTTTTTCATTATACAAACGTCTAAGTATTCGTCTAACGTATCTTCGTATCTAGTTTAATTACTTTCGATCGTCTTGAACATTATTAATATTTCAGAAAATTGATTAATATTTAAGAGAAGAAAACGATACAACGAACTAAAATGAACACTCTCGTTTCGCTATTAAACCTAATACATGTGCTTATATCTTTTTGACGAAATAAAATTAAAAGAAAAGAAAAGCACTTAACTATATAAATCGAGCTTCGAATCCGAATATTTTTTATAGTGACGAAAAGAAAAAGGAAAAGAAAAGAAAGAAAAAAAAAAATTAGAAACAGGATCGAACGTAACATAACGTCAGAAAATTACAGTTCTCCTTGGTGGCATATACGAAGCGTACTATGTAAGTTACTGGGCGGAGTCCAAGCGGATGTTGATATCGCGCTTAATAAAATGGCCGAGTCCTTTATAAAACAAGGCAAGGTTTCTGTACGGTCGTTGGACGATCAAATGATAATTTTCGCTTAACTTTAGCCATTGTGTAAACACGGTAGCGAGATTATTATTAATGCACGGTAAAATCAGCGTGAGGCTCTTTGTGTTACGTAATCTTTGGTCCTATTTCGACATGAAAAGCCCTATTCTGCTCCTTCCTTCCTTCCTTCCTTCCTTCCTTTCTTCTTCTTTCCTTCTGTTTTCTTCTCTTTTCCTTTCTTTTGTCATTTACCTCGTACCGCGTTAGAAAAGCAAATTTGACGATTCGAACACCTCAAACGAGAACGAATAGCACGTTAAATAACGATTTCGTTTTCGCCGGATGGACTTCAGAGTTTGGTACTTGGTTTTCATTATTACGAGAAGCGTTATTCCGGCAGGTGCTCGAGACTAACGACCGTTTAATTATTCAGCTTTAATTGCGAGCCTCTTATTAACGGCGTACGTGCATTACGCGCGATACGCTTCCATTTCGAGCGAACTCCGGACGAGCGAGTAATTCGTTTCCTTCTTTTCCGGAAAATTATATCGTCCTTGCCGGTAGTTTTGCGTTTTCGTTTCGCCGAACTATTTTTCTCGAATATTAAGCGCAGATATACGTATCTATATGAGAACGCAGGTGATATGTAAACATATATATATATATATATATATATATATATATATATATATATATACGCATGAATTTTCGGAGTAACCTTTAAAGTTAAAGAATTCAAAGTTACACATTTATCTTCATTTTCACGTTTCATCAATCGCTAATCGTATAAGAATCCTAACGTCCATGATAAAATATCTATCTTCTTCTTCTAAATAATTTTATATATTACGCATAATAAATATTAATTTTATATAAACGTATAATAAATATTTAACCTATCTATACTTAAATATAACGCTAAATCGCTTTATCGTTAATAAGTAGTACGTTTTAATTTCACATATCTTAAAACGGGTTCAACTATCAATATATTAAAAATTATTGTAGTTTGACTTACGTATGGAGAAGAGTGAGATCGTAATCTGGCTTCCACTGAGTTTAATAAAACCATAATAGAATAACACTACCAATTAAGAAGATATTATTTAGTTTAATTATAACGATATAACGAGATGTTCATCTCTCCGCGTCTCGGCACATACTACGTACTTACTCGTGCCAGTTTATACAGGTTTCGTCGATGATAAACAACAAAAGGAAAGAAACAAAACAAAGCAAAACAAATGCCTGGAGAATTTCCGAGAAAAGCACGAAGCAAAGATCTTCGAGCGACAAAGAAAAACAAAAAGGACAACAACTGTCTGCCGCTTTATTCGAAAATAGAAATGTAAATATTTTGCTTTTTATGTAAGAGAGTGTAAACGTCCGGTCACGTTAACGCGTTGCTCTTTTATAAATGAGATCGTTTTCAATACGCATTTATAAATTGAAATTAATTTCAATAATACATCTTTTTTTTTTCATGGGTTTCAATAATTATGCAAAGACAATATATAATTTCAAGGATATTATACGTGCTATGTAATCATATTATATAAAATGATTTTTAATTCTAAAGTGAATATACGTAGATTATTAAAATAATATTTGATTTGAAGTGTTAATAAATTGAAAATGTTTAATGATAGTATCATTAATTATACTTTCTATCTCTGTTTTTAAGAGGATTGTCTAACCGAGGATTAACAATAAAAAATTAATTAAAAAGAAAAAATATTATCGTTTTTAGATTAATCCAATTATTCGATCTAAAAATATTCATAAAAAATTCGAATCTATTCGTCCAAGATTCGAATGTATTTGTAAATACCGTTTATCAAAATGTAAATTAAAAAAAAAAAAAGAAAGAAAGAAAAACCTATTTCAAAATAATATACATACGGACTTCATTTATATGGCATGAAATAGAGTATTATTTACTACGATAATCGCGTATTTTTTGTATACTTTTTAAATCGATTTATTTTCAACGAATCGAAAAATAATTAATCTTTTCGCTACGATAATCCTGCGTGTCAGAACATCCCAATACTGAATAGATATTTGACGCATTTTATACCACCAATCGACAGGTGTTTTTTAATTTCATTTTTATTAGTTAATATCAGAGATCTGATTTTCCCATTATTCTAATATAATACCTACGTACAATATACGATCCCGATAAAAAAAATATTCGCATAGCTTCTTATTAATAAATTTATATCTTTATATTAAACAAATAATAATTATTAAATATATTTGTAAATAATATTAAATGCATCCGATATTCTTATAAAAAAATAAGGTTAATAATATATTCAAAGATATAAAAAAATATATAAAATGAAGAGCAAGTGCGGCTATATTTATAAATATTGAAAATTCTATAAAATTGATGAGAAATACGATAAATTTTCACGAAATAAACGAGAAATAAGATTATTTTTAATCTCGATTACTTTTAATCGATATACTTCGTGCGATATACGATATTACCAGTATATCGAATTAAAAAGATATCTCCAAAAAAAGAAAAAAAGAAAATAAAAAGACGAAGGACGATCTCTATTAACGTCTGTCAAAGACAGTAGCAATGATTTTTTTGACAACGAATAAACGAGTATATTAATTTTTATATCTTTTTATCCTACGAATGATTGTATAAAATTTTATTCTATTATGAAACGACGTTGACTGGACTTCGATCCTTCGACAGATTTGACATTTTATTGAAAATAATAACAATCGAGAATAAATAATCGAGAAGGAAGTTTCATTCGTTCCGAAAAAGAAAAAAAAAATAGAAGAAAAAAAAATAAAAAAAATCCACCTACGTTTATTTTCCTCTACTATTTCAATCCTTTTTCTATTTCTTTCTTTTTCTTTCTTTTTTTTTTTCTTTTTTTTTTTGTCGAGATATACGAAGATCATCCACGCACGATTTTACGAATTATTCGACGCGACAGCTTATTGTCAGACATCGTGAACAGCTGTCGATAATCGAGACGAGTCTTTCGTTAACACAGAGGCTCTAGTTAAAGCTCGTCGTTATCGGCAATTCCTCTTCCTTTTTATCGATTCTTTTTCTATATTCTTCCTATGACGTTCGAATGTCTGACATACGAAAGGAAAAAAGGAAGGAAAAACGAAGTATCATAAAAGAAAGAAAAAAAGAAATAATAAAAAGATAAAAAAAAGGGGAGAGAGAAAGAGAGATAGAGGTCTAGTAAGAAATTATTTTCATTTGTCAAGCGATAAAACTCATTTTTATGATACACACAACAGACTAAACAAAACGAACTCTATCCGTGTCCTTACTGCGACGATAGAAACGATAAAAACGAGAAGAACCAATTAAATTAAACTCATTAGCACGCTTAGGTACTTCCGGAGATATCGAAAAGAGTCTCATCTTTTATGGTTTCTTTTATCCTTTCTCTCTCTCTCTCTCTCTCTCTCTCTCTCTTTTTTTTTTTTATTTTTTCAGTATCATTTTTTTCTTTTCTTTTCTTCTTTGTTTTGAAGCACTCTCTCCCTCTTTCCCTCTTTCTCTCTTTCTCTCTCTCTCTCTCTCTCTCTCTCTTTAATTTCATCCAATAGCTCGAAGTTTCCTACGCGTTTGTACTAAAGAAAGAAAAAAAAAAGGGAAAAAAAAATAATCAAGAAAATCGAAGTCAAAATTTAATTTAAAGCTGCAATAAACCGCTGAACTTTTTATATCATGAATTTCATCTTCGAGTTCATCTTTACGCTTCGAGATTTTTCAGGATATCTCAATCAAAAGTTCGAATAAATTAATTAATCGTGAACGACGATCTCTTCCAATCGTATGATCATTTTCTTTCATCTTTGAACTCCTCGTAAGAGACATCTTCGCGGTTTCGACTTTTTTTCAAGCATGAATTAATAAAAGGATAGAAAGATGGACGAACAAACGGAAATGAAAGAAGAAGATTTTTGGGAAGGTAAGTTTCACCGTACAGAAGACGATTTATGATGTTACATAGAAAGAAAGGAAAAATATATATATATATATATATATATATATATATATATATATATATATAGAGAGAGAGAGAGAGAGAGAGTGAGAAAGAAAGAGAGAAACAGAAAGGAAAACTCAAAGGAGAATATATATATATATATATCCAAATGGATTTGAACTAGTCTCGAGCTTTGTGCGATAAGATCACTGAGAAGCATACAATGTTGAAATTATCTCGAGTCTTCGTTCTCTATCTCTTGCACGTATGCCAAGAGATGAAAACGAGAGACTGAGAGACAGAGAAAGAGAAAGAGAGGGAGAGAGAAAGAGAGAGAAACATCTATAAGACAGCATCGTTGTACCAAAACCACTTTCCTCTTCACCACGTTGCGTCCATTTCGCCCGAACGAATTTATCCTGCGCCCGGATTTCTGTTGTCTCTTTAGGCTCATTATCAAATACACCTCACTCGCTGAATTGCCTTGTTTCTCTTTCTCTTGTTCTATTCCCTCCTCTCTCTCTCTCTCTCTCTCTCTCTCGTTCTATTTCTCCCTGTTTCTCTGTCTCTCTTTCTCTTTCTCTCTTTCGTCCCTTGACTCCTATCCCCCTTTCACAATTTTCCTTTGTGTCTGAAATGATCTTGCGTCTCGATTTATAAGACCGAGTGATATGAGAGCGAGTCAGCAAAAGTAGCAACGGTATCACCATCAAGCAACCCCTTCTAGTACCGTCGGTGTTCGTAATGGTGGTGGTAGCGGTGGTTATTTGTCTCTCGAGAGTTATAATACTCGCTTTACTACTCCTCGTAAAGAAGCGCTTTTGCGCTAAATAAACTCCATCGAAATGGGTAGGAAGGAAGGAGGTTGCAAAATACATCCCGTTAGCCTCTCGAGAAGCTAATAAAAAGGCTTTTAATATTAGTACATCGCAGAAGCGTTAGGAAAGAGAGAGAGAGAGAGAGAGAGAGAGAGAGAGAGAGAGAGAGAGAGAGAGAGTCAACCGGTTTGATTTCAATTTCGTTAAATTCACCTTTCTTCACGGTTAAGAATCAACTAGGACAGAAATTACATATTTAAGATATAAGAGGTATTGTGATTCCTCAAGCGAAAACTTTCATCAAAGTGCCATAATATCAGGAAATAAATATTTATTTATAAATCGTTCAACGTACCAGCGTCCGAAAGTTTTGAACTTTCGAACACGTTGCCGACGTGGAAGGAATGAACGTACCGGAGAGTTGGCGAAGTTCATTCAATCTGTGTACTTGACACATAGTTTCCAGCGGCGCAGACGGAGACGTACCACTACGCTATGCGGATAGATTAAACAATTACATCCTCAAGTTCCTAGATTCCCGGGATTTCGGGTCAGGTCAAATGACCAAAAGTGGTTTCGCAATGGAGAGAGAGAGAGAGAGAGGAAGACAAAGAGACAGAGATAGAGAAACAGAGAGGTAGAGAGAGAGAGAGAGAGAGAGAGAGAGAGAGAGAGAGAGAGAGAGAAATGTGTTTGTAACATTCGAAATATTCCTTGGGATAGGAAATTCACTTCAAGGCCCATCTTAGACAGACTCCTTTACAAGTTTAATTATGATTTAAAGGACCGTGAATTTCTCTAGACGTTTAGATGAAAAGAAATATTTCGAACGAACGATAATAACGAAAAGAAATATTTCTTTCGTTCGTTTTATCAAATTTATCATTCCCCACGCAATTCATTTCTTTTAAAACGTTTCAGGACTATAAATCCGAATCACGAAGCTTATTCTCACACGCTCGAAAGGAAGAAAACGATGATAGGTCTAAAGGCAACGGGTTCGTTAGATACCAAACGTCTGCTGCAACCACGAAGCTTGTGCCTTCTTAAAAGGGTTGTAAAACTTTCCGGACATGATCGATCGCCAGACATTATTTATCGTTACGGTACTATCACGTCGAGGTTAGCCTGCCCCTGCCGTATCTCGCTATGAAAAATTCAAATCTCGTACTTTTCGAACTTTCGTCCTCGATTAGATCTCTTTCTTTTTTTTTTTATCTTTTTCTATCTTGTACTTACGAAAGGGGTAAAAAAAATCAAATGCGTTCTACAAAATCACAGGAAGTAGACGATGATCGTCCAATTTGCAACTTTCCATTCAAACAATGGTACAAATTGAATAGATATCAATAATTATTATATCATCAATGAATGGGATGATTGGGAATATTTTCATTCCTCTTTTTCTTTCACGCCTCTTTCTCTCTTTTCTTATTATTTTTTTTTTTTTACATACACTTGAACAATAGAATTCGGAAAAAAAGAGAACAATCGATATTTCATCGGAACGTGTCGCTCGAGTTTTGTGATAACTCGACACTGTATAAATCAACTCTTCGTAACATTCCACAATAGGTCGGTCGATTCGAAGATTCTTTTCTTGGGAAATCCGGAAAGCATAGCTGCCAGCGAATTTCACGTTACCTATCTCGATGGCCGATTAATCTCGCACACGTATTCGTCCCTTTCCACGAGGCACGTATATCGACAGGTCTAAGCAATTTCTTTCGAACCTTCTCAGCTCCTTTCTCTTCTTCCCCCTTTTTTTCTTGCTCCTTCCTTTGGTTCTTTCTCACGTTGAGGTATTGTCAGTATTAAAAATGAAGAGAGAGAGAGAGAGAGAGAGAAAAAAAAAAGGGAGAAAGAGAAAAAGAGGTGGCACAGCTCGATCACCAGACTGCACGATGCGAGCTGACGTATGAGAATACGCTTTTTATCTTCTCCGGAATCTATTTAGAAAAATGATCTCTCCCACCATTCCTTAAGCCCTTCAATCTAATACATTAAACATACCTCATATTTTATAATCTCATAATCTCATACGGTTAGAAATAATGTAGAAAGGAGATAATTAATTCAAGGAAATTAATTAATTAATCCGAAGAAATTGTTGAACGTATTTAAAGTGGTAGAATTTGATAATAATTTCGCTCGACGAATAGATCTTTAAATTATAAAAAATATATATACATAAACTCATACTCGTGGTAACGTAGTGCAATAGTAGTTCATAAAGCAAGAGGTAGAGAGAAACAGCGGAACGAGTTTTGTTTGTCAAAGAGAACCAAGACCGCCGTTGGGACACTACGTTGGTGCAGTATTGTTCGCGAGCAATAACGGAACTCTGAACAATCAGGATGTCCTGAGGAGTGATTTGCAGCTGGACGGATTCCAATTCGGCGCTGAGCTTTCGTCAGACAAATCTACTCGTTGCTATTCTCTGATCGATTATTGTAATGAATACCTCGCGGACATATACACACACCTGATATAACGATAAAATGGAATTATAAAATGAATCCGAATAAAATTGATATCCTTGTGAATTTCAAATGAATTTTATGATAGTGCCAGGTTTTCGTTTCTTCCGTAAGTTATGGAGCTAATATCGTTCCCTCGGTCCCTACGTATTCTTATCGTATAACAGAAGCTGGACTTTTAATGGCTGCTACTATAAGGAACTAATAGTATTAGCGCTAGCAGACGCTCGAGCTCTGGGAAACAATTAACTTGAAAGGCACATCGAGTCTTTTAGCGAGAGGAGTAGATTACCTGGTATACCTAGCTCGCTGGCTTCGTTAGACGTGGTTATTCACATAGATATATGTAATATCATCCTCGATCGACTGCAAATTCCGTGGCTAACTTATAAAAGCCGTTTCCGGCATTAAAACTTGTACATAATCGGAAGGGTCTGATATACTTTTTTCTTTTCTTTATATATATATAATATAAAATCTCGCGACTTCGTTCAAGAATTAATAAAGTAAACGTAAAATATAAATTACTATCTCTGTAAATTATTTTACGTAATTACTAAAGATAGTAATAAATATTCTGTTGAATGTTAAAGTTTGACTTATCTCCCATTAATCGTTTAAAAATGTTACGATATAAATATCGTAGCGATTAAAACATGGCGAATAATATCGAATTGTTTGTTCTATATAAACAGTCATGTAGAATCTACGGAAACAGAAGCAGATTTAGAATGAATTGATAACGAGTACAGGAAGAGTATCTTCCTCGGTCGATTATTATAAAAGACAACTGAAAATTTCCTTTTCTAACAAAGCGATCTCGTCGAATAATTTTCTGAATACAATTAGTTCAAATTGTCTTATTGGCGAGTAATTCGTAAGGACGACAAAAACTTTCATTTTTTACATCGTCGAACCCCTAAATATTTTATATTGAATGTATGCGATAACAAATTAAAGAGAAAAAGAAAAATAAAAAAAAAGAAGATTCTAATGGAATCTTATGCAGTTTTATGCTCGTAAAAATACAACCACTCTTCCGTTCTTTCATATTAGAAGGAAAAAAGAAGACAAAAAAAAAAGAAAAAGAAACAAAGAAACGTGCACATAATTTCCTTTCATTACCAAGGAAAGTACAATGCTACAAATCAGGAGTTAACTACGACGGAAACAAAAGATACGACGGCCTACCGTCGACAAATTTTACTGCTTGCTCCGTTTTCCATTTGTCTTAAGAAAAAAAAAAGAAAAAAGGAAGGAAGAAAGGAAGGAAGAAAGGAAGGAAAGAAGGAAGGAAAGAAGGAAGGAAGGAAGAAATAGATAGATAGATAGATAGACAGATAAATAGAGATAAAGAGAGAGAGAGAGAGAGAATGACCGAAGGAAAAGAGAAAGAGAAAGAGAGAAAAAATTGAGAAGAGTTGAACGTGCTTATTTAACGCGTCAAGATCCGCAACTTCATCTCGCGCGAGCGAGCTTTTAAAAAGATAAGAAGTGACTCTTTTAGAATGACAAATTCCACTTTGACGTAATCCGTTCGCCCCTTATTTATTCTCTCAATTCGATCGGCTTTTACTTCTTCGAAAGAAAACCTTCGAAATCCTCAAAGAAAATCCTTTCTTTTTTTGTATTTTCCTTTCCTTTTTTCTAAGTACGAAGTACGCTGTTCAATCCGTTGTAAAAACATTGTAAATGAGAGAAATTTGGTCTCCTCTACGTGTGTACTTTGTCGTAGGGAGATCTGCCTCGGAGGAAAAGACAAAAAAATAATAATAATTAAATAATAAAAGAAAATAAATAAATAAGTAAATAAAAAAAAAAAAGAGAGAAAAAGATATAAAAAGAGGATCATGTCGATTCATGCGAAAGATCAATTCGCTTAACGATCAACATCGGTTAAAATCCGAGAGAATAACGCTAGTTCCGGCTGACTGACTATGCTCTGCTTCAAATCGCTCGTGTATCGTCCCGGTGTAGCCACACGTCGAACCCGAACGGACTACGCGTCACCATTTCTATTGTTTCCAACTGACAGATCGTTATTGCCGAATTAACGCATCGCGAAACAGCCAACGGCAATGTGTCCTCGAATCTAACGGCTCGTGCAACATTCATCGGCCATTGTAACGTGATCGAGAGAATGAGAGAGCAAAAAACAAAAAGAAAGAGAGAGAGAGAGAGAGAGAGAGAGAGAGAGAGGCCCCTGGAAAATCGAAGTGACAGCAACCGCAGTGGTGGAGCAACCCGAAGGATTTACCTTGGATACCATCGTCCCAGGAGTGAGTGAGTTGAGTGAGTGAGTGAGTGAGTACGTCTATGTATGTGCGTGGGTGTGTGTGTGAGAGAGAGAGAGAGAGAGAGACTCCTGACGTTTCAGCAGCGAAGCCCTGAACACATAGATCGAGCGACAGCAGCAAGGGTCGAAGCTACATGATTAATTTAATCTAACCCTCCACACCACTCACCGCTCCGTATATGTTCGCTAGGGCCTCGATTGCCCTTCCGGCCTCCTAAAACCGACGCTGCGAGCTCGGTAAACAGCGGCATTATTAATTCTAATGCTATTAAAATTCGATAACCGACCGACCAGATCTCGCCGCTTTCATCCCAGCTACCAGGAACGAGACAGGGAATAAAGTAATGACTTTAGTGTCGTGAGTGAGCTATCCTCCTATACAGGTCGTATTATAGAACGCTTTCACGGATATATGCAGTATGTAATATCTAGTTATGTGTATATGTATGCATATATGCCTTGATACACGTATATGCTGTGTATGTTTGTATGTACGTACGTATGCGTGTGTGTGTATGCACTATGCACACACTTATGGCTAATCGTTATATATAAATTATATGTAGACGCTCGACTTTCCAACCACGTATAAATTTAGCGACTAATAATAGAAATAGTCGAAAATTATCGAATAAATCACTTGATTGCACAACGTCGCACAGATAATGCGACCTAGAGTCTGCGGATTGACCTTCAAAGAAAATTGCTAGTTTCTATATCGATTTATCACAGGTAATTAATATGTTCCTAATGATGGATATTCCTAATGATTGTAATAAATGTTAAATGAAATAAGAAAAGAGCATGGAGAAGTTCGAATAATTGTAATTTTGTTTTCTTCTCCTTCTGCTGCTTCTTTTTCGATCTTCTTTCTATTTCAATCTCTTCAATTCGAAACGAAATTCAAACATGCGTTCTCCTAACGTGTTTTATTAATTAATACAAAGCACAACATTGATATTTCGATCATGAATATTATTTCTACGTACCTAACTTATTTGTATCAAAATTAAAAATGATATATACTTTTGTTATCGGAAATAACAAGTTCGCAGAGGCGATGCGTTCTATCACACTTACTTCCAAAATGCAAAGAGAAAAGAAAATTTGATTTACATAATAAAATGTTGCCTTCACGCTTTGTAGAAATTCAAGTATGCACTCGACGAGCTCTAATCAACGTTAGAGAAAGGATACATAAAGCGAGCGTGAACGAGCGAAGAAGAGAGAGGAGAGGTACACTGAGAAAGTCAAATTTGCACGTATTCCTGTCATTCCTTTCATCATAAAGTAATATGTAATCTTCTTTGATAGTTGCAACACGCACTTCCTTTCAGATAGGAAAGCTCTTGTTGTTGATGAAGCTTTATAGATAGCTCTATGCACAAACACGCACGAACATACCTATATACTTCACAAAACACTAACAAAAAGAGGAACATTCGTTTCTCATTCTTTTCTAATCTCTTCGTGTTTCCACGAATTTACTCGTTAAAAAAAATATTCACACGATCTCTTCTACGTACGATCGAAAGAAGAAAAAAGAAGGAGAAGGAAAAAAAAAAAGAGAAAAAGAATACCTTTTCTTATTCAACGAAAAACAAATGTTCCAAACTTCGTACGTGTTTTCTCTCCTTTCAAATTTCGTATCTCTACCACAGGATTTCTCTCATCAGCGAGGATTCCGTCATGCATCTCGCATCAAAGGTGACATCTACGAGAGGTCACGACGAGAACGCGTTCTCCCATAGCGAAAACGTAAGGTAAGTTGGATCAACTAATTAAAGCGGCGCATATCTGACGGGCCTTGGCGATTAAGACGCTTATGTACAAGAGAGACAGAGACAGAGACACAGACAGAGACAGAGACAGAGACAGAGAGAGGGGAGGAGAGAAGGTAGGAGGTAGGCGAACTTAAGGAGGATGTAATCGTCTTAGGTCCGTAACGACCATCGGAGATGGGTTCTCATTAATCTTGCAACACGCCTGGAGCCGCTTGATATGCGGCCGAGGATCCTATAGGACGCAGCAGCGTGTCGTGTTCGCAGCGACACCACTACCACTAAAATGTTACCTCTATCATCGCTACTATTGCTATCATGAGAAAAGAGACTTTCACCATCGACCTAAGCAATCCTTTGGGAGTTGACGAGAGGCTTTGGGGTCATACGGTAACACTCTATGGTGCATCCCTGGTAACGTCTAGTAAAACCACTGTAACCACCGTCGACGCCATATAATGCATTCCATCCAAGATTAAGTAACCATGTTACCCTAAAGCTTTCCTATTTGCACGCAATGTGCTTGTGAAATCCATGCCATCGAATTTTGACGATTCCTTGATTCGGTTAAAGCTAAAATTTGCACGAGTATCCCGGTGGTGTATTTATATTATAGGTATTTCGAAGAGTTCTCGCAGTAATTTAGATCAGCATAAGAGATTTAACACGGTTAGAAACGTCTCTCTATTTAGCCAACTCACGGTGCCAAAGATAAGAATAACTTTTATACGTCGAGATTGACTAATCTATGTATATAAAGAAAAAAGAAAAAAAAACAAACAAAACAACTCTCGTCGAAATAATACTTAAATTCGTTTACGAGCTTTTCGGACGGTATAGGAATATTTTACTAAAAGACCCTTGAATTTGTTATCTATGCAGTCCCAAGAGAGACTCTCGTAATGGGAAGAGGTGATAGAAGAGAGAAGCAAGGATGGATGGATGGATGGATGGGTGGGTGGTTGGATGAGTGGGTGGGTTTGACTGGTTAGGTGAGTGGTGGAGGAGGAGGGAGATGATACAGAACAGAGACTCGAAAAGTTCGAGATACGTTCTCGATACGCTCTTAAGGCACCTTGTCGCGCGACGGTATGTCTTTAAGATTCCTTAGTATTCGTAGCACGGTATGGACGGATAGCTGCGCGTTTCCTTTTCAGTTCCGTGTGTGAATACGGTAGAAGAGAGCGAGCAAGAAAGATATTCGATAAGCAAGAGAAGAGAGAAGGAAAATCGAGACTCAGCTAGCTACTCGGATCGTGAACGATAAGTCTCGAGATTCTACCTCTGGTAAGAGTAGATAGAGAGCACCTTTCAGGAACACCAGGAACGTCTTGGATTCGAGATGATAGGCCGAAAAGGATAAGGAAGAAAGAGAGAGAGAGAGAAAGAAAGTGAGAAAGAGAGAGAGAGAGAGAAAGAGATGGGTGGATATTCGAGGCAAAGCATTTGAAAACGCCATTACTCTGGCGCGATCCATCTGCCAAGTTTCAAGGACTCGATCTCCTCTTGCTTGCTTCCTTTCCTTGGATCTGCTCAGACCGATCTACTTCTCCTTCCATGTCTCTTCTTACGATGAGATTAACGTGTATACACGAACGGATATACGAGCTCAGGAAACGTAGTACGCGTCAACGAGCGTTTCAACGTTTTAGTACACATACCTTTCCCTTGTGTACTTGATATATGTTCGCGAATATAGGAACTATTTCGATTAATGAAGATGAACCTTCTCTCGATCGTATGAGATATGTAAATTCCTAGAATAACTTTTGGGAAGGTATTACGTTAGATTTCTTTGCTTCGTTGAAGATAAATTACTTTCTTAACGTTGAATAAATGATTGAAATCAGTTCTTACTCTCTCTCTCTCTCTCTCTCTCTCTCTCTCTCTCTCTCTCTCTCTCTCTCTATATATATATATATATATATATATATATATATATATATATATTTAATTATTCTAATTAAGATGATCATTGATTTTCAAGTCAAATACGTTTTCGACTTCGCATTTAAAACGATCGATGAAGTTTTATTCCTATATGTTAATCGAAGTTTTTTTTTTAATCGCGCAAACATTATTAAAAAATTATATTTATCGTCGATCAAATATAGTTTGCGTATGTAATTAGATATGTAATTGTTGAAATTGCGAAAAACTAGGAATTTTAAACCCTTTCTCTATACTTCCTTTCCTCCTTATTCCTCCCTTCATTGAATAGCTTCTATTTACCCTACTACTTGGTGCTCTGACACGAATTATCGGAAATCGACTTTCCATGGAATAGATAGAGGATTATGTGGCGTCACGTGTTTGTTGGCCCTTGGTACTTGTGCAAATCGCAAACAGGTGCAGAATCTACAAATTTCCCATAGCTTTTATACAATCCTATCTGTAAAATGTATCATTACTATTCTAATTGATCGAATTCGAAGAGAAATGCAAATCTTAAATCGACTTCAACAATCTTCTCGAGATAATTAAGACAAATTCGTTCATAAGTTTTCTCTCTCTCTTTCTCTCTCTCTAAAATATATATACAGATATATTTTTTGTTTCCTTATCAGAATCAGAATCGTACTTCTGTGGATTCACTGCGAAGGATTAGGTTATCTATTCGAAATACATTCAACGAATGGAAATTATCGGGATTTGCATAAATCTTCCTTTATCCTCCTTCGCGAACAATTAAGGTTGCAGAGAGTGGTGAGATCGAGGAGTACAAAACAGGCATCCGCTTCGATAATTTCCTATCGGTGGGCTTTCTCCCATTGAGGGCCAATTCGAATGATTTTGCAGAGATAGTAAGAGCTAAGTCGAAGAAGTGGTCGCGACGATGGACACGAGGGGTTGGGATTCGAACGAGTGCTCGATGTGCGGATTAAGTCGAGAGGATACCTACTAAATCAGGAGCTCAGCCAGCTATGTCTGCGGTACCGAAGATAATAACCATTTTGCGCTTCCATAGGCTCTTCGTACACACAAAGAGAAAGAGAAGGAGAGAAAGAGAGAGGGAGAGAGAGAGAGAGAGAGTCCTGTCGTTATAAGCGATTTTACAACGACGAGGGTGAGAGAAGAGCCCATTCAATTAACTCTATAAAACGTAAATCGAAGCGTCAAACTTCTCCTCTTTCTCTCCCTTTTTCACTCACTTTTTCTCACTCTCTTCTTGCTTCCTTCATGGAACAGAAACCCTTCTTCTCTTTCTTTCTTTCTTTCTCTCTCTCTTTCTCTCTCTCTCTCAGCTTTTTTGAGTCACCTTTTAATCCGTGATCTCACGATTACTTCGATTCCACTTGAATTTTTTATCGAATTTAATAATATAAAAAACTACGATAAGCGACATTACCGAATCATCGAAATCTCGAAATTAATGATTACTTATGGTGATTTCGTTTAAATAAAACAATCTATGACCATTGTTCAAGATATAAGGTTCAAACATTTGATTCCTTCTTGGTTCAATAAATCGAATAAAATCTCGAAAGATCGTTTAAAAAGTGAACAATTCCTGCGATACAAATGACGACCAGGCTTTTCTTTATTTTATAGGAAGAGTTTAAAAAGTGTTGTTAGTCGGTGTACCAACAACTGAAGACGTATATAAAATAACTGAGAAATAAAAGACTGCAGGCCGAAACAACGATGATCACATAAGTAAGTAACATCAGATTACTTTTTATTTTATTCACTATTACTTTTTATCTTATACATATATATATATATATATATATATATATATATATATATATCCCCCTTTATATTGTCGCAAATTTTATTTCCTTTATCTACTTAATTATATAAATCAATAAAAAGTTGTGGGTAACAACTCATAAAATGAGTTCTTCTTCAAAGTAGTATATTTTTATGTTATTTGCGTAATGGTGGAAGAGGGTTGGGGGAGGGGGGGAGGGGGAAGGAAGGAGAGAAACGACCAGAATATAAACCTCCGCCCAAGACATTATAAGAACAGTTTCGTCGGAAAAGTTTCATGATGCATCTCTCTCTCTCTCTCTCTCTCCTTTTATTTTGCTTTTCTTTCCTTTTCTCTTATTTTCTTTTCTGTCTTTTCTTTTTTCTTTTCCTTTTTTTTTTTTTTTTATTACGCAGAGAAAAAAGAGGATGATATAACTTTGTAGAGAGAAGATTAAAATTCCAATAACAATAATCGTGACATTCTTTGAGGCGATTCGCTCAAGTGCAGGAAGAAGGGAGAAACCTCGGGAAATGTCCTTTTTCTACTTGACAAATGACGGATGTCGAGACTTCCCGTCTCTTTCTTTCACTCACTTATTCTTTCTTCATCCTTTCATCATCCCTCCCTTTATTTCCTTTTCTTTTTCTTTTTCTCTTTCTCTTTCTTTCTCTCTCTCTCTCTCTGTCTGCCTGTCTCTCTGTCTCTATCTCTATCTCTCTTTCTCTTTTCTTTCTCACGTCACCGCAAGACCATGGTTTCCATTCGGACTGAATTGCCCGCACGAAACAAACCGCTCAATTTGCGGTCCGGCAACCGAATGAATGACTACCCCTGGAATTTTAGCGAGTTTACGTATCGGCTCCATCGACCTCGTTTCTCCCCCTCAGTCCACACTATACTTTAGGAGATCTCTCAAACGAGCTCGTTTTTCAAACTACACCAAAAACGAACGTTCGAGGGATCATGTTGTTCGTTTAAAAATTTGTACGTCTCTGTTTTTAAACCGCTCATTTTTTCCCCTCTTTTCTATGGTTACATAAAAAAAAAAAAAGAAAAAAGTAAAGAAAAAAAAAAACGATGAAAATAGAAAAGAGAAAGCGAAAAAGAAAGAGTGAGAAAACGAGAGAAAAAAATTGGTGCACGAACGTTAATGGCTTACGCATATGCCGTGTATGTATTTGAATGACTTAATTGCATTACTGCTGGTAGTAAGGGTCATCCAATTTTGCGAATGCAATTTTGAGAATGCAATTTTGCGAATCCGCTTATTGTCGCGGAAAGATAGATGGCCGCGTGAGAAAGATAGATACGTGGGGATATATAAAGAGAGAGAGAGAGAGAGAAAGAGAAAGAGAGAGAGGGTAGGAAAGCAAAGATCGAGGGGAGGAAGCCGGTAAAATTTTATTGTCGTTTCTACCGCCCATGGCGAAGCCAATTTTTCTCGCGGAAAGCTTCCGCGTTCCGATAAAGAAACACGAGCACGCTCTTCGAACGTTCTACGATCGAAAATGCTGCTTCCGGCTCCCATTTATATCAATTTGAAGCTTAGCAATTTTTCTAACCTATCGAACTACCATGGTTTAAGATCTCGAAGAAAAAAGGTATGAAAATAAAATAAACATTTTCTTCGAGACTTTCTAGTAAAACTTTTCATTTTTACGCTCGTCTACGATATAACTCTCTCTCTCTCTCTCTCTCTCTCTCTCTCTCTCTCTCTCTCTCTCTCTCTCTCTCTCTCTCTCTCTTTCTCTCTTTTTCTCCATGTCCCTCTCATTTTCACTCTAGGTATCTATTTCTCTTTTCATCTCTCTCTTCCGCTTTTCTACCATTTTTTGTGCTTAACATCTCCGGGAAAGCTCTCATACGCAACTACGTGCGCGCATACCCGAGAACGTTGACGACACGTCCGCAGTTAACTCGTAGAAAAATGAAGTTTGTACGCTGCGTATTCGGTGCTGAATAAAGTTTTACGAGTCGCGAACGTGCTACTATGTGTAGTAGCGATTCTCTTGCAAACGTTGCACCATCGTCCTACCTCTTCCGATGTCAGCCCCGCGATCCTGCCAATTCAATATTTATAAAACTCGAAGAGCGCGATTTTATCGCTCACAATCGTCGTACATATCGAACATAAGTGTGTATATGTGTGCATATATAATGTGTGTATGTGTGTGTGTGTGTGTGCAAATGTAGGAGGATGAAAAGTTTAAAGGTGAACGTAGAAATGTCAGATATGTCCTTTGAGTGTTCAAGGCGAAAGTTATAAAGGGGAAAGAGATAAATTCACTTTATTCAAAATTAATAGAAATAAATTAAATTACTCTTTCCCTTTCTCTTTTTCTTTCTCTCTCTCTTTGTTTCTCTTTCTTTCTCATTCAATGGAATGCATGTATCATATATGTTCATACATTCTATATATAAGAGAATTGTCAAAGGCATACCAGTTATCTATATAATTTGTTCGTCATCAGCTTTGTTCTTACTATCGTTTAATAAACGTTAATAAATAATATATAAAGTAAATGAAGAATTGTAAGAACATATTTTTTCGTTAAACTTTGTTTTGTACGCGTCACGAATATTTGAAAAAAAAGAGAAGGAAAGAAAAAAACGTCTTATACTTAAATCGTATCTTTTTTGTAACTGTGTTATAACAGACTTAACACAAGTTATATTCGTTCCTGAAAAAAAGATTGAACGATTCGCTCGCAACCCAACAATGGTAAAAGGTTTACACTATAGGATGATATACGACATGAGATGGAAGGTTCAATAAGGTCAGTACAGTGGCCATATATTATGTACTTAAAAAAACATACTTCTTCCGACTTGTAAATTGTGATGGATGATTGATTCGACGTACGATTTATCAAATTTTATAACGAAATATTACTCTTAATATCATATCTTATTATTTAATTATAATAAAATTAATTCTTTGTTTAAAGGAATTTGCACGCCTTTAAAGAGTTTTGTTAATAATAACTTTCTCGATGACGTGCCAATTCGGCAAAACCAAAACATTAATAAATATTTTATCAGTCTTTCGATATCCACTGTACGATCTAATAAAAATTGTTATTAAACAAAAAATATAATATAACATAAAATGCCTTAAGTCATACGATTCTAGCAGCTTTAATCCACACTTTGTATAATTTACTAACATACGTATATGCATAACACTATTATGCGAATTCTGGTTAAACTAATGTATAATTTATGTACTTAAAGTACGTACCTTATCGATCCGAATAATTATCCAAAAACAGTTACCTATTAAATTTTACTTCGGATCGGACGTTAACGATTTAATAAAAACTTGTACTTATAAATGGATAATTTTTTAAATTTGCTAACTAAATTGGTCAAAGAATAGAGAAAAACTAGTTAAAGATTATAAAATGGCGATCCTTGTGTTCTATCGTAGGAATTCGTGTATCGGATCTTTCGTAGAAACGAAAAACACGATCTGCCGTTCAAGGAATCCTGTTCGATTTTTTTTTTTTTTCTTTTCGAGAACTACCACCGAGATTCCCGTGGTAGGCAGCAGCAGCTTTAAAACTTCGGATTTCAAGGAATGCCCACGAGTAACGCGTCCGCGCGCTATCCCATATATCTACCTACGAATCGATCCCTCTCGATTTCTTTTCTTTCTTTCTCTTCTCTTCTCTTCTCTTCTCTTCACTTTTTCCATTCTCTTTATCTCTTTCTCTATCTCTTCTTTTTGAAATGTAATCGAAACAAGGTCGAAACGGGACATCGCTGTTTATCGGTGATCTCTCGTAACTAACATGGATCCAGCAAGTATTCCGATTTTATCCACGGTGTAAGCAGAAAATTTAAAAAAAGAACAAAATAAAAAGACGACTTTTTTTAATATTTACGTATTCCAAATAGTAAATATTGATTGTTGATCTGTTAAAAAAAAAAAAATAAATTAAAAGTATTATGAAAAACACGAGAAATAGTCGTTTCTATGGGGTTATATATTCAAGAAACACCCGATGTATTATATACCACGTGTATATCTGCGAAGGTTAAAGGCCGAAACACGTAAGTCTACTGTACAGCTACGATTTAATAACGAGAACGAAGCGCAATCGATCCGTGCAAGACCCCTACATTAAACTTACCGAGTGCGAACTCCGAGTTCCGACCGAGTTTCTCGTTGTTAAAAGCAAAATTATTAATCGTACAGCAACATTGTATTTTTACCTGATTACAAACGATCTATCGTACATAATTTCTATTCGACAAAGCTCTGTCAAAGCCCTTATGAATAAATCAAACGTTTACATTAAACTTTGTGACTTTGAAAGAGACCTTTGTAGATACCCTATGAAATAAAATTCAAGAGCGAGAAACGATTTATCGAAATCATATTTAACCGCGTTTGATTGTACAATTATATTCGATTGAACTCAACTATATATATATATAAAAAAATATATATATATATACATATATCATAGGTATACAAAATGTTATAAGGAAAAAGGTAAAAGAGGAAAAAAAAAAGAAAGAATCAAAAGAAAAATTAAATTAAATTAAATTAAAAAAAAAGAAAAAAAGAAAACAGAAAAAACAGAGAGAGAGAGAGAGAGAGAGATACAGAAAGAAAAAAGAAGGCAAAGGTAACAAAAAACTACGCCTGCCAATTAAAAACATAATCGAAGCTCGGTCGAATATACCTGCTTTTCAACGTTTAACTCTCAAAGTCCTTTTCGAAAAGCAAAGCGACTATTCATCAAGGAATTGCACATGTACACCGCTAGGCGGTTAAGTACGGTTAATCATCCAGCAAACAGGGAAATAAGAGCGAAACCCTCGCGGAGCCTGGCTGATGGAACGATGGTGAGCCACGATTGGCTGACGGATGATCGCATTAAAACAAGAGCGACACACGTGCATATGTATATGGGTGTTAAGTGTATAGATGTATGTGTATGCGCGCGAGTGAACGAGCACATGCCCTCCGCGTGACTGCAGTTGCATCGAAGGGCTAAACTAAAGAGAAAGAGGGAGAGATAGGAAGAGAGAGAGAGAGAGAGAGAGAGAGAGAGAGAGAGAGAGAGAGGGAGTACTGACACCTGTCGCAGTACTGCCAGGAGCCGTCGACTCGAGTTATCGCAGCGAGCAATGGGATCCTTAATGCTTCTCGACTCTGATGATGAGAGGGATATCTATCTATCTCTATCTCTATCTCTATCTCTATCTCTCTGTCTCTGTCTCTCTCTCTCTCTCTGTTTCTCTGTGTCTCTCTTTTTCTCTCTATCTCTCTCCTGAATATACGAATGAATACGAGTTGTAAAAAATATTCAAACGAACGAATTTTATAACGCCACGTCGTTTATATGCTTTATGAAGTTGAATAATGAATTATAAGTGTACCGAATCAAAAGCTTATGATTACTTTTTTCACCTTTTTTTCTTTGTTCTTTTTCATTTTCGTCACGTTTCGCATCAACTCATTCCTATACACACACGTACTACTATTAATACTGTTATTATTACTATTATTATATTATCGTTATTAGATATGTTATGTGATTTTTATTGTGTCGAAAAGATAAGTCTGTTCAGAGGATCCTGCTGTTTCGAAACATTTAGCTAAACGGATTGGTTGTTTAGATATAATAATGTCTGCTACTTTTTACAGAGAAACCGAAGAGATAAAACATCGTCGTCGCAAGCACGGTGGAAATATCATTTTCCGATTGAAAAGTGTATATAATGTTGTAAATAACTAATAATAAATCCTGCTATTGCTTCAACTCATTATGGATGTAACATTATTATTATTATTATTATTATTATTATTATTATTATTATTATTATTATTATTATTATTATTATTATTATTATTATTATTATTATTATTATTATTATTATTATTATTATTATTATTATTATTATTATTATTATTATTATTATTATTATTATTATTATTATTATTATTATTATTATTATTATTATTATTATTATTATTATTATTATTATTATTATTATTATTATTATTATTATTATTATTATTATTATTATTATTATTATTATTATTATTATTATTATTATTATTATTATTATTATTATTATTATTATTATTATTATTATTATTATTATTATTATTATTATTATTATTATTATTATTATTATTATTATTATTATTATTATTATTATTATTATTTATACTATCATTAGATATTGTTGTGTATCATAAAGCATAATGTCTTCCTTGTTTAAAAACTGTTTGAACAATCTAAATGAAACTGATAGCAAATTAAAGTATCGCAGAATTTTTCAGAAATTTTTAATGACATCGAAATCACTGTGGAAATAGATATGCGTTACTTACGTTTCATTAAGATTAAGAAACATAAAGGTGCATTAAAGACCGTCGTTGTTGAAACGACTGAAATGAATAATTTATAAAAACAAAAATAAAAAAAAAATCATGGAAACCTTATTAATTTCATGAATCCATCTTTGCCAGTTTATAATTCTTTTTCTCTTTTTTCTTTTTCTTTCTTTTATATATATATATATATATATATATATATATATATATATATATATATATATATATATATATATATATATATTATACCCCTAGCGAGTTTCATTTCCCCGTACAGGTCTATCTCCATCGGTTCCTCCTCTTTGACCCTTTATTGCGGCATATATCAGCTGGAGGACACGAAGATTCGGCCGTAATCGGCACGTGCGCCTCGTAAATTGCTTCGAATACCTTCCGTCAGACAGCGTCAAATAAAAGATCGAGCTCTTTGCGATTACCGTAAAAAGAGTACAGTGCGGTAGGATCGATCGTCTATGAGGAAACAATTTTTCTTTTTTTCTTTTTTTTTTTGGAGATAATGGCTCACGAAGAGTAATTACTTGAATAATTACGAATATTTTTTCGGGAGATCGAACAAAGAATATCAAAGAAAAAGAGAGAGAAAGAAAGAGAAAGGATAAAGAGAGCTTGTCTCTTTAGAGAAAAGAAATTTATATATATATATATATATATATATATATATATATATATATATAAATGATAAAAGAGTTTATGATCGTCTCTATTCAAAGTAATCGCAATCTTATCGATTCGTTCAGAATTTCATAGAAGACGATCCTCTTAGTTGAAGTCCAATCAAGAATCGGATGATTCCACTGAACGGTGGACAAAGTAGACGATAAAAATCGTTACGATAAACCGCCAAAGCGGAGAAAGGAATTTACGACGCGTCAAGCTTCTCCCAGCAATTCCCGAAGCGGGTGGACGAGCTACCTAGCTAGACTAGCTACCTAGCTAGCTAGCTAGCTAGGAAGCAAGCAAGCAAACTATCGATCGATAGTCCTCGCGCGTATCGCGAGAGTCGAGCCAAGCGAACGCGCCATTGGAGCGGATCGTTTCCAATCGAAGTAGAATGGGGAAACCAGTGGCATATCAGAAGCTTTGTCAAATTTAAAGCCATGTCCCAATGGGAAATCGAAACTCAACGAAGGAAAGAAAGGAAAGCGATCAGTCGACCGGTACGAGAGGACTGCATGCTTCCCAATTTTGAATGTTTATACGTCGAATGAATACGATACTTCGGTATGTGTATTTCGATTCAAAGAAAAATAAAAAAAAAGAAAAAGAAAACAGGAAGAAAAAACAAAAAAAAAACGAACAAGAGAGAAAGGAAAACTTTTCGATCCGACCAGATAGTATGACCATATTGACGATTATAATCCAGAATAGAACGGGATACACATTGAAGCAATATTTAAATTTCGAGATGAAACGCGAATACGTCTCTTTGAAATTTAGAAATAATCGTTCGTTGGAATCTTCTATCGTTGTTGTCGAGAATTTTCCGTACCAAAAAGAAAAAAGAAATGAAAAAATAAAGAAAATATATATAAAAAAAAAACCGCGAAGAAAATAAAGAAGATAATTAAAGCGAAGGCGATTTGAACAAAGTCGGATTACACGCGTTCCTTTCTTTTCTTTTCGACAAGAGAAAAATGTTGGTTCGATTAAATACACATACGTACATGCATATATATCTATAAAAACTCTACGTACTCTTACATATATCGTACTCATATATAAAAGACGTCCGGAAGTAACGAAGCCGCCACGAATATTCTCGCACGCGAGAACACCTTATCAAATGAGAGCTTGTGCGAGAGGATAAGAAGGAAAAAAAGCGGTCAAAGCTTTTCGTCGAACTAGAGACCTTTTCGAGACCGTGCAGCACCGTTCATTTCAGTTCTTTAGAATCGATGTATTCGAGAGAGCAAGAGAAAAAGAAAAAAAAAAGAGAGAAAACAAGGGAAAGAAAAAAATACATGACCGAGAACGTGGTAGCATTGTACTACAATGGAAATGGAATATGCTCGCGGATTTTCGGAAAAACAGAAGTGCAGCTTCGATACGCGAAAACTGAAGAGGCGTGTATAGATTTTTCCCTTGTAAACTCGGATTTACGTTGGCACGAACCGAGCATCGTTAAACTTTTCCTTCTTTTCCACTACTTGCAAATTTCCCCGCTTATTTCTCTCCCTCTCTCTCTCTCTCTCTCTCTCTCTCTCTCTCTCTCTCTCTCTCTCTCTCTCTCTCTCTCTCTCTCTCTCTCTCCCTCCCTCCCTCCCTTTTTCTTCTTCGATATTCTTAACTACTGTACGGCTTAACTTCGATCGTGGATTAGGCCGGTCAATAAATCGTTCACCTCTTTGCTTTTCCTTCGATAAGCGCAAATCGCAAAGGAGTACGGTTGCACTGCTACGAAGTTCCTAAGTTTTATTAATCGTTTCTTCCGCGAAGAAACCGGTTCTGCATCCGTTCGATAGCGTGACCGTACGCCTGCCTATGTTCTTTCCTTTTCTTTTCTTTCCTTTTTTCATTTTCTTTCTTTCTTCTTCTTCTTCTTCTTCTTCTTCTTCTTCTTTTCCTTTTTTTTTTGCCTTCTCTTTTTCTATACCATCGGTATTTCGGTCCTTCACTGAACAACTGCACATTGCGAAAGAGCTTCGGGAGAGACCTCGATCGTGAAAGAACCGACACGAAATTGGGAATCGATAATAGAAAATACTGTAGATTTTTCTCGAGGAATCTATTATAAAATGCAATTTTCTTTACTATTACAATACCGTATCGGAATAATATTAATCGTTGAGAAGAAGACGAAGATTCTATTCGAAATCTTCTTCATTGCACATTATCGATGATAAAATCGGTATCGGTATAATAATCAACGATTATCATAATTACGCAATTAATAAGAAAACGAAGAAGGGAAGTTAAATTTATTCTTATATCCTTTGTAAAACTCCTAAGAATAATCAATCTTAAAATATCCATGATTGAGTCAATCATAACCTTTCGACTTCTTTACCCTATGTGAAAGGACGACCCTCGTATTTCCCGATCACCTTGGGCCTGAATGCCAGCGCATCTATCTGCACATGCTTACTCATGCATTTATCTGCATCTTACGACATCGAAGAAAACGAAAAGAAAAAAAAGAAAATAATAATAATCAATAATAAAATCTTATCGAAACTCAGATTAATGTCTATAGATATATCTCTCTAACGATTTCAATACTCCGACTTTTTATTAATTATTTCTTTTTGTTTTTTTTTTTCTACATATACTTTCGCGATCGCCATATTTGATCGAACTCGAAAACAGTAAAAAAAGAAAAATAGAAAGGAATAAAGAAAAAAAGGGGAAAAAAATAATAATAATAAAAAAAAAGAAGAAGAAATAGAAATAAGAATCTTTACAGCTCTCGAAGAGGATTCCTCTGAAATGGAAAAATCTCTCGTTCTTTCTCTTTCTCTTTCTCGTCGCGCGTCAACGTCACACGTCCAAGCCATTCTCCGCAGATTCTCTCTGCCATCCCCCTTTACCTTGCCTGACCCCTTCTCCTCCTCCTCCTCCTCCTCCTCCTCCTCCACCTCTTCCTCCCACCAAACTCCTCTCACATACTCGTCGTCCTTCGTCTTTGCGACCATCGACGGCAGGCGGTCCTTCTCAACAAAAATTCTCCTATAAAATGTAGTACCACCTATCCAACCGTCCTCCTTCTTTTCCTCTTGCTTCTCCTTCACCAAAAGGGTTGAGCTATAGGGTGGGACACTTTACGAGCAGCGATTTATCGGCCAGGATACCCTCTCTTCTTTTCGTCCTTCTCTGATACCTCTTCCCTCTCCTTCTTTCTCTCTCTCTCTCTTTCTCTCTTACGCCACCATCACTACCATCTCTCTCCTCTACTCCCTGCACCACCCATCTTCTACCGTTTCTCGCGAACAGTCCATAAATTGCAGCTATGTACTCGAAGAAAAAGAGTAAATGGGAAGAAAAGTAAGAGAAAGAAGGAAGAGATAAAGAGAGAAAGAGAGAGAGAGAGAGAGAGAGATAAATAAGAGGGAAGAAAAAACGAAAGGGAAAAAAAAGAAGAAAAAATCGTAGAAGAAGGGACAAACGTCGGTCGGAAAAACAACGTCGGATGGAAAGAGCACCATTTTTTAAATAAGAATCTTCGGAGGACACATCGTCGAATGCATCGAAGCAATAAACGCGCATTCCTCTTCTGTCATTCGCAGCATCCACTGCGAATGTGGGCACTGTCGTAAAAATATGAAGTAAACGCGAATGCATTCGAGCGTGCTAAACCGTAAAATCTTATTTTTCACTAGTTCTTTGAATATCATACCAGTATTCGACACTGAAAGAATCTTTCGCTAGCCAGTGAAAGATATCGATAAAAATTCTATGATCGATCGATCGATCTTAATATCCTCCATGCTCTTATTGATCGCGCTTCAAAAACAAATACATCGATAGCTATTAATAAAATCATTTAAATGTAGTAATAGTTAAATGAATGAATTTATTTTGATTACGTCCAATCAATTTTCACTACGTCTTAGTCATAAAAATAACTTTAACGCGTATTTTACGACAAGCGAACAATCTTAATTCGATCGGGAATCAGTAACTACTTGTTGTTTTAATTATTGTCGATCTTATTTTTTATCTTATATTTCCATGAAAATACGAACTCTTATTTATCTTAAAGAATCTTATAAAATTAATTACGTATAAATTCATAGTAGCTTAGTATCATACTTATTGCATAAACCTGATCGATTATTTCTCATCTTATTGATATTACATCTGTGTTTACTATATATTAAAAAAAAATTTAATATATTAATATAAATATCTGACCTGTATTATCCTTTGTTCATTTTATCCAATACACTTATGTATCTCGTGTCATGTTCGTTTAATAAAATGGATGCGATCGCCGCAAAACCAAATCCGTTATTCCAAAACTGTAAAAGAAAATGAAAAATTTTATTAGATCAATTTTTAATCGTGTTAACGAAATAACGTGCTAACTTAAAAGTCATTTGCTTATTTTTCATAACTCTTTTAGGCTGCATCAAGATCATTATCTAATAAATGATTTTCTATTTCCTTTTGATACCTAAACTGGTAGTTTGCCAGGTAACGTGAACTTGGAAAAAGATCAAGTTCACCTCAGAATCCGTGCGAGTAAACAGCAAACGTATAGACGACACCGTTAGGTCTTTAAATAGCTCATTCGTTCCAATACTCACGTACTTCTATCCGTAAAGCTTCATCGAAACAAAACTCGTGATTCGTAAAGAAAAAGATTTATTAATAAGGTAATTTCGTAATATTAATGAAACGAAATGTCAATCCAAAATGCAACGACTTCCATGACATAAAAATATTAAAAAAAAAAAAAAATGTGTATATATATTTTAGCGAAATAACGATCTTTGCGAGAAGAGAAAACCGCATTGTCATGTCAGCAATTTGCAAGAATCTGTTTAGGGTTCAGATACTTTTCAATGACGGAGGTTTCACGCGCGTTATATTACTTGTACGACGATTATGCAAATGGAACAGCTCATGGACGAATATGAAAAATGTATTTTCTTCGTGATAGCGTTGCTGTGCACAAGAAAAGGAGATTCTAGATGCTCTTATACCCTGTGATATCGTTAAATATTTACCTATCGTTTCGAGCATCGATGGGACATGATAAGAACAAAAAAAGGAAGAGAGAGAGAGAGAGAGAGAGAGAGAGAGAGAGAGAGAGAGGAAGGAAAAGGAAAACAGAAAGAAGCATTAAAAGCTCAAAAAAATTACAAAATTGTTTGGATATTCAGCTCAGCTCGTATTTGCTTGTTTCGATTTCTTTCTTAACCGAGTAACACCGATATTTTACGCGTTCTGACTTCTGCAATTTTATAGCAATATAAAAATAATATCACGGAGAACAGTGAAAATAAGATAACTGTGTATTGTGTATCGCGATAAAATATATAGAATGTCCCTTTTAAACTCGAATACCTATTGGATCGAACGAAATACAAAAATGTAGAAAGTTGCATCGTCTCAAAGTATAAAATATAATGATATGGATTTTACTTTCTTAAGAGCATTTCTTTGTTGAGAGAAATCTATATATACATACATACATATATACATATAAATATATATATCATAAATATATTTTTGTTACTATATATATATATATATACATATATGATAGCTCATAAAGGAGTATCATTTTTTCAATCTTCAAATAAACTTAAGCGAAAAAATCACATTTAAATTGCAAAAATATAGAAGTAAAACTTATGCATTGCGATCGTAATATATAAAGGGTTTAATTCAAGAAACTTAATTAGATCTTCAAGGTATAAACCTCTGTGTGTGTGTGTGCATTAATAATATAGAGTTTCTTCATCCTCCTATCCTTATCGATAGCTCCATCCTTTTCTTTCATATTTAATGTTGAATCAATCGACAACATTTTTCTGACGGCACGTATCGAGCAAAAAGAAATAAAAAGCCCACAGAAATAAAAACAAAAAGGAACGAACTTCCAATCTCCACGTGAACATCGATGTCGAAATTCAAGGGATCAGTTTATCATGAAAATGAATCTATCGAAAAAATAAACTCAAACGGATAACGCAACCATCGTATCCTCTGGTCAACCCTCCGCAGTACCCATTCGAATCAAACCAGCTCAATTTTAGCAAACGAAATAGCGAACGTTGAAAAATATTTTAAGTTACGATTGATACAAAAAAAAAAAAAAGAAAAAACAGGAAAAAAGAAAAAAAAGGAACGAACGAACGAACACTTCAAAACAATACGCACGAAGCCCATTTTCGCATATCGTTAAAAATACACTCGTTCATCTTTTGTCTCGATTAAAATTCGTTTTTCGGATCAACGCGTTACGATAATCTCATCTATTTCGAACGCGATGCTTTACATTTCCGTTTAGTACCGGGGTACATGTACTTTTAATTTCGTGACTCGAGATTCTTCCACGGTCCGTTTCGTTTTTAATTAAGTCGGATACGTTCTACGTGCTCCTCCTCTCTTCATTGAACCGCCTCCGTTAATTGGAACGTAACCAGCACGCGATACGATTATTTAAGAGGGCGCGTACTTACAAAGCAATACTCCTTTTCAATCTTTTATTTCCTTTACGTTCTAATTTATTTCCGTAAAATATAGTACTTGAATCCCCATGTACTTATCTATTTAATAAAGACATAAAGAATCATACATAACATTACGGAAAGTAAAGAGAGAATGAAAGAGAAACGGGGGGTGGGAACAAGCGTCGTTACGTCGATAGAAACAAAGATTAAGCGATTCCGATCGCCGAGAGGCATTTGGTACGCTCGTTTAACGAAGAATTTATTCGATCGCAGTACTAAATTGGTCATTCGGTTAAATCGATCGGCACACCGTCGCCACCGAATCATCGTTCGATTCTATCCAGAGATAGGAACTCAGTATTTATATCCTCCTCGGCAATTTCGATCCGTCTGTGTGAGAGATGGTATTTTATTTCGAATGTACAATTAAAGTCTCTCTCTCTCTCTCTCTCTTTCTCTTTCGCTCACTCACTCACTCTCTTTCTATCTATTTATCTATCTATCCGATCGTTCGAATCCACGAGATCATTTTTCCGTTTTGTGATTTCACGCTTTAGCAATTGTATCAATGAAAGAAAAGAAAAAAAGAAAAATCCATTTGAATTAATTAAAACCTACTGCTGGAAAATACTTGATGTAACATATAGGATATATATATATATATATATATATATATATATATATAAAAAGATAGAAAGAAAAATGTTTCATTTTTAAAAATCTTTCGATAGGGACGAAGGTCCATCGATGGCGGAAGAGTTATTTTCGATAGGGTAGCGAATCGTTGAGAAAGAAAATAGAAAGGAGTGTAAAGGAGAGGAAAAAGGGTTGAGGTGGATAGAGCTTGGATCTTCGAATGTGAGATTGAGACAGCGGAAACGGAAACCATTAATGGCGGAACGACGCAGTAGAAGGAGGAAAGGGGTTTGCGTAAAGTGGATGGAGAAGGAAGAGAAGGTAAGAGAAAGAAGGGATGGGGGAAAGTGGAAAGTGGAGAGAGAAAGAGAGAGAGAGGAGAGAGAGAGGAATATGGTGAGAAGGAGAAAGGATGAAGCGATGAAAGAGGAGGAAGAGGATTTCGAACAATGCCATTGTGAATTCGTAACCACACTTTCTGCCTTCCCTTTCTACTGGGTGTCTACCTTTACGAACTCCTATCTCTTTCTATCTACCTATCTATCTATTACTCTATCTTTCTTTTTCCTCTCCGTCACCTTTACACCGTCCCTTCCTTGTCCACGAATCTGCCGCAGAGAGATCCGAATACTCACTGGAAAAGCTCCGCTTTCGTGTGTCAACTTCTACGTATTTACCGTTTTTAATCCAAGTCGAGTGGATTCTCGACCGTCTCTTTTTCCCCTTTCACCCTTCGCAACTTTATCAATCCTCTTTCTTCTTCCTCTTACTTCTCTTACTCCATTTCTACTACCTCCTTCTCTTCCTCTTCCTCTTCCTCTTCCTCCTCCTTCTCCTCCTCCTTATCCTTCCCCTCCTCTTCATTCACCTATCTCGCATAGGAATTCAAAATTCAATGGGAATTCTTTCATGCGTCGATTTGCAACTCGACGTTATAGTTTTAGCTCGGAAAAAGATATCTATGTGACTAAGTTCCGTTCAAATCTAGATACGATTATCTCCGGATATAGCAAAATAATGAGAACAATTTACGTTTAAACGCTTGAATAAAAAAGAAAAGAAAACGAAAAAAAGAAAATGAATGCACAGGTCCGTTCGAACGAGTATATGAAATTAAGGCGAGTTTATCTTGGATAATTAACCGACTAAAGGCTACTCCTATCTTTCTTATAGCACTATGTTCGAACATTGGATCGATCTTAGAGACAATGCTTCTTCACCATTACGTAATTATTTATCTCAAAGGTGGGTCTACCTCGTCGTTATATGCCAGCAATCCTATTGTCTAGCGACTGTCTTGGTAGAAATGCACGTGAGCCAACGGAGAAAAAGATAAGGTGACTCGAGGCTTGCTAAAAAGAGTAGACACGGCGATGCAATCTCGATGGTAATTGTCCGAGAAAAGTCATTAATCCCGAGAAAAGCCTCACGATCGTTCCAACAACACGGGCTCGCTGCCAATTCGACTCTTGTAAGGAAATCAAAATATAGGACTGAAATGTCTGCTTGAAATGTCTTGTAGAAATTTAAATTTAAATCGTGCACTGGGACATCCGTAATTACGCGTCTAATAACTCACTGGCTAATAATGATCAAACGTGATTGTTCTTTTGACGGATGATGAGTACGAATATTTGCTGTTGTACTCGTTTATAATAGCTTAGGATTGGTGAACAAAAAAAGAAATGAAAGAAAGAATGAATGAATGAATGAACGAACGAATGAATGGATAGATAGATGGATTGATAGATGAATGGATGAATGGATGGATATATTTTGATAGATGACCTACGAAAGTCAGATAGGCTTGTTTTATAAAGTAATTCGATGACATTTCACTTTTTCGAGCTTTCAAAAAGTCAACACCGAACGATTTAGAAAGTTTACCGACAGAGAAAACGGATGTACTTTCGCGATTCAAGGACACGCGTATATAATATACCAGCTACTTCATTAATGCTACTATCTAGTTAAACCTAACGGAAGAAACGGAACGGTAAACTGATAAAGCAAAACCGCAAATGTCGTGCAAATTAAAAAGACTTATTATCAAATAAGATAAAATAGTTACGAAACACGCAATTACATAAAGTATATATGTATGGGGCACATATACGTCATATTAAATGCATCCGATTTGTTTCCTCTATTTTACAACGACTTCCGATTTCAAAAAATGTTCTTTTTTTATTGAACGTAATATTACTTTATTATTCGTAAAATCTCATCGCTTTCTAGTCAATGATCTGTACGTAGTAAGTAATAATACTAATAATAGTGGTAGTAGTAGTAGTAGTAGTAGTAATAGTACGATATTGCCATCTACAATTAATTATCCATTAAAAATGATTGTCTAATGGTCTTACAGTTACTTCCATTTTGACTGTTATCGACTGACTCAATACTACTGTATGATAGAGTCTCTAACGCGATACATTGACACGGTTATATTGCAAATATCGTTTTAAAAATCCCTCCGCGCAATACGTATGTAAAATTGCGTACCGTAACGAACAAGATTAATCATCGTGCAATAGGAAGCTGATAGCACGTGTTCACAGTGAGAGAATATTTCCACGAATACTAACTTTCAAAAAACGAACGAAGAAAATATCTCTGAAAAATCATTTTTATTAACAATTCCTAACTTTTCCAACATAATGTAAGTCTCAAATTGATATTAAAACGAGTACGATGTTACAACAAAATAATGATGATGATGATGATAATGATAATGATGATGATGGTGATGGTGGTGATGATGATCGTACGATTAACCAACGCCCGACAACATCGATTTGACTCGACTCGTATTTTTAACCGGTGTTTCAGAGATGCAAAATTCCCACATGATGTTGCAGAATAAAGAAAAATGTATGCCGCGATGGATCAGCACGATGGTGCAACAATCGAGTCTCGTATCTAGCATCCTATATAACATGTATATGTATCTGCATACACGTGTAAATTTTTGTTTTCATATTTATTTATATGTTTTTTAAATGAAAGAAAATAACTATTAATAAATGTAATAGCGACGAAGGAATTTTTTCTAAACGTTTTACGACGCGACGATTCTTCCTCGTTCGTTACAGCAAAGATCAAATGTATCTTTATTTTTGAACTTAATACATTGTAAAACTTTCTATTCTACGAGGAAACAGTTACGATTATTAACACTATATCGTTATTATGTCGAGATTTTTTTTATGATTCATTTTACCTCGTACCTGCTTCCTCGCGCAGCTTAATAACGTAGCGATCATAATTATTCGGAGAAAGTTATCTGCGCGTAATAAGGAAATAACCCATGAATTATTTGATAATTTAAATACCATGCTCGATGTAAAACCACTTTTGACAACAGTTTAATTATAATAGGGCGAAGTTGCGTTTGAAAAAAGAAAAAAAAACACACACACAAGAAAAAAGAAGTATGAAACAAATTTTATAATACTAGATTACACTAGATTACTTTAAATGATCCATTGCACAAGGACTAAATACGATATAACTTTCATGTACTTATCATTATAAAGAGAAACTCTCAAAGTTTCTTGCACATCACAATACATTATAGAAATTCGATGTGGAAAGCACGTGTGACTCGGCAGATGTCCACGTTGTAATCTAACTCTTGCCATACCTTCCCAACATATCTTCAGCGAGCGTTGTTGCGACCGCTTCTTGAATTCTCTACTTGAATTCCTCTACATCATGTGACAGAAAAAAAAAGAAAGAAAGGAAAAAAAAAGAAAAAAACGCTATACATATACGCGATCTTTTAAATATTCCCATAGAAAGAAATCACACACGGTCAAATCGGACGAGCTAGGCGACCACCATGTCATGAAACATTCGTTTCTTTTCTTAGTACGTCTGATCTAGCATCTCTTGAGACATTTCCTTGTTGTACACGATTATACCAACGCCACTTGCTAGAAGAATAAACAATCGGAATTTTCTTATATTTAATGCATCAATCATAGCTGCAACATACCCAACTACGAATCTTCAGTCGCAGTAATCTCGGCAGAAAAGAAAAAAGCTGCAAAGACAAACTATGTAAGTACTTTTGTCGGACAAAAACTTCCAGAGTTTCTCTTCGAACTACACGATATATGTGTGTGTGTGTGTGTGTGTGTGTGTGTGTGTGTGTGTGTGTGTGTGTGTGTGTGTGTGTGTGTGTGTGTGTGTGTGTGTGTGTGTGTGTGTGTGATGTAGCATGTAGCAGTTGTACAACGGATCATTTTAAGTGTTGCCGGACTTTATGTAAACCCTGTATAAACAAGCAAATCATAATAACGACTTAACTGAGAGATCAAGTCTTTCGTGTAACTCTTTATCTTGATTTTCTTTTTATATAGTCTATATACCTTAATAAATCTCGTGATCTCCGTTTATAAAGTGAAGCCTCCGTTCATAAATTAAAAAAAAAAAAAAAAAAGAAAAAAAAGAATACATAAATAACAAATACGCTTCGTAAACCGATGCATATCCACGAGAGTTTAGCGATTAAATATGTCAGCGGAGATATTTCGTTTCGTTTAAACGTTATTCATAAACGGGAATAAATGCTTCGTTTTAATCTGAGCAAGAAAACGTTTTCATCATCTTACCCCTTATCGTTCTACACCCGTGTATATGTTTTTATCTGGGCCGTAAATATACTTATTTTAACAACTCCCTTCCATATTTGGCGTTCTATTATTTTTTAAAAGCATATATACACTCTCTTCTTTCTTTAAAATAAAGTAGTTTAATGTCGTGTAAGGTTATATCATAAGATTCTTCTTTCTCCGAACATATTTCTCTATTTATGTATAATAATAACAACGACAATAACAACAATAATAATAATAACGATAATGATAATAACGATAATGATAATAATGATTTCAATTTTTAATTCTTCCCAGAAATAGGAGGCTTTACCTTAGCGATGCAAGACAACGTAATAGCTAGCAGAAATTACAGGAAATATATATAATAAAAGAAACCATGGACGAAGATACACGCAGAAAATGCTACTAACCCATAGAAACAATAGAATATATAACAGAGGAGGGTACACGTTACTAGCTGGAATAAAATACATAGATAGATACAACGTACACCTGTAGCAAAGATCATACACCAAGAATTAACATGACAACCCAAGCTCGTATAATCGTACACTATACTATACTAGAAATACATACATGGAAACATACTAAAAAACGATGGATTTAAATTATACAGACAAAACAATTATAAGCAACCAACATCTTATCAGCAGAACACAAAAGGAAATTCGGTTAATTAACATAGCTAAATGTTACGCAAAAAGAACAAAAAAAAATCATTAAATATTTAATTCTTGCGATAGAAATTAAAAAGTTTTGGAAAGAAAATAATATATAACAATAGTATCAATTCTCATGCAATGCGAACGTGCAAACAGTGTTAAAAATATTAATAAATATGTTAAGTACTATATAAAATCATGATTTTTATAATCGTACAAAAAATGGATGAACACATTATAATCAAGAAAGAGTCGAAAGTATAGCCCAGTATACAAAAAACTATGTAATATATATATGTAGATTATAAAAAAGCATTCGATATAATTTCTAGTTATATAAGATACGTAACTTCAAATCTTTCCAGGTGTTCTGTTTCTTTTTACATATATCTAAAGCATATGATTCCAACATCAAACAATAGAAAACAACCAGTCGTGGAATAAACTATCTGTTATATATGAATGACATAAGTATATATCACTATATCTATACTATCACAAAAACGCGAATAACAAAATTGCTAAAAATAATAGAAACAACAAATATAAAAGTAAAATTCGAAAGTAGTAAAGCCTATACATTGAAAAAAAGAAATAACATATAGAAACGATGAATGAAAGATTGAACAACGAAATAATAAACATAATGGAAAAAAAAATTACACTTTTCAGATTCTAACAAAATACAGAAATAGACCGTAGAGAAATCGAAAAACAATTGGAACATATTGTAGGGTTCTCGTAAAAAAGTTGTTCTCATCAGGTAGTCTGAACCGGGACTTGAAGAACCCAGGTCTTCCGTTTTCTGAACTACTGTCCTAATAATAAAGCTATTCAAGCCCTCTGCACGAATACCTACTTACTTACATTAAATGAAGGTGCTTGTTCCTACAGTCGGCCATTTTGCATATTCGACGTCGAATATTCTTCTCTAATAGTAAATTTCAAAAACGTTGGATGCTTAAAGCTTCTCTCTACCATTTCCCCTCTGTCAATCGCATCGCTGTCGTCGTTTCTGATTTTTCAAGTATATTGGATACTTAAAACTTCTCTAGCTATTCCCTAAGTCATCAATCGCGTCACTCGCATCATCGGTTCGCCACAACGGATCCTCTTTTTAAAGTTAAAATTAATCTCTTTTAAAATTAATTTTCCTCGTGTTGTTGCCTAATGTCCAAGCAAATAACGATTAACTACATTCCACTTGACTGACGCTTATTCCATAACCGGAGCCTATTAAATCTTGTCAGCTAATAGTCGTAAGCCGAATGCTAAAAGCACGCTGCTAGCATTAAGGCTGAAGTTGATTCATGCTGGACCGGTCGTGGACCGGGATCATTTCGATATTCGGCGTGGTCCGGTTAGATATGCATAATCGCGAATGCAGAAGCGGAGTTGAGGATGACCTTGTGCTCCTGGACTACCTGATGCATTGCAGAGAGAACGCGTAAAGAAGGTGCTGAATCACCCAATGCGGACTACAGGCTGATCTCCCTTTCTGGTTTATAATACTCTGAATTATTGTGACTGTACTCTTGGGGGCGTATACGATTCTTAGTTTGTTGGCAGACTATGATGAAAACATGGAACTGAATATTTTTAAAAACACAACCATGACGGAAAAATAATACATCAAGCAATAACAAATAAAAATGAGAATTAATTAAAGATGACGCATCACATTACAATTGCATACCGACCGCAGTACTTACTTAAAAATCAATATAAGCTATACTAATAATAAAAATTAAATTATAAAAATACATATGACGTAAAGTCATATTACAAATACAAGTCAGACGTAATGCTACAAAATAAAACACAAAAGGTCATATAAATTATAAACATTGCCGTACCACTGTGCAAATATAACTACGAAGTACAGAGAAATAAATAGACAAATATACATCATTAACAAGAGAAGTAGAAAGGATATGGAAACAAAAACAAAATTGTAATAAATTATCTCCACAACCGGTATATAACGTCTAAATCATTCATACAGCATACTAAACAGCTATGACTCAGTACGGATATACACAAATACATAACAAAAAAATTCATTATTTTAAAAACGTGTTGCAGTATAATCCAGTAAATTCTCAAACAAGAACAATAAAAAGTGCCCTGATACTTGGTGCAATCCATTTCAGAGGAAATAAACCTATCCAAATGGAAAGGGATGAAATTGAAAAAGAGGAAAAAATAATAATAACAATAATAACGCACGATCGAAATTTTTTCAAAATTTTACACGCTCAAACGAGAACGTACTGATCTCTCAAATCGAAATGAAGAGAAACTATTCTATATTTTATACGTATATAAAATACAAAAGATGATAGATAAAAAGAAAATGAAGAAGATTCGTCCCTCAAATAATTTTAGTCGCTTACATTGGTCGATGAACTATCTCTCTAATGGTTACCCCATTATCGATCATGACCATAGAAATTATGAAGTCGCATAAGCGTGATCAAAAAGAACGAAATAATACTAACGCTACGCGATTGGTCGCAGTCGCACATTTCGTGCGAACGAATGAGAAAGATATATGAATACGTATGCTGTGCGGCTGAGATACGTATAGAAAAGAGATGGAGTGGGAGAATGAACGAGAAAGAGAGAGGGGGGAAAAGAGAGAAAGAGAGAGAGAAAGAGAGACAGAGAGAGGGGGGAAAGAGAGAAAGAGAAAGAGAAAGAGGGAGAGAGAGAGAGAGTGAGAGTGAGAGACAGGGACAGGGACAGGGACAGAAAAAGAGAGAAACAGAGAGAGGGAGAGGGAGAGAAAGAGAAAGAGAGATGGAGAGAATTGCAGCGTAATCTACAGGATTTCCCTTTGACGTTTCATCAAGTGACGCTCGACCGTTTGCGCGCGCGTGACCGAGCCACAGCCTCGTACAAAGGGATTGCATGATGATGCGAGAGTACATTTATCTTTTGAATGCCGCTGGTAGAATAGCCCGTGCGTTACCACTATCGATCTGAGATAAAATGAGATAGAGAGAGAGAGAGAGAGGGAGGGAGGGAAGTAGAGAACGCTACTACATTTAAAAACTGGATACGTGATAAACATAATTCTTACGACACGTAAGATTATCAGTTTGTATTAAAAATAATTCTAATTTTGAAAATACGTTTTATAAGTAAATAATTGTATTGTTTGGAAGCATATAAGAGTGATAAAAAAATTATGCAATATCCACGTTCGAACAAATCGACGATCTATTCGCACTTCATTCCCGGAGCTTGTAATTCTACTCGTTGTTACAAAGCAAAAACATACTTGCGATATATCGTAACTACTATCGTTGAATATATAAGCGAAAAAACTGATAATATATTCTGTGTCTCTCTCTCTCTCTCTCTCTCTCTCTCTCTCTCTCTCTCTCTCTCTCTCTCTCTCTCTCTCTCTCTCTCTCTCTCTCTCTCTCTCTGTCTGTCTGTCTGTCTGTCTCTGTCTCTCTGACTCTATTTCTCTTTCTGTCAGACCTACCTCTCTTACTCTTCTATCTCTTTATATTAACCTAACAATCTACAGTGTTATGTATATAATAATGACGTATGCTACGAATACCAGTGCATAATTTAATCTTTAGAATATTTAATTAAAGTAAAAATAGAGACAGACATATGAAAAAAGAGAGAATTCACTACTGACGAATTTCGTTGACCTGATTAAATTATTCAAAATTTCGAAACTAACTGGAAATATTCAATTACTTTGAGAAAATATCTCGATACGACTTGCAAGGCTTAATAATAGAATAAAGTCGCATACAATACTGGAATCCATTGAACCAGGTCGATCGATTTCTCCTCGTTACTATAAATCCTGCTAAATCATGAATTTCTCTCTGATCCGGTGATTCAAGCACGAATAGAATGATGAATCCCGAGCCTTCTTTCGTAGACTTTTAATATCACAGTTTAACGGTAATCCCGTTTATTGACGAAGGCAATATCACTTACGTCTCTATATAACTACCTACACACACTTACTTACCTACCTACCTACCTACCTATCTACCAACCTACCTACTTACCTAACATACACATATATATATGAAAAAAACATTAAAGAGGACATAGCATGCCGCAGTTAGACGCATCTATTAACCTAATTAATTACCATTACGCTTTGGATCCGAGTTGCGTACTTGTTGATATGAAAAGATAAAGAGTACGCAAAGAATCGTTGATCCAAGATAAAAATGTCGTATCTGGATAGAAATCACGAATCATTATTGCCGATTAGTGGAAAATGTTCGAGTAATTTCGAACAATTTAAAATACATTACAAACCGTAATCATACCGTAAGAAATCGAATTCCATAAAAAGTACGAGTAAAAGGAACTAACAAAAGTGAAATACCACAGTGACATCTATTTTGATAAATTAACGATGACTAATGAGAAAAGCGAACTTCATTATCGTTTGTAATAAGGAGTGGGAGGGATGGAGGGAAAAGATTACAAAAAGATATCGAATGTATAAAGAACGAGAATGAGAAATCTATTTTCGAGACTTATCGCGTCGAAACGAAAGAAATCTTCTTAATTCCTACGACAAGATTGCCTTCTTTTTCTCCTTTCCCCTTTTACCCTCCAGCAATACGATCAATGAGAAAGCCAAGAAAAATGTCAGGATCGTTAAGGTTCGTCTCCTTCGTACCGATGACGAAAGTTTAACGGTTCAGAATTGAATTCGATCGAACGACAGGGTTGGCAAGGCTGTCGAGGAAAAACGAGTGGAAGGAACAAGGGGATGGAAAAAAAGGAAGGCGAGCTATACCTACAAGGTGAAAAAGTATCGAGATTCTTCGGCTACAGAAAATTGGATTTCGCGTGCTAAGAATGAACGGTCCAAGAGCGTCGTGGAGGAAAAATAGAAGAGAGAGAGAGAGAAAGAGACGAAGAAGATGGAAGAAGTAGAGAACGCTCTCGTTTTCTCTCCTATCTTTCTCTCTCTCTCTTTCTCTCTCTGCCATTGAGTTTCTTTTGCAGAAGAGCAACCCTTACACAAGCGGCACGGTACGTGTGACACAAGCATTGGACGAAAGTACCGTGCTTCTTTTCGTCCTTGGAAATTGGAAATTGGGTCGTAAAGGCGGTAACAAAAATGTTCCAAAGCTCATGCCCATCGTTGAAATGATTCAAAAGCCGAAAGAGTACCAAAATAGATACCTAGAAGATACCTGCAACGAATCTGCCTACATCTTTTCAACCTATACACTTTCTCCTACTTGTATATCTTCCGTATAATTTCAACTATGTTTTGAATAGCTTGCCGAATGAATTAGATTTCAAAAAGAAAAAAAAAAAAGTATCCCTTTTTTAGTAGCCTTTTCGGTAAATTATTCTCGTACTATTTTGTCATTCAAGGAAACTCTAAATGAAAACTCGGATCTTATATTGTTAATAGTTAAGTCGAAAGTACTTTCTTTGAAATACATCAAGGAAGAAAATAATATAAAATACAAAAAAAAAGAAGGTAACTCGTTTAAGAATGCTCACATCCATTTTCGAAAATAATATATTTATTTCCAATTCTTTACGATTTCTACCTTTCTATCCTTTTAATATTGCGAGTTAAATGGTTAAAATACGTTCGACAATGATTCCTTTAAATGGTTTTCTTTCTATGAAAAGGTACTTTTCGAAAGAATACCCTTTATGCGCGTCTTAAGTTATAAGAAGATTTACAATCGTCCATTAAAAGAAAAGACCAAATACAAACTACATATTTTAAATATATACAAACCGAATTCTTAGTATACAATTTACTATTCGTACTATTGTACGAAATGAAAAATATGACATAAAATACGCGATTGGTCAATGAGTAAATAAGTAACAATGAAATTTTTACTAGTATTCAACTAGTCCATAAATAATATTTCTATTGAATAGAAATTATTTCTAATGGAATTTTTCACATTTGAAATTAGAAAATATTTCTAACTGGAAATTCTTACTTTCGATAGAAAATATGTTTACTTTAGAAATATTCGAAACTTCAAATAATAGTAGTGATATTTATAAGAGAAAGTGGAACGTAACAATTGACTCTATTTGTATTATTCAGCGTCTATTTCAAGCATATACGTTTCCCTTTCCCTTTTACTCGCATGTAGAAAGATCCAATTGGAAAATCTGCAGTTTCTAAATCAAGGAAGAGCACTAGCTTCACTTCTAATAAACTCGGTAGATCGAAAAAGTTTTCCTGAACGATGGCAATGCCGCCGGCAGCAATGTTACCCGTACGTGGTTCCAACTTCGAATTAATTGCGTGTCAATTATGCACACTGCCGTGGAAAATCGAGTTTGGTCATTAACTCAATGGGGACGGAAGGCTTACGTATAGACGTCATTTTATCGTATTCGTTATATATAGTACAGTTGATTGCTATTTGAGCGATTTCTTATTAACTTGCTTCATTTTTTTCCTCTCTTGGTTTTTTCTTTATTCTTTTTTTTTTATGCTAATGAGAAGCTACGATGGGTAATAATAATATGTTCTGTCATTTTCAATCTACGTAATTATATACGACATTATTATGTGTATTATCAATGAACATTAAATATTACTCGTCACGTTACTCGATAGAAACATAGAAAAGACAGCTGAATCAATAACAACAGCTGGAGAATATTGCAAGAGTACATAATGTAAGTAAATACAACGCGAAAAATTATATTGAGATGCATTAGTAGGTGTTGCATAAGAATGGAAACGTACTTTCCGGTATGGAAAACTTCATGTTCTTTTCTTCTCTTTTTCTTTTTTTTTTCGCAAAAAAGATATTTCAAGATAACAGAATGTCGAGAGTGTCGACATAGAATTGTGGGACATACGAACGTAATATTACATCCATCGACTAGAGACACGACCGGTCGATAATAAGGATATTGATAACGGGAAGCGGACAATGATCATTAAAGCAAAGAGTAGCCAGTGAAGAGGTATTCATTCTAACTCCTCTTACTCACTCCTCGAACAAGGGGGTCATCGACCCATAACATAAGTTATACAATTACGTTTTCAAAATCAAATGACGAGATGTCTGGGAGAAGATGGAAGACATCGTCTTGTGTAGATTCAACCATCCACAATAATATATAGACATATTTCGTATTCTGACGAATGAATGGTATTATCTAGAAAAAACATTAGTACATGCTAAAAAATATTATTTCGATTTCGAAATCGTCGATGAACTCTTTAACGAATGAAAGAACATGTACATTTCGTTTTACGATATATATAAGTCAAAATTAATGAAGATGATTGATAATCCTATTATAAACGGATCGTTCGTAAATCGGATCGAGTTAAATATAAACTCTCTTAGAAAAAAAAAAAAGAAAAAATTAAAAAAGAAAAGAAATACAAGCTTAAAATATATTTTTAAATATTTACTCTGTATCCCTTTGGATGGAAATTAATGAGTTCAAAGGAAGCTTCTATCGATCCTTACTTGGATCGATCGTGTGATTTGTACGATTGTGACTAATAAATTAGCAGTCATTTTTATACACCATCGTTAACATCGAGAGCCACGATTAATCTTATCTTTTTCTTTCTCTCTCTCTCTCTTTCTTTTGTGCGTCCGAGTTTAACATCAAACGAATAATCCGAAAAAGAGAACGAAGAGAATTATCTGCGATTTCGTAGAAAAAGGGAATAAGTATGTCGTGCGACGAAGAACATAACAATGTCTGCAATTATTTTTTCCGCTCTCACCCCGAAACATTTTACCTTTATAAGATTTAAATTCTTATTCTTCGTCTAGAGAAGTTACCGATACTTTCAGTATCGTCGATTCTGAGATATTCCTAACGAATTCCATCGCGCACACGGATCTAACGATCGCGAGCGAGCGATTAGGTACATGCCTTGAAGGTTAAACGTGCCTCGCTTAAAGAACTTTCTTTGAACGCACGTACCTTCGAAATGAGTTGAATTTCAAACGAGTAAAAACAAATTTAACTCAATCGAGCGAGTAGGTTCTTTATTTGAAAAATAAAAATTCTATTTGTTTCATCGTTTCATCGCGTAAATAATATAAACGGATGATTTCGCACGAATGCGATCGAAATAATACATCAATTGAAAGATTGTCGTTTTACGATCGTATTTCGTCCAACGTTTGTACAAAAGAAATAGATAGACATAGAGAGGGCACATATACATAGATATATATATATATATATACATATATGTGTTAAAAGAAAGGACCAAACATTCATCGAGAAACATTCAATTCCACGAGGATAGAAGATGTAAAATACGTTTCGTTTTGAAAACATTTTCACTCGATATCGGTAGATGTATTTCCAGAGCGTTTCTCGCTCGTCGAAGAACCGTGTCGACTTTTTGATCGACTTTCTGTCTCTCTCCCTCCCTATCTTCCTCTTTCTCTCTATCTCTCTCTTTCTTCGCTTATTTCGTATGCACATATTTTCATGTTTTCACGAAAACCCATGGAAAACCCGTTGCATTTCGTGGCCGTTTCTCTCGAACGTACTCTTCTCTCTCTTTCTTTCTCTCTGTCTCTCTTTTTCTCGACTAACCTTTCTCGAGCAACGCAAAGAAGAGGCTTTGCTATGGGCTGGACTACGTATACGCACACATACGTGCATGTATAAACAGAGTATGTAAAATACGTCGGTCGATTGTCTCTTAAAATAAGCGTGATACATATACGAAGAATTTTCAACGAAAACGATGTCTTATAAAGGAAAAAAATAAATAAATAAATAAATAAATAATAATAACAATAATAAAAAAGAATGAAAACTTGTTAATTAATTTATTTACTTTTTACTATAACGTAGAACTTTGGATTGTTCTAAATATTAATGTTCTTTGCGATATTACTACATAGTAGATACGTAGATCTATTTTATGTACTTACACGTGTACGTAGAAATAATAGACACGTAATACGGTATTAAAGGTATGTAGAAAAAGAAAGAAAGAGAATGAAGAAAGAAAGAGAAAGAGAAAGAAAGAGAGAGAAAGAGAGAAAGACTACGACTTGATGCTGCAGGTGAAGAGGAAGAAAGAGTGAAGAGAGATGGGCAACAGAGAAACGAAGCAATCTGCCTGAGTCAACCGGTCTGACCACATGTTTGCCACGAATCGCTATGTAACCGGATGGGGCTCAGGACTCAGAACCGTAAGCAAGCTCCGTTGAGCCACGCTTAGACCAAAGAACAAATCGATCGAACCCAGTACTCTCCGTTTATTTCGTCGACATTCTCCAACTACCCTCTTTCTCCTCCTCTTTCTTCTCCTTTCTCTCTCTCTCTTACTTTTTCCATTTTATCCCTTCCGGCGATCGACATTTTAACCCCTCGAAGACGATCCATCGAGATCGTCCTCTCCCTTCGTAACCTTTCGAGAAAAGCTCCGAGATAGAAAATTCGACCGACTAGAAAGTGATCTTTTCAGTATCGTTTCGATAGATCGCACCGGCACGTACGAAGATTTATGAATTTAACGTGGTACACGAAAAAGCATAGCATCGATATATACCAGTCTGAAAAATTGATTTCTCGAAACAACGAACAACGCGACAAACGAAGAAGAATAGAGCAGTAGAACGTGGTTTATATATCTAATCGTGCGTCCGATAATCAATAAACTTGTCTATATGTGTTTGTATCCATATATATATATATATATATATATATATATATATATATATATGTTCGTTCGATATAGATATACAACGACGAGAACGTACGTACATATTCGAACGAGATACAAGTTACTCCGGTCGAGTGTTCGATTCGATCAAACGACAAAAAGGATCGAAGGCGTCGAGGATGTGTACAACGAATTACAGCTATCTGACCGTAACGCGCACGTACAATATACAACGGTACGATAGCTTGGTTGACCATTTAAAATTTAAATACCCGCGTTCGAACGCACTGCAAATACGCGTTCTTTCACGGCCGCAATCAACGCACGTATAGAACGATCGATGGATATGTTCAATCCTGTAACGAGGAGAATAAATAGAAGAGGAGGGAAGAAAGTATAGGAAAGATAACAAAAAATGTTATCGTAAGTTCGATCGTAACGTTCGAGCATGTCATATTCGCGTGTAACATCGATGCGATAGATACATATATCTAATCTTGATCTTGAGTACGTTATATCTAATCTTGATGTTGAATATATCGTGGAGCTATTTTTTTTTCACAGAGAAGAAAAGATAAAAAAAAAAGGAAAAAAAAAAAGAAAATGAGGTAGAATCAATAAGCTTTAAATAGACGCCATGATAATTCTTTACGACAATATCACCTTGAACGATGATAAATATTTGTTCCTGGTTTCTATTATCAAAACGAATTCTGATAACTTTCGTTCGAATAAAAAATAATAAAATCTATCAGATTGCTTTGGATCGAAGTAATAAGCAAATTACGTCGCTAATACTTTTTATTTTAGTTAATAATGAAAATAAAAAAATAGATCGACTTAAATTCGTTATATCGAATTAAGAGAGAAAAGTAGAAAGAGAGAAAGAAAGGCACATATAATTAAAAAATTTCCATGGATACGTCCAAACATGAAAAAAAGGCTGAAGAAATTGTCATTATTAGAAAAAAAAAAAGTATATATAAAATACAAATGCAATGAATTAAAAACTTATACATAGTATAAAAAAGCATTATTCTAATATAACAATAGCGAAGATATAAATCGATGTTATACAGAACCTATTCCTTTATCAGATTACTCGTTCGAGTAAATAATTAATCCGATTTAATACTCCTTCAGTTGTACTAGATGACTACTTTTTCTTTTTCTAGATGCTAGTAGTTTAAACGAATATTTTAGAAAATGTCTCGAAAAAAGAAATAATGGTATAATACGTTAACATCCTAAATACAAGATTATAAAATCAACAGGCCTTGTCCGTTACTAGCTTGTTATATATTATAAAAATATCAACTTTTATCCTTTTATTTTATTTTCAACTAAAAATATCAACGTTTATTCTTTTATTGCTCAAGGTATTACCTGATATTTATTATCTAAGTCCCTCGGTCGCTACCGAAATATATTGACGAGGTAAAAAATTTTGGTTAGATATGGAAATAACAATTAACATTATGAAGTGAAAATAGGAAAGGACAAATCCTTTTCAAATAACATGAAAATTAAAAGGGAGACAAAGTGCGGAGAAACCTACAACGGTTCCGTTAACGACCTTACCCAGCTCGGACTTGTATTAGGACAAACTGTTACTAGTAGGTAGACACGTACGTATTTAAGCTATCACATTCACAGACGAAAATAGTGGCAAACGGGTCGGTTGTTATACCTCGTAGAACGAAATCCCTTTTGAAATCTCGACGATCACGTCCGACGAAGCTACCCTTCGGCTTTTGCTTTCCTAGGTGCTAATAAAAATAAATAGGAAGACCGATAAACGAAAAGAAAAGTGAGAAAGAGATAGAAAAAGAAAAATAACAAAATACGAAAGAAAGGGAAAGCTTAGAAAGCGTTTAACGCGATAAATTATGTATACATCGAAAACGAAAATTATTATTATCATTTCTAGATTTCAATTTTATAATATAATCAATTTGTAAATTGTATTGTATTGTAACGTAATAAAATAATACGACGTAAGAAAATAAACGATCATTCGAATGAAATTCTATGATATATCCTTAAAAAACTTTCCATCGATCTCTCGGCGATCTTTCAAACATTCTTTTATGTTTAGCTATTAAAAAAGTACGTGTAAGTTCAAATCGTTCTCGTTTTTTTGTATTTTTTTTCTTTTTTTCTTTTTACAAACGAATGATACACGAATGAGAGAAGGTATATTTAGCAGTAATATCTTTTTCACAAATTCTGTTCCATGTGAATATATCTGACGCGTTCGTATCGTATACAGTAACAGATGAATGATATACCAAACGAAGAGAGAGAAAGAAAAAGAGAGAAAAAGATAGAATGAGTGACGATCGATCGAAGGTAAAAGCGAGAAATTTCTATAATTCGTGGAAATTTATGAGAGTTCGTGCGTCAAGCAAATACGGTGAAATAAAAACACCCAACTAAATGTGTCGAACGACCTTCCATTATACACAAGAAATCAAAAGACATAGGGATAAAAGGGAAGAAGAGGGGGAAGAATCGAACGAAAGAAAGAACGAATCGATTCGGAGAAAAATAAAGAGAAAAAAAAAGAAAACAAAATAACAAAACAGACAAAGAAAACTACTCTAAACTAAACACGTCGATAATGACGACGACGACATTGACTACGACATTGACGATGTTGACGAACGAGAATTAAATTAATATTTAAATAAGAATTAAAAATTAATTATTAAATTTAATTAACAATTAAACACTTTTATAACACTGAAATCGTTAGAATACAAAGACTTGGCTCGTTAATACGATGGATCGATGTAGATTCTATGTAAAAAAGAAAAAAAGAAAAAAGAAAAAAAACTGATTCGTCTTCCGACACGATAAACTGTATGAATAAGAAAGATGAAGCAAGAAAAACTAATGTCTGAGAAAAGAAATCTAAGAGTGGGTGGAGGAACAGCTCCACTAGTTACCTTGGCATAATTAATCGTAGAGTCGCAAACTAATCAAGTAGAAGGTAGAAAGAATCTTCAGGAATTAGGTACAAGCTTTGACACGACGAACGATCAATCAAGCCGAACTGAAAGTAATTCTTTTAAAACGCTGTGGGAAGGGAGACCACCATACCATACCATACCATACCACACCACACCATACCACATCACACCACACCACCTCCGACCATTGTGAAGGATGCTTAGAAAGTTCGTTAAAGCAAAGTGGAAACCACGTAATGACCGAGTTTCGGCTTACGCTCTAACTTTTCGTTTGTCACGAGAAGGGAAGTCGTAGAGTTGGGGTGCTCTCACATTAAACACAAAGAACCGAGGAAACGCATTTAGCATAACATTATTTTTCTATTTCTCAATGTTTTTTTCCTTTATCAAATAATTCTACGTGGAGACGCACAGTGTTGAGATCTTTTAAATGTTCAGTTGTTAATCGCAATCTAAGCGTTGTATTCGTATACACGTTTTGTTTCAAAAGGTGATAACTAAAAAGAAAAAAAAAAGAAGAAAAAGAAAAATAAAGAAAAAAAAAAGAAGAGGGAAAAAATAATCGAGGAATTCAACGAGAACGAATTATCGTTAGACGCGCTAGACGCGCTCAACCGGCATTGATTTTTCCAATGAAAATTACGAGAACGACGCGTCGTTACGAAACGCTTAGAAACGCTTGATCGCCGAAACGAACGAACGTACCGGCGGTACACCTGTTTATGTAGGTCGCATGAGAGAGCCCTATCACTCGTACATCTGGGTTACGTAGTGGTAAATACAGTGCTCTCTTTCTCTCTCTCTCTCTCTCCCTCTCTTCTACTTCGCTATACCGGCACGGAACAATTTTCGATCGCACTTTACACGATACGTTCCAGATAAGACTAATGACCACCGACAAAGGTAAGAACGAAGGACGTTAACGGATCGATCGATTTCTTTTTCACGAACCACGATCATTTTCGAAGGGACTAAAAATAAAAAAAGATAGGTTAGTTAAAACTTACCTGAATGACGGAAATAAATCGATGACGAAAATAACCGTCGTCGAAATTATTCGAACTGTAGCGTGTGAGCCTCTTGAACGTTGTCGAGCGATGAAAGGGGGCGTTGCGTGGTTCAAAAAGCTAAAGGAGAAACGTCAGGCAAGACCAAGCTCAATGTCAAGGCGATCGAGGTAAACGTCCTGGACAGCACGAGCACGAGCACGAGCACGACACTACTCAGCATCAACGATCTCCGTCGAGTCTCGATGTGTTTCTCCTTCGACGTAATTCCGCGAAAGTCGTATGTGTGGACACTTTCCGCGTGGCACAAATACACACTCGTATGACGGTTACTACGCGCGCGCGCGTGCTACTTCACAAACCAACGAGAGAGAAAGAAAGAGAAAGAAAGAGAGAGAGAGAGAGAGAGAGAGAGAGTGAGAAAAAACTGAAACGGTTTTTTCGAAGGACACACACGCTTCTCTCGAATAAATTACTGCGACAAACTGCACGTTCAAATTGTATGTCTATCTCTCTCTTCCTTCGTAGAAACAAATGACTGTTCAATTCGGAGAAAGAAAGAGAGAGAGAAAGAAAGAGAGAAAGAAAGAGAGAGAGAGAGAGAGAGAGAGAAAGAAAGACAGACAACAAACGGACGAAGGATAGCGAAGACGAGAGAACGTTAATAAAATTCTACGCGAACAAAACACGTGGTATCTCGTTGGACTAAGTACGAACGTTTCTTCGTTCGTTTCTACGTTCGTTCGATAGTCTCTACCGCTATTCTCGTTGACCTGTCAATGGCACGCGGTTTCTCCACTGTCCTCCACGCGCTCTGTTCCGATCCACTGCAGCCAGACGCCGCAATATCCGCGCCGCGACTGCCTTTCTCCGTTCGACCGATGTAGATTAATCCCCCACTCCTCCTACTCTCTAGTACGTACCTTCGCGAGCGCCACCAAGTTCCATCAAAAGAACGAAGACACGCATGCGCATTGTATCCTTGATCTTCCTACGATATCAAAAGTGCGCCGCTTATCGAAGCTCCTTTTATCGGTCGATACGCACTTTCTGAAAAGAAAAACGCATTTTCTTTTTTATATATATTCTTTTTTTGTTTCGTTTTTTATTTCCTACGAGCTTCGTCAAACATTGAAACTTAACAAATTTATTATATCTCATATATCGCATAAGCAAAATAAAATCGATTAACCTCTTATCTCGTTGGAGATGTAATTAAATGATTTCTTTTTTCTTAACCAACAGATTTGTTTTCTATGTCACCATCTGTCCCACGATCGATACGAAATTTCCACGTCGTATTATGAACATTTATTTGGGAGCGTAATCGCAATGAAAAAAATCAAGCTGTTACGAGTAAGCCGTTCCACGGATTTAAATTCTAATTCGAGATAGGTCTGCTGCGATGCTAAGGGGATCGGGGTTAAATTCGTTGAGCGAGGCGAACTAATGCGTTTCCGTCAGTCGAAGACCCCGAAGGAATTTGTAAATTCGACGGTGGAAGTTTTAATCGTCCATCAGGGAAGAAACGAGGGGCACGAACTTTTCGCATAGTAATTCTTCCTCCATTCGCGCGGAACCTTTCGCCAAGCCATGCTCGCTGACCCGAATTTAACACGAACGACTTCGAACGTGCACAGTCTTTAGTATTTTTTATATTTCCCGAGAGACTTATCGAGAAAAAAGGAAAAATTTGTCATTGGAACTACATTGATTCGACTTTTGACTAGAGAGCCGTTATTACCTGACTGAAGTACCTGGTAAAATAAATGAAAAATACCCTAGTCGGTTTCTATAAATACTCTACCCATATTACCTTTATGGGAGATATTTATTACGGGTATTTACAACGTCACAAGCAGTTTATATTTTTATGTCGGATAATAAAACTACCAAACGATTCAGGGATTTCCTTGTTCATAAAATTTCAGATAATCGACACATCTTAAACTAATAATATCTTTAACCTTGAGAGATCTTTAATAAAGTGTTGATCATAAGCGAAACTTGTGTATATTTTTCGCTTACCTGCATATCTATCCGTATAGCTGTTTGTACGGCGAGTCGCGTAGGATTCTAATAATATTTTATCGGTATATTTATTTAAGAAAAAAAAGAAGGCAAGAGAGGTGATATAAAGTTAGAGTAACAAGATTGAACATTCGTACAAACGATTATCGATTTTCTTTCGAATTATCTGTCACTCTCGTCTGCCTCTTTACTTCGTGAAGAGAACGTAAAAAGAAGCAAGAACTTATTGGCTTTTCTAGCATCTAGAAGGACCAAAGTCCTCCTGTCGTCACCAAGCTTTTCAACAGAAAATATAGGGTCAAAATCGTAACTGTGCCGCACGCTTCCTCGTTTTCGTTCATCGATTTGTCTCACGATAAATCATCGGTAACATCGTTGACCTAAAAATCTCTGCACGTATGAATCTTTCGCTCTACTTTCTCTATCAATTTCCGAAAGAAGAAAGAAACGAGTAAAGCATGATCTTTCATTTTAACGAAATCGAGGAAATAAATGTTAGAAAAGAAACGAATGGGTGTTATAAAGAGAGCAAAAAAAATATAGATATCCGTACTAATATTTCAATCACTGCAGTGATATGACATTTACGTCATACTACTGTTAAGGTCGTTAAAAATGTATCGGAAAAATAACGGATACGGATAACAACGAACATTGGCCTCTCGTCAATGAGAAATGCAGTTACGAATTATCTATACAATGCTTCTGTTCTAATCTATACGCAAAGAGTATGCAGGTGTATGCACGTGTATGCGCACCTGGGGAAATCAGAGACTCTGGCGTTGCTAGCATGATAAATGCCAAGCCAAAAGCACTGTCTACGGATAACTGTGTCACTGTGAAAAAGAATCTAAATCAAGCTACCGCACGAGAGAAGATAGCGTACGTTCGACGTTCTAAAACGACGGTAATAACGCTAATTCTCACTTACTACGAGACTTTATAATTAATGTTATTCACTCTAATTGCTCTCTTTTCCTACATAAATCATAAATTTTACATAGAAAAGAAGAGTACTACGGTTTAATTAAGTGGTCTTGCAAGAAATCGATTATATTATACCGTATAATATTTGAGCAAACAAATATTACGAGCGTCGTAATTAACGGTGTTCGATATTAGAGAATCATAAATATCGATTTATAGAACATAAACAAATTTTATGCAATCCAATTTACTTAATTATAACTTCAAACTTTTTCAGCTACTTCATTTTATTATACGTGTTTATCATTTAATAAAGTAACTAGTTATAAATTTGAAATTCTCCTCTTGAATAAATTTGGATAGTCGCCTTTATATTATATTTATATACTTAAATAAATATGCAATACATTCGTAACCTCTATAAAGATATATAAACGGTTTAAAACATATTTAATTATTGAAAAATTATATTCCCAACATTTTAATTAAATCACCATTTAAATATCGAACGTGTGCATTCAATAAGTTATTTGAATTCCCAAAATAATATATAGAACCAACAATAAGTAATGTGCATTAAGTTTCAACATGTAATATAAAAAATGACAAAATAAAAATCCATAACGTTACTAAAATTATAACCTGATGTAATACGTTTCGACAAATGTATATTTTTCTCTTGTATCATTTTTTTTTATATATCGAATCCAAAAAATAAAACTAAATAAAAATTAAAAAAAAATTAATGGGTATCCAAAAAATCTCTATAAAATTTACAATTGAACGAAAAAACAAATGATCAAAAAATTGGCCCTTCAGTTTTGAATTGCGTCCGAGTCGCATATGGATTGCGTTTGGGTATAAGCACAACTTGTGTAAACACTGATTAGGCATTTTGATAAAATGTAAATATATTCATTCTCTTCGACAAAGAATCTAAAAATTGATACAAAACACAAGCGTGAGCGACCATCGAAAGCCGAAAAAGCATTGATCGAATCTTTTTTTTTTGCCCCTCAAAAGGGAGTAAAATTGATTCGATTTTGTGTTGTAAATAACAAGCTGTAGCAGATAAAAAAAGAAGTTTCGCGACTGAAGTTGCTTCTTCTAATAATATCATATCATGATAAAAGATTTATCAATTGTTTATGTGATTATAAAATATAGTCTATAGAAAAATTATAAAAAATAATTTTTTTATAAAATTCATTTTTTCACGTGAAATCTATCGATTAAGTTTAAATAGCTATGAAACAATATATATATATTTTTTTGTAATAGAAATATAAACTATTTCATTAATAAATCGTATTCTTCGACAATTGAAGAACTTTTGGATTCGAAGAATCGATACTCCAATCGTGTCTCTCGAGAGAAATATATCGATAAATTCAATAAATTTTTGATATTACAAAGGTTTGTTCGGTTTAGTTGTCAAGTCGTAAAGTTGCACAATTTAGATTGCGTGTGCACTGAGGAGCAGTCGCCGACGGTCCACAAAGGCAATAGCAATGCAACGAGAAATTCATTGGGTCGCCTAATGTTTTGATCAGCTGATCGCTTACAAAAGTACAAGCGATACGAAAATAAAAGATATTAATTTAAAGAAAACGTTCTACTCCTTATTTTTTTATAAAATAACAACAATTGTTAATCATGGAAGATTTCAGAGTAAATCTCTACATAAAACAAATCTCTACAATAGTAATACATTTTTTTTTATATCGTTCCGTTTTGCAAACAAGACATGATCGCAATTTAATTTCTCCCCGAAACAACGTTTAAACAACATAATATCGTTTAAAGAATACTTCATCAAAATCTAATAAAAGTTTAAAAATATAACAAGAAATCTTTCATACTTGTATTTCAAAGGAATATATATACTTTAAAAATGAATACTTATTTTACTCCATAAAAAAACAATTTATGATCACGTTTCCTTCGATTTCTTTCTTCGATACCTTAGCGTAATATTTTTTTTTTAAGCTTCTTATATTTCTATATTTCACGTTATGTCTTTCTTTCTTTCTCTCTCTATCTTTCTCCACCTCTTCTTTTCCATTCCCATTCTACCCCATTTCCCCACTCTGTAGACCATTACCTACTACTCACTTCCCATTTCTACTCTCTCCATCCACTCTCTATCTTTTCCCCGCCTACTCTCTTTATCTCCTTTTTACGTCCCATCCTCCCTCTCTCTCTCTCTCTCTCTCTCTCTCTCTTTCTCTCTCACATACTTATTCGTAATTAACCAGCTTGGTATCGAGAAATATAAGACAAATGATCGTCCAGACGCTTTGTTTGATGGAACATTGAAAAAAAGAAAACAGATACTAATGGGAATAATTCGAAGAAAAGATGTTTGATCGTAGTCGGTTAAAAAAAAAAAAAATGTATAATCGTACTCATACACTTTATATCGCGAAATTTATTTGAAAAGGACTTTTGAAGAAGCCGATAAACGTGATTGAATAGATGTGACCACATGTACATACAAACAATACCTCTCAATTGAGACACCGGCTGGGTGGACCGAACTGAGAGAATATTACGTTAACCCATGTACTTTTGGGGTATGGCGTGAAATTATTGGTAGAAAAATTTTCAAATTTTTGGAGTGGGGATAGCGAGGTAAATAAATACTCTGTTCAGTGGTACTACCATTACTATGAAGTATCTTCAGCTATCGAGTTTAGTTGCTTTCAAGTTTTTGAATTACTTTGTGTTCCTCTCTGCAAGTAATAGTTACAAAAATTTTGTTAAGTAACTCCGTTTTTTAAGTGTTGCTTTATCTTTATTTTTCAACGAAATAATTAACGGGAAAGACTTAATTAAGAAAAATTATTGTGGCTCCTTTTCTTTTTGAAGAAACTATATTCTCAACTCTTTAATAATCATTAAAGGAGTAGAAAAGGAGTGTCATCGACATACCTAGTGAAAAAAAATGTCTATCTCCAATATAGATCAAATAAAATTTATTCAACAATACCAGTAAGTAAAAAACATTTTTAAGAGTCTCTATTTACAGATCCTTGTTTTTAAGTCTTTCAATTCTACGGATAATTTAATTTAATACTTTTGTTATCAAATAACTAATCCGATCTTTTATCTACTCCGAACGGATATAAATGTGATCATTGAGTGAAGTTAAACGTGATTAAATCTTTGTAATTTTTATCGAACATCCTTCTTTTACGATAACTAACGTAACGTAATTGGTGCATAATGCTATATTACAGATTTTTCTTTCGTAAATTAGCGACTCTAATTATATCAAAAATAAAAATGAGAATTATATTTTCGCAATCAGTAAAGATTTCGTCTTCTCGTTAAAAGATTATTCAAAATTGGAGTCGATATTATTTTCCTTATTCATTAATCATGTTTCATAAAATTCACGAGAATTTTTTATTTTACAGACCTTCTGCTGAAGATTTAGCTGAAGCTGGTCCGTCAAAACAAGACATGAAAGCAGTTAAACTACACAGTTGTTCGCTCTGTCAATATAAGAGCACCAGAAAATACAATGTAATACGACACGCTAAACGCATACATGGAACCATGAAAAAACCACGTACCTGCTGTGGTAAGTTAACAATTAATCTTCAAACGAAAGAGAAACTTTTATCGAAGATGTTTTTCTCCCTTCGGTTAATATCGAGTAGGACGACAACGTAGTAGGATTCGTTGAATTGCAAGTTTTCTTTATACTTTCGTCCCTTTTTTCAGAGCACTTTGTTTGAAGATAAGTTAGACAATGAACCCACGTTCGCCAACAAAGAGAGTCTTTCGATAACGCTTGTCTCGTTTTCCTTGCTTTTTTCTTTTTCCCAAGAGTTTCACACGTTTCTGGTTTTACAAATTAGATGATTTTTTCCCTCTTTCTCTTTCTCTTCTCTTTCTCTTCTCTTTCTCTGCTCGTTTCCACACGTTCTCAACGAGAACGGATCAAGTTATCACTAGCGTCATTTTATTTGAATTAAAAAGTAAAAATTCTATAAGTTTAACTTTTCATGATTTAATTGTAAAATCGTAATTGATAATCTCAACAATAAACTTTGAACTGTCTCTTTACATGTTCGTATTTAATCCTATCTTTTGATATCCAGGAATACTCGCAATGATCGATAAATATAATTGTACAGAATGTTGTCGATTATCTAATAGCTCACTTTGAATATTTCATCGCATCATTTATAACATACGAGATTTATCTTATATCCCTGACCTTTTTGTTTCTCAATCGTTGAAAATGAAACTAAATTTTGAAAGAATTTTATGCAATTAGTAAAGGAAGAATATTTACTTGCAGGTATTGATTTTCAACGGAAGGATTGTTACTACTTCCATTGCGAAGACGTACATCCTCATAGAAGATCAAGAACAAAGATCAGCAGAAATATTTATAAAATAACTGGACATAACTTAACAAATAATCAAAGGAAAGATTTGATGGTATATGTTAAATCTAGCAGAAAATGTAGAAAAAGTGACAGACTGAAAAAACAAAAAGACGAAAAAATTATGTGTTTACTACAATACGCATTATATAATGAAAATACTGGATCCATAAACAATCATGCCCATTTGGATAAACATCAATCACTAAAAGACATACTTCTTCAGAAAGAAGAAGAATTTATTATTAAAAATAATCATTTTTATGGAAAGAATTCTTTAAATGTGAACGAAACATATACGACAATAGATTTTAACTCAATTGATAATAATCGATTGACTGAACATCAACGATTATATTTACAAGATATAGATTTCGATAGTTTTCCAAGACTAGAATAAATAGACTTGTAGTTTTTCGTGTCAATTAAAAAAAATTTTTTTTTTAAATTGTATATAAAAAATAAATGAAATATGTTTGTAATATATAAATAATTTAATAAATATTTAATATGTACATTTTTTTATATCTAAGTATATATTTTTTAATGTAATAAAGATCGTATATATGTAAAGTCTCTTATATATATGTAATAATTAGGTAATATAGTAGATATATAGTTAATGTGCGCGCTATACTTAATCCGTCGTTTCTCATAAGCGACAGCATTTATTTTAGTATCTTTATCTAAATTCTAATTGTAAAAATTAACGAACATTATGTATAACTAATAAAATTCAATTTGATATATGTATTTTTCTAGTTTTATATTTTTCTAAAGTTGTATTGACTATTTGAAAGATTTATTGTAAAACAAAAAATAAATAAATAAAAATGTAATAAAGTAAAGAAAAGACATACGTTATGAATTTAATTTAATAGAGATTCAAGCGATCCCTTAAAAATGCATTTTCTAATACTTTTATGAAATTATTATTTGAAAAAAAAATCCGATATTATCTTCATAAAAAAGAACACTTTACATCCAAAAAATTTTTAAAATTTTGGAACCTTGTCAATATGTAAAACATTTTCTTTTAAGTAAGAATTTTTTGTTACTGCCCGGTTTTAATTCAAGGGGATAATAAGACTCTTGAATTTTGGGATTTCTTTTTCTTCAAAACTATTAGATATCGAAAAATTTCATTAAGAAAAATTTTGCGTCTCTACTATTAAAAAATATTTGTAAAAAGTTATACACAAAAAAGTTTTAAAATTCGTAAAAACTTCGTAAATTTTGTTATGTAAATAGAAAATGTCTTGTTCTTTAAAGCTTTGTTTCTTTAAAACTTTATTTCATTATTTTTTTCACTTTTAAAAAGAAAAAACTTTTTCAAAGATGATAAAGTTTTTCATTTTTACTGGATTACTTGCAAATACATATTGACAGACTTTTAAAACAAATATTGATTTCTTTTTTACCTGGTTTATCATTTCTGAAAATAAAATATTTACGTTTAAATAATATTTAATAATGTCAATATCTCCCAAATTATTCATGGTCTTGTAAATAATAAAACTAGAAATAATTTCTCCATTTCACTGTTCTTTCATTTTTAATTCGTTCAATTAAATTCACCTTAAAAACTTCGATAAGAAATATTTTATTTATCGATAAATCGGGAATAGTTTCTACGTTTCTAGATTACACATACACAATATGATTTCGAAATTTTCAAATAGCGTTCCGCTTAAGGGATATAAGCTTCGATAAAATTCACGAACCACGCGGGAATTCGAATTCGCCCGCTAATTATTTGGTTGTTGAGTATCCAACGAACCATAACTACTCATTCTCCGGTTCGTTAGCATTTGTCCCATCGACGCTTCCTCGCCCTCTCTATCTCTCTTGCCCTACTCTTACCCCCTACCACTCATTCCATTCACCCTTTCGCAAGAGGGACAAGATAATTACTGGTTCGATCGTAATGCTTGTGACATGTCGCACGTTGTACGTGTATCGAGCCACGTTTGTTACGTACACGTGATTGTCTAATATGCACATGAAACAGTTAATTTAGCGAGAACATTCACTATTAAATTAATATTCGTATTCAATCATTTCTGATGTCCAGGTTCGTTCTAATGAAAACTTTTCATTAAAAAAAAAAAAAAAAAAAAAAAATAACAAATAAAAACAAAATAGAAAATCGTTTAAAAAAAAAAATAAGAAAAAAGTACAACACTCGTATTATTCCATTAGCAACGTTGAAGACGAAAGAAAAAAAAATAAAAAAAAGAATTGCAGTAGAAATTTCATACCTATAAAAAGTAAAATAATATTTTCCAATAATCCGTTGGTATCGATTGGAACTTTCAAAATATGAATACGAATGTCTCTCGTATTATATAATAACGTATTGCATGTAGAAGCTTTTCATCATCAAAACAATAGCATTTTTGTATTGTCACACAAATATCTGAGAATTTCGGGGAGAGAAAAATATGCTGGTAAAATGTGAAAATGCCTCCATAAGTTTATAACGACTCATTTTATATTTTTTCTCTTTTACTCTTAGGAAAACTCGTTTCCTGGAAGGACAACGGAGGGTCCTTTTGGACCTTCCTTGGCCGAGTTTTTTGCGGTTTCCTTAAGGACGCAAAGAGAAGCACTAACGGGAGTATGATACCGCAAACTCTGATAGGTTCCATCGTTTGCTAGTGCTGCGAGAGCCTGTAGACCTAAACGAGCGCTACTTAACTTCGAGCTCTACCAACCCTCTTATACCCCCTGTTCCGTTTACCAATTGCTCTGAAACGTTAGGTATAACATTTCTCCAACTTTAACGTTGGCATGTCGAGTATTTCGCATTTCTCTACCCACACAGTACCTGTGACCAAAAATATTCTTTTTATTATATAGTATAAAATAAAATAATTCGAAACACAATCATTGTTGTTATTTATTGCAGATGACTAATCAGAAAATGCGAAATAACGCCTGTAAATTCTGTAAGAATGTGTATAAATTTCCGAACTCTTCTTCAAAACTCTCTTCTGATAATAATCAATAATATATTTCCTGGCCTCCCATAAACTTCGTTTTAAATTTATAACAACCAAGAATAAACAAGAAAGATGCAAGAAGGGACAGACAAATACAGGTATACGAATATATTGGTCAATATTATATACCTTTCAGTTAATCTTGGATTTAATCCCATAATATTTTCTTTAAGTTTGAAAGCGATGTTAAATAGGTCCGAAAAAACATTTTTGTCCATTACTATAATTGTTGGATTTACCCTTATACCTGAATAATCGAAAATATACAACTTCGGGATTAGACAATATTATATCACAAAAATTGTATTGTAACAGAAAATAAAATTAGTAAAATCTATATTTCTTTTTCATACTTTTTATATTTGTCTAATGTTTCTTAAGTGTTTGTCCTTTCTTTCCTCTCTCTCTCTCTCTCTCTCTCTCCGTCTCTCTCCCTTTTTTTCAATTTATGAATATAATCGCTAAAAGACATCAAAAGCCGTTAGCAAAGTTACCAACCTTGTTGTATTATCTTCATCGTTCATCTTAAAATCCAACTATATAAATCTCGACGCGTATCCTGAGCGTTCTGTCACGTAGGAAAAATTCCGTTCTCCTTTGCAGAACAGACTAAAGAACTCAAACGATAAATTGCATGGCTTGAAAGAGACCATTCCTTCCTCTAACCTTTACAACGTCCGAACATAGGCTAACCATTTTGTATACATGGCAGTTGATGGAACAACAACTTTAACTGATGCCACTCCATTATGTTTCATGAATATGTGGTTAGAACAATAGCAAATTTACTAAAACCATTAGATAAGAAAATAAATAATACCAAAAGTTCAATAACCGAGACACCTAGTTACTCCTACATATATTGTATGGCCTAATAACTATTACCACTACATATATCTTCGTTATTTTTACTTATATGAAAAAAATGTTATTACAGGATAAAATTATACTATTTCAGGAATCATATCTGATGGTGGAAAGAATTGTTAAAATTAATGAAGCATCAGTTAAAGTTTTGAAACTTGAATAATTTCATGTCAAATGAATGAAAAAGTTACGTTTTGTTAGAATATTTATGTTAGAAAAGTCGTACTTATGCGACTCAAAGATTTCTTATACTGTAGAGTATAGTCTTCAAAGTACGTTCAGCTTCAGTAGCAGCCGCAAAACGTCTTTTTTTTCTTGTGAAGCCTGCTTTGTACTTCTGCGCTTCTTTTTATCCGCGCCTGCCAAGCGAATACGGTTTTGCTACCTAAACATTTCGAAAATACGAGAGGCCATTTGCCATCCTAATCCGCTCATTATGTCCAACAAATGAATCCAGGTATCGTTAAACATTACAACTACAATATATATACCAACCTCTACGATTTCGACATCACGGAAAAATTCTTTTGTAACTATTTTTCACAAGACCAAATAAAAATCTAACCCTATGAAAATCTAAAGATTGTATATTTTATAGAGTTGAAAACGTTTTCGCATTACCGTCGCCAACATAGTGAGTGCTTGTACTAGATATTGTATTTTATTTCTAATCGGATTATTTCACGCGTGGCATCAACTTCCATTTTATCAACGCTTTCTTGGTGATTTTCCATCTATTCTAAATCTTCCGATGTACCACTACGAGATTCCTATATCTTGCATACACAACAATATGAAAATTTTATATCGACATTATATAAGCATTTTTCCTATGAAGTTTCCAAAAACAACAACAATATCGTGAAAAGAATGAAATTCTTATGTTATCCGATTTTAACGATCAACTGACTTCCAATCTTCATTAATTATGATCCTATCTATGTCACCAGTTAATTCGATACCATTTTCATCATTGATAGTTGAACTATCGCTAAAGCTATTTGCTGAATAGATTCCACTACTCTGTCATAGGGCTTACGAGTAAGAAAACGTGAAGGATCCATTAAACCGCAAAACCTTACAAGTCCTGTGAAACCGACACCTAACATTCTCAGTGAAAATGTAATACGCGTATTCAGGTCGTAACTATGGTGACTTATTTTGAGGCACAAATCTATATAGGCAGGATTCACACTTTTGGCACTTCAATTTAATTTGAAAGGCTAATCCCACATGTCCGACTATATTCAATTCCATATTTCCTCTGCAAACTTTGCATCGAACGTACTCGCTTAACACACCAAAAATAGTCATAAAATTTATAATTTCAATACACGCGCTTGTATTGGTATTTGAACTCAATTTTCGCTTCATACACATACAATACAATTTAATGAGTTTTAAACTAAATCTACGTCGTAAGACAGCAAGTACTAATAGCTCTGTCAGAATGGTTCTACGATGTTAGTCGATCATTAGGAGTGTGCTTAATCCCTAATAAATAGTATAATAATAATGGCTATAAGACAGAATTACAATCGTCGAAAAGTTGTAATTATTATAAATTTACTAATGATTTAAATAATCGCAAATAATTATTTAAATAATTTAACAATAATTACAAATTATCATTAAAAAAAAAACACGAGTAACGAATAATATATATTTTTTCGTAAATAATCGTACTTTTCGAAGAACTCTCTAGAACTATTAGATGGGAAATTCTCGTAATAAGGATCTTGAAATAGGATAACAATGAATGTCAAAATATTTGGTATTACTTAATGATCCTTTCACAGATATAAAAAAAATTTTATGGGAAAAAGTGAAAATGACCCTCATAAAATAAATACTTCCGAATATGACTTAAGCACGAAAATGAAAATAAAAATGAAAACTCTGTAATATACATTGTCAATATTTAAAATTTTCAAGAAGCTTCTCGTGTAGTAGACAATGATAATACAACCGAATAAAAGAACGAACGAATAGCGAAATGAGTATTGTTGATAAAGGAACACTTTCAAAGAATTGGAAGAATCGTTAACTCCGAACGCAATGGTATATCCTCCGACGATTATTTTACGTGTCAAAGTTAACAAGGAGAAACGATTTCCGACGGATTCTTACGGCCACAGTACGTAGTCTTTAGGTGCAATTTCCAGGCGATCGCTTTCACAGCCGCACCACTTTATCTCCGTCTAACGAAGCTGCGGTCCGAGATTGCGGCACGTGGAACATCAGGAACTCGTTAGTGCGTGAAGCATCCAGGTATTTTCGAAACTAACTCCATTTACTAGCCGTACATCTACGATCTGTTCGGTACTCGTAACAACGAACGGAAATCCACTGCGCGTAAATCGAGCGAGCACGGTGAATTTCACCTACATACATCCATAAATACATACATAGCTATTATGTCTACAGTAGCTCACTAAACCATTTGGTAATAATTTAAAATTGAATAACTCTCTTATAAATTGATTTTATAGATTGATCAAAAGAACTCTGAAATTTTGTATTATATATAAAGAAAGTATAGTAGATATAACGTAGAAAAAATCTAAAGAAAAAATAAAAATAAATTCTTGTTTTCTCATAACGATAATAGAAAGATACGAAGTGAACTTTTTGCAAATTTCTTATCTAGCTTTTCCTGTTTTTCATACAAAAAAAAAAGAAAACATTTTTTGTAGATCTGATTGTTTTCGAGTTTCTTGTTCTCTCAAGGATCATCCCGTTACATCACTTTTCTTCCGAGATAATAAATCAAGAGCTTTCCTTGTTTCCTTTTATCCTATTTCTTCTTTCCTTGCCCAAATATTGCACTACCTCAATACAAAAAATAAATAAAAATAACGATTGTATAAAAAAATATACTCAATTTTGTGTAAGAAAATGGAGATGTTAGCGTTCATATATTGGAAAGTCAAAGTAATTTCTAGAAAACAATAAAAACCCATTTACTTGGTTCAAAATAAAGCAAAAGTGAAATGCATGCAAGTTTATTGCTTGACGTTCACAAATTTAAAATAACGACAGAATAGAAATAGTTAGATAAGTAGAGAAAAAAGAGAAGGAAACAGAGAGAAAAAGGTATATAACAATATTATCGAAAGAATTTCAAAATCATAATCAATAATCCTACATTGGTAGATGCTTGTCCTTTTGTGTCAAAGGTATGGATGGCATAAATTAGTACCTTGAAAGCATCCTCAAGAAGAGAACGCTAATTAAAGCGATCTTTAAGGAGCATTACCTACGTAGTATTACGAGTATACAGTATGCTCGTCAGCATGCGTAATTAATATCGCCCAGCATCTCGTTACCATGCACAAAGATCCATGATATTAAGATAGCGAGAGTAAGATGAGATCATCATAAGGAGAATATCCAGTCGAGATATAGAACCTACTTCTCAAGATTATATTCCAAGTCGTTCATTAAATTTTTCGTTTAAAGAAGAAAACCTTAGAGATAGGATTCTTGCTCGAAGGCTATCTAAAATTAGATAGATCGATCGATTAGAATGAAGAAAGTTGAAAAATCGATCACCAAACTACTTCGAATTCTGAAGACGTGAACACGTTGTGGTAAGTTAACACGGTGAGCACGTCACATAAAGAACGTAACGAACCAATGGAAAAAGTTTCCTTCGTTTCGACGCTTCGTTCGTGCTTGTTTCTATTCGTAGAAACGTCCTTTTTTCAAAAAGATTTTGCATGATGTTATTTTGTCAGCATGCCGAGCAGCTTCTATCTAATCTACATTATGAGAATCTACTTATCATGGTTTTACTAAAAATAAAAGTACAGTTAATTCTCCTATAACACGCACTTTGTGAACATAGTTTTTGTAGATACCGCACGGTTTAAAAAATTTCGAGAATGCTCGTGTAACACGCTACTTTAAAAAATCACCTTTAATAGAATGAAAACATTTTTCTACGACAATTAGTAAATTTAAAAATCTTCAAAATTACTTCCAAAGTCACGAGATAATTTTAAATTTTGAAGAAATGTCTCTTTTCCCATTTCTCGCCAAACGGAAAGTTAAATTTTATTACTTTCTAGTTTCCATCAAATAATAGTACTTCACTCTCGTACAGTTTCATATAACAAGGAACGGATTTTCATACTATAAGAGGATTACCTTGGTAGAAATCATTCCTTTTTCTGTTCCTTTAAATCTTTTCGTTCAAAAAGAAAAGAAAAAATATTATTAACAAGCGAATCTAAATAGATTAACTACGATAGAAAGCTATTTTAAAAAGAAAAAGAAGAAAGAAAAAGTAAACAAATCTCTAATGTGAAATTTATGGATGTCAGTAAATTGTCAGTCTTAATTTAAAAGGACGCTGTAACAACATAGCCATATATCTATCTACCTGTACTAACGAAGAACGACCCAGGCCAACTGGGAGTTCTTCGATTATCCGTGCCAACGGAGAAGAGCAAAGGTTATGTTCTTCGGTAGTCTGCGCGACAGAATGTCGCCATGATATTGGCGAACCTCCTGACGCATGCGTCGCTTTTCTCCAGGTCTGGTCTGGCGATTTTGGAATCTTATCAACAAACATTCTTCGCGTGAGATCCTTAACTTGTAAGTCATCGAGATACTCGCATTGCCGACGACAGTGACGTTCATACCATTTTTCTTCCATTTCTTTTTAACTCTTTGATCTCATGAAATTAAATTGTGTTGGATCATGAGATCGAAGAAAAAGGCATATCCGCTTACATAACGAGCTGTATTCAGTGTTTCCGTAAACGTTCTCTCGTAATTGTTGTCTTCCTTGAATCCTTTCTAAAAGATTTTCCGGACACGCGCGATAATGGAGGGACAAGAATCTGAACCTACATCTCCGATTTCCGAGAATTCGTTCAAGAGGTACAAATACATATATATGTATATATATTATACTTATATGCATCGAATCAATCGAGATCTAAAAAGAAAAAAAAAAGAAAAAGAAAGAAAAATTTAGAAATGTGTGCATAGATATTACAAATGATAATTTCTTACAACAAACAGAATCGGTTTGCAACGCATCGATCTCGTATTGGATCATCCTCAGAAAGTGTATTACAGTGGTCACGAGATTTCTGGGAAAGTTCATCTGTATCTGGACGAACCGGTTAATGCGATCGGTAAGTCGAATTTTTTTCATTATCCTTGTTTTGTTCTTTCTTTTCAAATCTATGTATTTAATATATCGTATCGTGAGATTCGATCCTATCCGTCTGTATCGAAAGATTTATAAGTCATTGAATTAAGTTCCGTTCGATATCATCAATTCGATCTCGATATTCGTATCTGTTAAAAAAGAGATAAAGATCATAAGTTTGAAAATAGATTTTCACGTAAGACACGAAAGAAGGATGCGATCGATCGTATTACTGTAGTAAAGAGAGTCCGAAAAAAATTACATTGAGATGCCTCACATGTACGTTGTCTCAACGATTTACGATAAGAGAAAAAAGAGAAAGATATTTTAACAACGTAAAAACAATCGTTATGTTTACTCGAGATTTGTTTACTTTTTATATAACTTACTACTCGTAACTCTAAAAATCTTCCCCGTCGAGACGAGCACGTGCCAAACCTGGTATCGATCGTATTGCGTAACGAGTGACCTAAAATTTCTAAACGATGTTACACACGTACGTAAGTACACACACATACACCCACTCACTCACCAACACACATACGCACGTAGAACTCTATGAGTGACCACTGATATCTCCAATATAGGTCTCGAAAATTTCTTTCAGGGTCACGCGTGATAATTCTACATTTGATTTTACTTAGGATGCTTCGCGATATCTCTAATTAATATCCCTACTATCGATCATACGGTTCACGATCTTTCTCATCGATCAATTGCGTCGATTAAGATTGTCTCTGTTATTCAGGAATTCGAATAAAATGTAAAGGAGAAGCACAGGTGTATTTTACCGATCGATCGGCAGGAATAAGGCGCAAATTCTCATCCGATGAAAATTATTTACACGAGGAGATCTACATCGTAGGAGGTAAACTTGATCGTTCTGCTCGTTAAAAAAATTCTATTGATTTTTTCATTTAAATTACTGTTATACAAACGATTCGTCAACGTTCGTTTTCAACGAACAATAGAAAAATAAACAAAAACTAAATAAATATACATACATATATACATACATATATATATATACATATATATATATATATATATATGTATACATATCTGTATATTCATATATTAACAATGTTAGCATTAAATTAATTTTATCAATATTAAATCAATAGTCGTGGCTTTATTTTCTTACCGTTCAGCCATGAAAAAATATTGGCATGTAATTATGCCTACATGATCTGAATAATATTGAATTAATATTAATATTTTTAATATTAAATTTCTCCCTCTCTCTCTCTCTCTCTCTCTCTCTCTCTCTATTATTATTATTATTATTATTATTATTATTATTATTATTATCTCTTTTGTGTTTAAATTATATTTTCTATTTACATGATAAAAATGTCTACGAACAGACAGAAACGCAAAGAGCACGATAACCGGGGGCGTCTACCCGTTCAGTCTGACACTTCCGGAAAACTTACCGTGCAGCTTCGAAGGCCGCTACGGACGTGTGCGCTATTCAATTAGGGCATTGTTGGACATAACAAGCGTCTATCGGTTTTCCACCAATATTATTCCATTCACCGTTGCACCCATCCTCGACCTTAATCGAGATTCTCTCGCACCGGTGAGTATGAAACTGGAAACGTGCACCGGCGTATCTTGCATTCGTGCAACGTCGATCGCGTATCCTCTTTATCACTGCGTTTTTTTTTTGAATGTATTTCTGTATATATCAAGATTTGTAAAATATATATGTTCATTCATTTTAGTTACCCGTCTGTGAGAAGCAATCTAAAATTTACATGGGCCAAACTGAATCACTTAAAATGTCGATGTCATTGCCAGTAAGAGGTTACGTTCCAGGACAAACTATACCGATTCAAATATTATTAAAGAATTACTCGAATGTCGTTGTTAAGAAGCTACGAATTGTTTTTAAAAAGGTAACGATTCAAACTTCTTCTCCCTTTTCATATTACATTTAATCAATAATCTTTCTAATTCAATTTCAGGTAATTATGTATCATGTTACGGAGAAGTCTAGGAAGCATAAAGAGATAGTAGTTGAAATCGAGCAACCGATCGAGAAAAATTGTAAATCGTATGATATCGTCTTTGATGTACCTGCTGTACCACCAACTGGAATGATTCATTGCAATATCATTGACGTTTTATATACTCTTAAGGTAAGTTATAGCTAATCGTATTGAAGATGGATATGTTAAAAGACAATAAAATCTACAGGCCGAAGCTTGCGTCGACGTGAGCGAATGGTACTACAGAATGTTTCAGAAAAATTTAAAGTTGCGAACGAACGTGATAATTGGTACAATACCAATTCGAAATTATGAAAATCCAGAAAATACATTTTCGTTGCCTCCCAATACGTTACCATCGAACGTTGTAAGTACTTCAGAAGAATTTTATTTAGACGAGGATGAGCCTTCAATAACGAAAATAGAAGAGGAGAATCAATCAGAAATATTGTGTAAGCGTTGATATTTGAAAACGTTATGCAACTCACGATTTGTTGCGAATGAACGATAAGATTTATTCACGTTTCTTTGTTGTTATTGTTTCTTTTAGTACCCGTCTATGAGAAAAGTCAAATATATCGATCTTCGAAGCCGGACCGAGACGATCCCACGGGAGATGATGGTGATAGTGATGGAGAGGTCAAACCTTACTCCCCCGTATACCGTGTGTACAAATTCAGAAGTTCAACCAGGAGGAAGGACGCTAACTGAAAACGATACGAGTGCCAGTTAACGGTAAATAGTAGCCTTTGCTTCGTTGCTTTATAAAGTCGACGTATATTACTACGAACATGGCACGTTACAAACGCAGAAGCAAATATAAAATTTGAAACGAAATGAATTCGCGATAATCGTTCGATTAGATCTCAATTCCCCTTTTATCTAGCGTTGTCCGACTGTATTGCCTTTTATTATTCTGCCATCGATTTGTTTATGCGGGAAATAAAATACGTTGGAAAGTACAATACGAAACGACCAAGTATTTTATACTTCTAAGTGCCGAGCATAAATATACCCAGTGAAATTTGGAAACCCGTTGGGACCAAACCACAGAGTCGTTAAAATATAATTCTTCGAAATTTTACGCAAGCTCATGTTGTATAAAAGTTAGAGAATTATAAAAAGAAAAATGAAAAAAAAAAGATATATAAAAATTTACGTTTGATATCGATGGAAACTTGTGTAAAAAAAATAAACAAATATGTATAATCTATATGCGTATACATTGTACTAATCCAAATTGAATATAAAGATTACATCAGACGAGTACCTTGTTTTTACCTATTCGCTACATATCTCAATCCGGATATCCTTCTATACCAAACTCAAAAACGAACCGTATTATACAATTTACATAACCCGATCGAATGTGTTACGATATCGAATTGAAAATGAAATTGGAGAAAGAAATTGGGAAGATTCGATTTATCCGCATATAGGTGTGTATATAAAAAGACATTTTTGAATGGAGAAACGATGAATGAGCGATGTTCGATTATAAGTCGAAGAAATTAAACTGTTGCTATTGAAACTCATTATCGAACACGACTATCTAATCAGATAATTCTTAAGACGAAACAGCTCGTAACATTGAAAGTAAACCCCAAGAATTCATTGATAAATCAATATTGAAATTCATGATCAAAGACGTTAGGTACCGAAGAAGGGACACCAAAGCTCTAGACGGAGAAGCTCGATGGTTGACGGTTCCTTTGGCTACAATCTACATCCATCTACGAACTAGAAAACGCTCTTGCCTTCTCTCTCTCTCTCTCTCTCTCTCTCTCTCTCTCTCTCTCTCTCTCTCTCTCTCTCTCTCTCTCTCTCGTCGCAACATATCTCGACATTCCGCAAGTACTTTGAAAGACCACATCAGAGTTGGTACGCCTTCTGAATATCGATCTTAATCATGGGTCCTGTAGTAAGAGTTATCGTAATTTAGTGGTGATTAAACGTAACCAAGTTTCGTCTGTAAAGTCAGACAAGAGATGACGGCGACAAGGAGAATGTAATGAAGTAGTCGAAAGGACGCGAATCGAGGCATCGATCCTTCCTCTCGCCTCGGGTAACACGAGTTACCTCTCGATATACCTGTTCTCTTATACCGAAATCGCCCTAAGCGTAGAGGCCACCTAATTAAAAGTTCGTACCAGTTCTCGGGCAGTCACGAACCTTCCTACCTGCGTCATCCTTCAGAATCGTCCAAGAATGAATTTCCGCTAGAAACAGTCCTCCTCGCAGCATTTCCATTCCTCCAACTCCGGTAGAAAAATTTCTCCCGTTAAATTCGAACTTCCAACCATTTCTTCGATCTTCCTCCCTGTCTCGTCTCATCCTTCGACTCTGTTCGGCTCGGTTAAAGACGAATCGAGACATCGATCTTTCCTTTCCTTTCTTCTTCCTCTTCGTCCTTTTTATTCCTGGAAAATAAGTTCGAACGGTAAGTCGTTTGTCACAGATTCCGGTTTAATAAAGTATCTAATCAATCCTGTAATATCCATTTTAAATTAATAAAAATAGGATTAGAAGATACATATGTGTTTATAGGTATTCTATAATTATTTGTAATATTTTATTTTTGCGGGTTGCATATTCCATCTTTATCCTACTTAAAAAAAAAAAATTGTTGAAACAAATAACGAAATAAACAAATAAACTTTTTTCATGATATTTATCAACCAATGACTAAAGTTTCTTTTTAATTTCCTGCAAGCATTTCTGCGGGCAAACAAGTTTACTAAGATTCGTTTCAATTGGACATTATTATGTATAAGACAAGCCAAACTATCACCGGTAATAATACTTTTCTCCGAGCAAACATCGTAAATATTCATCTCTTATTTCATACTCTTCCTTTCGAGATTTTTATAGAAGAAAATATTATGATAATTTGTTAAACTTTACGAGAGAATTGTTTCTAAAAATAATTTTATAGAATAGTCAGTAATACGAACTATTGGTAACTACGAACAGTAGCGTATAACTGGAATAAAAAATATGGTTTAAAGGTAATCCAGTAGCTATTATACTCGAGTTTCGCTACTTTTCAACAGAATGTTGATGTTCGTGAGAACAAAGAAGAAAAGAGTCAGTGACATGGTGAAAGAGAGCGACAAGTCGGCATTGCTTTGTCTGAAGTGTCATTGTGCAGAGATATTCTCATGCGTGGCTAAATAAATCCAGGATATATCGAGCCGTACAGTTAAGTACGGCCGGTTAAAACAATTAGCTCGCGCAACTACAGTAACACTCGGTGTAAACAGCCCTTCCACAGTAATTCTCTGTTATCGGCGCTCGACGAACATTCATAGGCTTAACAGGGCTTATCCTTCATTCTCCTCCTCCTTCTCTTTCTTCTCTTTTTACCCCTTTCCGATATTCTCTCTCTTTCTCTTTCGGTATCAGTCACTCTTCTTCTAACTCCGTAAACATGTCCTTATTTCTCATCACTTTATCCCTTTTGGAATGGATTAATAGAGGAATCTATCTGGTACACAAGGTTCATCAACCAACGGTGTCTTTCTCGATCACGTAGACTTTACTGCATCGTTCCGTCAATCGACAAGGATACGTGACTATGCATGAACCTTATTGTTTATTTTAGCCGACCTAAAATATAATGATGGTTTGTTCAATGATCCGAAAATTTTTCTACCATCTTAAATTATATCAGCAGAATACCTAAATTCGAAATGTGCCCTTTATAATCTCTAGGAAAAAAATATCTGATTACAACGAGCGATTAAACATCAAAGAACAGTTTATACAAAGCGACGAACTATCGGTTTAGAAGCATGCATTTTTATCAGATATGTGCAGCTGCATTTGTTCGTCTTTATCAGTTGCAATACCGAATAAGCTTGTCAAATGTGCTCGCTTAAAATCTTATCGACGACTGGAAGCTCGTTCAATATTCTTTTGTGTGAATACATACGTACTATGAATACGCCTGCAGCTCTACGCCTTCGAACGTTTATCGGATATCCTAATGAGAAAGCTATCGCTTGGGTTTCCAAAGGATAGCTTAAGATTGTTAAACTGCGCGAGATAAAAACCTTTAAAACACGATCGTTGATATTGGAAAAGAACAAAAAGAGACATAGAAAATATTATTTCGCGAGGAAGATTCATAACTAGGACAATACGAACCGGGACAACAAGCACCGAATGCGGCTTTCAGCGAATCTACTATAAAAAAGAAAAAAGGAAAGAAAAAAGAAAACTGAAAAAGAAAAATTCATAGATAACGCATGCTCGAATCCAGTGTAATAAAGCGAAGTGCTCTCTCGTGCGGCGAACTCACCAAGTCACTTTCATCCATGTCGCGATACCGCTATGTTCTCTGCAATCCTCGCGATTACAAAGCTAAAATTTTTCTACTCATAGCTCGATCATTAATGCAACGTGTAGCTACTCGGATTGTACGAATGGCGAAAGATTTTTTATATGCATGCGTTCCGCTTCCTCTAGAGTAATGTAAAAAAGAAAAGAAAGAAGTTGAAGAAGCGGTATAAAGATAAAAATAAAGACATTGCTTGTGTTCTAATAATAATAAATGATAACAATCTTGTACGGATACTTTCTATTGTTAGAACAAATGTTCTCTAGTGTTAGACCTACAATACTCCTGTTATAACAATTTACCTAATATCCCAATTAAAACAAATTTGTCAAGATTATTGGAGATACAAAATAATAATAACAATAATCACGAAAACTATGTCTTAACGTCAACGTTCGAAAGGAAATAGAAATTAATAGTGTCTATGACAAAATAATTATTGATCGAAGCTTCGGGCTTGAAAAGAGAAAAAGTCTATCCGAACACACGTACGTACGTACGTATCTACACGTGTGATTTTTTGAAACAAACCAGGGACATTCGCGAACAAAAAAGAAAAACACTAGGTCTACGTGATATTCGGATAGTTTTCGATTACACACGTTCGTATCGAATTCACCTAGCGTTGACCCGCAAGAGAGCCGAATGCGTTTCCCAACTCTTTGACCGACATAACAATTTTTCATAAAAATATTGCCCAACGATTTCCGCCTGGCTCGGTCTCTCTTTACGCTTCTCTTATTCGGCCGTTCAGCAACCGAGGCATCTTTCTTCGAGTTTTCTGCACGATTTCCCACGCGAGCCTTGTGCCAGCTTCGAAGCAAAATAAGTTATAAATAATGACCAAGACCAAGAAGAAATTCAAATCTCTCTCTTTTTCTTCTCTCTTGTTTTATTTTCTTATTCTTTTCTTGAATTCTCAAGCATACGTATCGTATTTATCGAATATAGTAATATTAATCTAGAATCAGAATGCAATAATGGAAATCGTATAATTCTAATAGAAACTCTAATCACAAATATTACTTATAGTTTCTGTCAAGAACAGTCCCTTCGAGATTCGATTCCATTTGAAATGGAACGTTCGTTATATCGATTTCGGAAAGTCTCGTGCGCAATTTTGGTCATTCGTGTATTAAAGAAAATGGCGACTTGGGTTCACGATACTTCAGAATGAACTATAATACTTCGTTGCTTTTTCACGTAACACGAGATAGATTGAAGAAGTCGTAAAAGTTTCTGTTTTCTACCTTTACCACTTTGTATCCGATCTTATCGATACTTCTCGAGTACGATGATTCGACGAGGGAATAACCAAGAGATTTCATGTAGCAAGTTTCAAAGACGACCTGCACAATACTTCGACATTATTTTACCTGAGTTGGAAAGAAGTTGGTTTAAGCACTCGATCACTTCAATAGTTCTTGCTGTCTTGGTTATATTCTCTGTCTTCGTCCTTTCTCTTTTTCTTTCTTTTATTTTACCCCTCCTTTATTCTTAAATACGCTATTGCATATACGTCAATGGACTATCGTTGAGCACCTATACTTTACTCTCTTGAGAGAAGTACACCGATACGTTCGATAAATTTCTAATATTATAAAATTCTATTCGGTTTAGTTGTCAGATCGTAAAGCTGCACAATTTATACCATGTAAACGTTCCTTCGGAAATATTTCGAAACGTGTAACTCTGTCAAATTATACTAAATTTATGCAAAATAAAAACACCGATTCAAACATGCGACGCAAATGTTTGCAAACATGATACTGCTACGACCTCTGCGAAGACAAGACGAACTATTTTTTGTAAGTTGTGAAGAAAAAAAAAGATTTCAAAATCCTATTCTTTTTATAGTTCAACAGAGTCCTTCATTTTGTTAGATATGAAATATAAATAAAGTAATTCGTTTAAATAAAATATCTTAATTGTTCGCGAAAAGACCTTACGTACGATCGTGTAATCCTTATTTGAATCGCAGTAAATTTACAACTTTGATTAACAATGTGTTTATAATTAACATTAGAAACAAACGAAATATTTACTTTTTTATGTTAGTCCATAGGTATACAGTTGTAAGCACTATCCAATCATAGAGATTAATGTTAAAACAATTAACAAATTCAATTAAAGAATCCGTTCGTTTACGTTGAAAACAATTGAATCACGTTTCTCATAGAACCAGCTCCTCTGCTGATATATTCGCTGTGGTTTGTAGTGACCTCTACCGTTATACAGAAAAACTAACAGCTAAACTCTATTCCTATTGGTTATATTCAAATCGTTATTGATAGAATCTGTTGAAACGCGGTTTACAATATTAACGGATAATTCTCAGCACAGGAGTTTCATAAAGTCAGACGCAAAATCTTTCATCAATTACAATTATAAGAAATACGGTGATTTATTGATTTACATCAAAGATAATATAAATATGTAATTTCTTCAAGTTCATGTGTTCGCACACGTGGTTAAATAAAAGCTGATGAATATTTGAATACGAAAGAAACGTTATTAGACGATCGTTTATTCTTCAATTTCGAAGTTTTCAAGTGAATTCTATTTGTTTAAAAAATGACTGCATCGCTGTCGGTATTAGCAAGCCTTGATGAAGTAGTAAGATGTTCCAACGTCCTCATAAATGGATCTTGCGAAGAAGGTTAGTACTACATGTTAAAATATTGCCCTATATTTATATTTATAATTTACTTTTAATACAACTTCTTTCCCTATAGAGTTTCTTCAGTTTGCCATAAATCAAGAAGAAATGCGACAGAAATGGTTGGCATCTGTGCAAGAATGTCAACGGCTCCATATAGCTTTAGAAAAATCTCATCATGAAGCAACTCGTCTTGATAGAAAACTTAGTCATGCTAGACGCTTATTGAATGAGGAGAAACAAATGCGACGAGCTGCTGAAGAAGAAAAAAACTCTTTGGTATTATGATCTTTCTTTACGATAAATATAAAAATAAAACAACTTTCTGGATATATAATATTTAACAGGAACGGCAGATAGCTTTAGTTAGAGATCTTCTGTTTAATGATGGAGGAAGAAACTTGAATGATGAAACTAGAGAAAAGTTACAATTTCTCAATAATACTTCTATAAATGCAAGAAACAGCAATGTACACATAAAAGATTTACATCATAATGACAAGTATGCTTATTTCTTTAAAAAAAGAATATAAAAGGATTACAAAGAGCTATATTTTCTTTTTTTCATTTTCAGGCTCAACACAATAGCAGAATTAGATTCTACCGGTTCTATATTAAGTGACTTCAGTTGTTTTTCAAAATCAGAAGATGATTTAGATACAAGCATTATTATCCAACAAAACCAGAAGAAGAGAGAATGGAAAGAACATAGACCAAGTGGAGAATATTCTCCAAAGAAACGCCGCAGCACACTACAAAAAGTGACAGAATTAAATACTTCTGACAAAATAATAGCTACTACTACTGTCACAGTGCCAAAAGAAGGTGCAATCACTGCATCTTCAGTGATTGAAGCTATACCAATAAATGAAAATACCAATCCTCAAGGACCTCCACACAGTACACGCAAAAAACGCAAAAGTTCAGATCATAGTAGAACTAAATTGACTCAAATAGATCTCAATGAAATAGCTGTTGATACTACGGTATATTAATATTCCTTTTTTTTTTTCATTTAAATATTAGCATTAATTAGTACTAATTCCTTTTTATTATTTTTTTTTTTAAAGCCTTCAGCACCAAAAGCAGAGATTCTTACATCAGGTTCTGATTCAGAAACTGCTTTTAAACCGAGTCCAAATATTGGTGGATACACTTTAAATATTAAAAATTCTAGAGGTCATAGTTTCACAGCAAAAACAGTTATTAAACCTGAAATGTGTACACCTTGCGGTAAACGGTTAGATATTTTGCATTTAAATTTTGAACATATAAATATTAGGATTATAATGGATAATAATATAGAATTATAAATTTATTCGTTTCTACGAAATAGGATTCGATTTGGTAAAGTAGCAGTAAAATGCAGAGACTGTAAAGCTACAGCACATACAGAATGTAAAGATTTAGTACCACTCCCTTGTGTTCCAACAGGAAATACACCTACTTTCCGTGGTACATCAGTAAGTATAAGATTAATAAAAAATGAAGTATGTTAATAATTAAATTTTAAATAAAATTTTTTCTTATTATTTTCAGGGTACTATAGCAGATTATGCCCCTATGATACCTCCAATGGTACCTTCGCTAATAGTCCATTGCATTAATGAGGTAGAATTGAGAGGTATGAGTGAACAAGGATTATACAGAGTAAATGGTGGATCAACAGATGTTAAATGTTTGAAAGAAAAGTTCCTCAGAGGTAAAGGTGCTCCTAATCTTTCTGACATTGATATACCTACAATCTGTTCTACACTAAAAGATTTTCTTAGGTATGTTGCTTCTCTTTACTTTTTTTTTATTAATGTAATATAAAATAATTTTTCATCGTCAATAAATAACAATTTATATTTTTTATTATAGATCTTTGCGGGAACCTTTAATCACCGTAGCACTTTGGGCAGATTTTGTTCGCGCTACTACTATTTCAGATAAAGAAGATGCAGATGCAGCACTTTATCAAGCAATTTCGGAACTTCCACAACCTAATCGAGATACACTTGCTTTTCTTATATTACATTTACAACGAGTATCTAGTAGCGCTGAATGTAAAATGCCAATAAGTAATCTTGCTAAAGTATTTGGTCCAACATTAGTTGGTTTTAGCTCTCAAGAACCATCCCCTACTTCTATGCTTAGTGAAACAAAAAATCAAGTTGCAGTATGTATATATAATGTTTACATTATATTAATCAAAAGGATAACATTTTTATATATTTGTATTATATTTTTCAGATCGTGGAGAGCTTGTTAAAAATTCCTTCTGATTATTGGGCCAACTTTGTTAATCCTGAAAATTTAAACAATATTGGTACCCCTAAAACAGGAGAATTAAGACATACTCCCTCTACAGAATCACTTTTGAAACGTACTGCATCTCGTGGATTTTTCCACACGCCTCTTACCTCCAGGTCAGTTTAAAATCTTTTAATTACCTATATTTTTACATTCATATAGCTGTATGCATTTTTTTCATTTTTCTTTTACTTTCTTTCAGTCGCACATTTATGAAAAAAAACAAAAAATACTTTGCAACTCCACCTTCTAGAATAGGATATTAAGTAATGTTATTACGTTATGACGTGTATAGATGTAATGCTAAACACTATTGAGCTTAATTAAATTATACATTATATTTGCAATTGCCCTATAGAATTAAGTGAAACTCAAAGTTGCACTTAATGACTAATAACAATCAGCGATTGTTTAGGCTCTTACTTTAATTTAATTATACAATGTTAATTCTTTCATCAAAAACTTGCACAAACTTTTCATATTTACTATAAGAAGTGCCTTATAACATTTACTGTTTACTTATTACAAATACATTCGCAAATAATATATATATATATATAATGTTAGAGATATACCTCGTTTTTTTTTTTAATATGCAGTTTATGTCGACAGCGTACTTAATGTTAAAGTATAAGTAATCTGTAAAAAAGCGCTATTACATCAAATATTCTTAAGAATTATAATTCGTTTAGTATTTATAGCATGAAAAGTATGACATATATTTTATATTCATACTTTTTTTGTATAAATGTAAAACGATTCTCTATGATTTAATACATGTTTATTTCACTTACAATACGTATATAAATATCTATTATTATAACAAAAGTAAGAAATAGAATCGATAATTGTATTAAGACAATATTCTTGCCACAAAATATAAAAAAAGAAGTGTTTTATAAAAATTATCTTTTTCAAAATTAAGTTAACACTATTTGCTTTATTATTTCGAACTTTTATCGTTATACCTCACTTTTAAGACTTAATAGTTAGATCACAGCTAAAATTCATTATTTATTATTTGTTTACCAATAATCGGAATAATATGGGAGATCTAGTCACGTGGTCATAGTAAAAATAATCAACGAATATTAATTATTATTAAAGCTCTTGAATGATATATCCACAAATTCATTTTTTACATTTTTAATAAAACTTAATTCTATACCTCTCACTGCTTTAAACGTGTACAACTTTTTTCTTTCAACTCCCAACAAGAATCCCAAAATTTCTTCAACCTATTATCTCCGTTTGAGCAAAAATGTTTAAAATCTTGAATAATTTTTTTTTGAAATAATTCATCGCCAGCTGAAGTGGATAACGATTTCCACTTTCGGCTAATCATATGATTCCATGACCAAAGAAATCCCATCTTTAAAAGAAATGTATTTTTTATATATCCTAATATTTATTTAATAGAAAAAATTAATACTTACTCGCCTATCTACATTATAATCATCTTTACTTTTCCCACTAACATGACGCGTGATATATGCTTCATGTGGACTTGGTTGTTCCGGATGTACTGGGTATCTTTTTTGTCCCGTACTTCGTCTTACTATATTCGTGCCAGTACGTTGACGTGGCCTGATACTTTTTGTGGATGGTACAAGTATAAAAGCATTTCCAGTCACATGAACGTATTGATGATCATCTTCAGAATTTTCAATCAAACATGGTATGAAACCAAATCTCCGTAATATGGCCTCTTGGAATAAGAATAATCTCTGAGCATACGTATCTTCACGAAATTCTAAAAATACATATATTTTTTTAATGAATATATCAGATCATTAAACAATCAATAATTTTATTTTCTTATTGACAGACCTTCAAATAGATATTTTTTATTTCCCATAAGACATTCTGTATCGAGTGGTATAAAGATAGGACCTCTTAAAGGATCACTCTTTAGAGTAAATGGTAAGGCTAACAAATCACTTGGAATTGGTACCATTTGAATCCCGCACATTTGAGCCTTGCGTTGCCAGATGAATATCTTGCAGAAAAAAATTCTTGTAATAAATTCATTATAAAATTATACTTCATGATTTATGTATGCAATACTTACAAGATCAGCTACAATACTACCAGACGAAGCTACCCATTGCACTACAAGTTCGTAAGAATGATCGATCATATATACAGATTGATACCTAAGATGCCCCCACTCTATTCTATCACTTTTGTTATTGATGTCAATATCTAGATGTGTGTGTTTATATGGTGGTCCTGTAATTAAAACAATTGATTAGAAATGTTAATATGAACACAAACAAACATCATATATTATTTATATAAAAAGTATAACCATTCAATTCTTTTTCCTCCAAGAAATTTGTTAAATCTAGGTCATCCCTTAAAAATAGTGGTACATTCGATTCATCAACAGTATCATAATTGGGTATAGATATAGGAGATGATACTGTTGGTAAATTAGTAGTAGTAGTAGAAGTAGTAGTAGTAGTAGAAGTAGTAGTAGCAGCAGCAACAGCAGCAACAGCAGCAGCAGCAGCAGCAGCAATAGTAGGAGTAGTAGTAGTCATAGTAGCAGTAGCAGTAGCAGCAGTAGTAGTAGTAGTAGTAGTAGTAGCAGCAGCAGCAGCAGCAGCAGCAGCAGCAGCAGCAGCAGCAGCAGCAGCAACAGCAGCAGCAGCAGCAGTAGTAGTAGTACTAGTAGTAGTAGTAGTACTAGTAGTAGTAGTAGTAGTAGTAGTAGTAGTAGTAGTACTAGTAGTAGTAGTAGTAGTAGTAGTACTAGTAGTAGTAGTAGTAGTAGTAGTAGTACTAGTAGTAGTAGTAGTACTAGTAGTGGTAGTAGTAGCAGCAGTAGTTGGTTCACACCAACCTTTGGGAGCTTTCATTTCAACTTCCACCCACTCATTTTCAAAACTTTGTAGGTCACCCAAAGGTGGTGAATAATCTGCAGCTGAAAAAAACAGAATAAAAAACGTTTAATCCCATTTCATTAAACAAGTTTCTGAAATTTTACCTTTTTGGTTTTCCTTATCTTGAACTATATGATACAAATAAAATCCTAATATAAAAGGTTTAGAAAAATCTCCAGATGCATGACAAATAAGCGTTTCTTGAATCATTCCCTAAATCAAAATACAATGTTAGTATGACATCAACACAATTTTGTACATTAAATATTTGTTGTCTTACTTTTATAGTATTGATGGCACTTTCTACAGTAACACCACCTTCTGTATTATTACTTAGCCATTGAACTGCATCTGCACTAACAAAAGTTTGACTTGGTAAAGATGGATGTTGTGTAAGAAATCCTACTCCAGTTTGTGGATGTTTCATAGCTTCCAAAATTTCTGCATTTGTAGCATTGCTTTTCAACTTTGTTAATTCCATGTTAGCACTGGAAGTAAATAATTGATTAATACAATATAAATATATCTCATAAAAGAATATTAATTAAGTACATTATAGTATTTGTCTATTTAATTAAATACCTATCCTCATTAGTTTCAAAGTGATCTTGTTGTTGTTGCTCCAAAGCAAGAGGAAGAACTGCTTCACTTGCAGGGGATACTCTTCCTCTGTCCATTACTTTTGAACCAGATCTAATGTCACAAAATAAGATCAAAAATATGTCCAAATATTCCTTAGAATATGATTAAAATGAAAAAATGAAATGCATAGTGCCTGGTAGATTAAGCAATGTACATTGTTGCTACAAAAACAAGCGAACAAGTCTCTTCTATATTTTTTATCATTATGTAATATGAGAGATTTACATTTATCAAAAAATGTAATTCGTATGTATACACTTGAGCATTGCTTTAAAAAAAAAAAAAAAAAAAAAAAAAAAAAAAAAAAAAAAAAAATCAACGTTATTTCATAACTATTATAAAATATCAATTGAATGGTTCATTATAAACCTTTTTGTTAAAAGAAAAAAATATATGTATATACATACCCAAATATGAATAATAAAAAATCAAGTTTAAAATTAATATTTGTATTAAGAGAATTAACCAACCTGTTTGGCACGTGACGAGGAGTGTCGAGGCACGTGCGTGCAGCCACAGCGGTATTCACTACATGCCTCTCCTGTACAGAGAACCCCGTCACTCCCACACTCACTACCAATCATATACTCTAAGTAGAGTCTCTGCATATATATTGAATCATGCCTTATATTAACATTTTTTATTTCATCTACAATGACAAAATATATCATGCAGATACTCTATATACTTGTCTCATAGTAATAACAAAAAGATGAAGTAAGCTATAATGTATAGAATGTATACAAAATCTTTTTTCAGCACATAAATTGAAATTGTTTTGTTTGTAAACCTCTTCCAAAGATAACAATAATATTATAATAGAGATTAAAGATATTGCTTGTTATTAATTAAAGCACACAATACCATTAATGCAAATTATGAATATAAAGCAAATATCTATGATAAAGCATTTTTATGACCAATCTTACTTCATACATCAGCATAGAAGTAAAAAAATTATTATTACAGAATAACACTATGGATGACAGATGTAGACAATTTAATTAAATTTAATGTGTTATAGAACATACTAATATATAACATTGTAAATGTAAAATATATATTTTATAATATCTATGTTGTTTTTCGTTTCTAATAAAATCGTTTCTCTATCATCATGAGTGCTAAACTGGAAATTAATTATATTATCACACTCAAACATAAATAATACTGAAACACAAAGAAATTATGCAAGGTAATATTTTCGAGAAATTATTGAATTACTACAGTGATTTTTTAAGGACAGAAAAATATCATGTTTTTTATAAAATACTTTAAGATAATATTACTGTGTTTCATGAAACAATGTTGTAATTCAATTCTCGTGCAATATATAGACAAGCAGAAGAAGTGTCTAACACCAATTTGGTATGGTCCACTGGAATAAAAGAAGGTGACGAACTACATAGTGAAATTAGCAGAAAGCAACAATGCTGAAATCATTAATTTAAGCATGTTCAAACCTTGGTCGTGGTTTCTCTGGTAGACGGTTGCTTCCAAGTCGTTCTCTAAAGGGAGAGCTGCTGACTAGACTGGTCTGGAAAGTATGATGAAAAGTATGGATAACTGTGAGGGCATGACAAAGCTGATGGTTATGAAGATAGATATCTGTCTATTTATAATAATGTAAAAATTGATATTAAAGAAAAACATGTTTGATACATATTATAATATTGAAAAGAAATAGAATTAAACAGTAATATCTCACGCATAATGAGAAAGCTTGCTAAATTGTGGATGCACATTCAAGGCAAAGTATCAAGCATATTCAAAATCAATATTAAGTACAGTACATAAGCTTTATGATAATTCGAAATAACATTTATTTAAAAGCAATTAAATTGTATTCACAGGCATAAGGAATACTTATATTCATATATTGAATATAAATGGTGCATATTAATAAGATATAAATTTTTGTTTGAATTCATATTTTTCTGCTCGAAATTATCCAATTCAAAGCTTAGACCTGATTAGATTAATAGCTGCCTCAATAGATGGAGGCTATTGCTAGGGGAAGTACCTGGTTAGTGAGGAATATTAGGCTCGTGCTGTGCCTGCGTCTGGTCAAATGAGAGGCAGGGTCTCTTGGAGGAACACCATTTAGAACTGTGGGACTCTGAAACATAGCATGCTAAATACCCCATCCCTTATACTAACTACCTGTTTTTACAAATTTGTTTATATGTGATTTGTTTATATATAATTTTATGTAATCTATTCTTGTATCATCAAAACTGGCATAAAATATTATTTTAATATATTGTAAAATGTATATTGTAACTATAAAATCAGCCTATAAATATAGGAAAAGTTAGTTGCTTTGAATATTTTTGTTCAATATCTTGTAGTAGTAGTAAATGTCTTTGACTACACAAGCTCATTATGAAGCAGTGCATTTCTTGCCTCCTATTATTTATATTCACAGCAATTTGTTTCTATATATTTAAAATAATACATGCAATAATTTTTAATACATTATTATAGTAAAAAAATATTTATAAATAGTACCAAGACATAGAACTACACTACAATATTGACAATATATAAAAATAAATGCAGGAATCAAATATGAAGCCAATAAAATTAATCAATAAAAAGTTTATATAAATAAGAAATAAAAAATAAGTTGATAGTCACATGAGCATAATTCAACTACAAAATTTAGCATGCACATTCTAATATAGTGCTAATGAAATAATATAATGTAAAATAAAATCACAATTAAGTAATAGTTAAACAACAAACAAATTATTACTATATAGAGATATCATAGCAATGTTATATGATAATTTAATATTATATATTATTTTTTTATATAGACACAGATTATACAATTTCAAATAATATTTTAAAATTAAAAAAATAAAAAGATATAAAAAAAAAAGAAACATTACCCAGTTTTTATTAGGATGCGGACGTCGTATTTTATTCAACCATCCTTCTATAAAACGTAAAAATCCATCCATAAGAGAAGCTTGCTCAGCTGCAGAAGCTGGTGTATATATATCACACTTTGATGAACCTTCTAAAATTTTCCGAGTTGCAAAATTGTTCATTGGCAGCAAAAATACTCTGAACCTCCAATATTTAAGTGTCTTAAAATTAAAGAATATTACATGATAATATATGCTATAAAATATAAAAATACGAAATTATTATTATACATTATATAAATAACTACCTCTACTAAAGCAAAATCAGTATGTCCTCTTGTGCATATATAATGATCTAAATAGTTCCAATTATAATTTTCAAGTTTTTCTGTTGTAAAAGATACCCATGATACTTCATATGTATCATGATGAGGAGCATGAAATCTATATCGATAATGTATATTAAATGGTGGATAAGGATGCCTAGAAAATAAACAATGTTTTAAATCATTATATTTTACAATATCATGTATTATAAACAATTACTTACCTTGGCCTGTATCTTGTAACTGTTATAGAGTTACCATAAAGTGATATTTTATGAAAAATTCGTCCAATGCTAAGCAAGTATTCTTCTTTTGGTTCAGATTCTGTTTGTCTTCCTCGCATTACAGAACTTATGGGTGCACTTGTACCACTACCAGGTGTATTACTTTGATTTTTATTAATAGGTGGTAATAAAATTAATTGAAAACCCTTGAACAATACAAACGTAAATATAATTATAATAATAATTATTATGACCATTATTTAAAGATTAAACAATTATCTCATACTTGAGCCAATCTTTGTGAAACGAGCTCTTTAAAAACTTCTGCAGTAGTTAAAGGTTTTTTATAAACCGCTCGTTGTTGTGCAAAATCCGCATTTACATCATCTGGTAACAGATTATAATCCGAAACTACATAATCATTTTGTAAACTCCTCTTATCTGGGAAATAATCTGTAGTAATAGGCAAACAAGCTGGAATTGTTAATGACTTCCAATCAACACCTAAAGAATAAAAAAGACAAAACTATAATAAAATCTTTGCAAGACTATAAAAACAAGAAGCAATTGAAATTATATCAATTATACATTTAGCATCTTAATTTTAGTACATAAAATTGTATACAATATCTCTCTCTATCGTTTTTTGATTACCTTGTACTTAATTAGTCTTTAAGCAAAAGTAATTTTTTTCTTTTTATTAAATTGATTACTTTAAACTAAATATGTAAATGTGCAAACATGCCACATCAATATTTATAACAACAATTTATATCACAAATAATTTTTTTAAATATAAAATATAATAAACAAAATATGTAAAATATAATAAAAAAAAATATAATAAACAAAATGTGTGTGTGTGTGCACGAGCGCGCGCGCGCGCGTGCGTGTGTGCGTGTGTACAGTACTTAGGTGTTAAAATTAACATACAACAAAAACTTTCAAAAAAGTACAGAATGCACAAGAAAATCTTGTTACTATATCACACAAAACTTTTAATATAAGGCAAAAGGCTTATTTTTTTCACACAAATTAAATATGCATTTGTGATAACTACATATGTGATGTATTGAGATTATTTTGTAGGACTACAAAAAGGAGAGAATATAATATTGAGCTTATGTATATACAGACATAAATTATTCTATGTATGTACGCGTGCGTGTGTCGCGTGCGTGCATATGTCGTGCCGTATTAGATGCAGAGCTGCCTCTAAGCATGAAGATGTATATTAAAAATGATATTGCTAGATACTTCTAGTAAATAGATATTTTTAGGTATTCAAATGTATATGCTTGTACAAATATTATCTTCATATAAATTGCATATTATTTATGTGATATCTAATTTGCATATAAACATTAATTTTACATTACACATTTGATTACCTTAAAATGGCAAAAAGCATAGACCAAAATATAAATAATTTACGAATAGCATTTATAAGTGAATTACGATATAGCATATACAGTATGAAGTACAAAAAAAACTGTAAAATAGAAGAATTTTATAAACCCTGTAGTATTGGATTGATTTCCTAAGTTTGCAGAAGGTTACATCTTCTAGAAAAAAAGCAGATTTTAAGAGAGAAACATCTGTATAAAAGCATTTGATAAGATACAATTAAAAATTGCTTGCACACATTTAAGTGCATGTATAGAATACATATACAAATATGCAAATCCAAAATCAAAGTGTTATACAAATAACAAATAAATATTATTAGATCCCTTAAATATCACTATAATTAATTAACAATGAAACAGAAATAACTGACAAAGAAAAGAACGTTTATGATATTAAAGACATATTCTAAATAAAAACCACATAGCTTGAAATAAGTTACTACATTAATTAAGAAGTTCAACTTGAATTACACACAAATAGCTATGTACAATATGCATGCACAAATAACAAGAATAGAAATTAGAGAGACAATGAGAAACTAATCTAGAGTAGTGACAGTTCTACTTGGACTCAATATCCCAATATAAATGTATACCATAACCGAATCAATTTTCAGTAATATATGGCGCTAACCTATGATTGCTGTTTAATGTGACATCATAGTTGCACATCACGCACGCATCAATACGTCCAGCGTTGCGTCCCAATTAGACGTACCATAACATGGAAATAAATGCAATACCATTATTTTCTATATCTCCGATTGGTTTATGTTGAGAATAAGTAAAAATATTTCTAAAAATCAATAGTCCTTTTAATCCTTATTAATGTCTGATATAACAGTGTGAACGATATTGCTTCTTTAATGAATCTGTCTCAAGTAAATATAAACAATGCTTTATTTATGTAATTACTGATTGAATTATATTTTAATTTAATTAATATAAAGATTTGATGAGATTGTTTTAAAAACATTTGATGATGAAATAAATATGTACTAATGCAAAAACCACACAAGAAGCAGTATACAGTTTATATGTATGATGAAATGATATGAACAGTTATATAAAAAGTCATTGCAGATTACTTGGAGATTCTCTCATTTACACTGTAATCCTACTAAATTTTGATTATGTAATAATTTGTTCACTTTATCTTGTTAATAATAATTTATCTTACTTCATGTAAAATTTGTGCATAGAAATACTTGGAATAATTATCGGCAAACCTGTTGTAAGTGCTGGTGTCCACTCCTGCTCACCAGTGGCACCCCATAAAAGAGTTAAACTCTTATTAGTTCCAGATGAATTAGTATTTGACACTCTATCTCCACCTATCAAATTTATGCGTTGAAACTTCCCTTTTGTATCTATAATTTAAAAAATATCATGGAATCAAAAATCAGATATAGATATTTTATATAGCATTTGATTGATTACTAACGATCTTGAAATCCAATTTGAGAAGCTGATCTTGATATGTGATGTGGATTGCTAATAGTTGTAATCTGCTCCATAGGAGATCCACTCAATGTTGAAGTAGTATCACTCTGGGGTTCAGGATGTGACTGTGTGGGAATAGCTTGATAGTGATGTTGTTGTATCAAAACACCCGTTGGACCTAAAATTATTGCTACTGTAAAATATAATATAATAATCTAACAATCATAGTTACCTTTAGGAAAAATATGACTCCATCTGCGTCTATTACTAGTCAATTTTATAGTAACATGTGAAGGATCAAAAGGATTAATAAGTGCTCTGCTAGGTCTAACTATATTTGTAGGTTGAGAAATTGAATTAGTTGGACTACCAGCACTTCCAACAACTGGTCTGAATGGTGGTGATATTTCAGAATCGGTTATATCACTTTTGATAGATGTTCTTGATACTATTAAAATAACAAATTTAAATAAGTATACATATATATATATATATATATATATATATATATATATATATATAACATTCGATTTTTATTACTTGGAATAATAAGTATGTATTGTATACATACCATTTGCTTCCTCATTAGAATCGTTATTTTCAACATTTTCTGTCCGATGGGGTATGGTGATTGCAGCACTTCTTGCTGCTGCTGGTATTAATGCATGTGTTTCAGGTGGTGGATGATGAATATCAGGATCTGACATTTTACGTTTTAAAAGCTTTAATATGTGAGCATTATTATGAGTCTCAATACATGCCACACTTGTTTTTTTAGTTCTTGTAGTAACTCTTTGCAAACTACTTTAATTAAAAATTGAAATTATATAATATATTATAGAAAGAAAAAAAAATATATGACAATAATGGTATATAATACCTTGAAGTATGAACATGTGGCAATTGAAAAACTTGAGCATCATAAGCATCATAATCAAATAAAGAATTATGCAAGCATTCTCTAGGGTCTTCTTGTAAAAGCTTAGTTTTACAATTTAATCTACCATTGTCCATAGAATGTTTTGACACCTTTTGAGGCAATTTTATGCGTGGTATAAAGGTAGAATAAGGTATTTTTTTATTTGTTGAATAAAAACTAAGATTAATCCAATGAGGCATACTGTAGTCATCTGGTGCATTTATAGATGTATCTTTATTATGAAACTAAAATAATATGTTTCTAATAATATATATTCCTTGATAAAGGAATATAAGAAATATTATAATTGTAGAAACAAGCAAAAAAATATATAAATTACAAAAAAGCCAAGACTATACTGTGTATACTGCTATATCATCATTACTACAACATTGGATAAGATGTACTACCTTTAATAAAGGAACTGCATGCAATGGTTGTTCTCCAACACAAACTAAATCACTGTTTACTCCATTATCAATAACCCTTTGTTTAGTAACATTTGTCAATTCTCTATCAACTTCAAATACACCTACACCTGGAGTAATTACAACTGACAATTGACCTGTTCTATCAAAACTACGGTCAAGATAATGTTTTTCAAACACTGTAAAATAAATAATTAATATGTAGAATAAGATGTGCTTTTATAATTACTGATTATTACCATTTAATGACATGTTTAAGACTTCTAAAAAATTTCCTTGTGCTGCTGTAGAATTTACTGCTTTTGGCATACTAACATCTGGTCTTTGATGATATTCCAAAACAATCTTTTGATAATCAGTAAACAATTTACGTAATTGTACCAATACATTACTCCAATCTTCATATCTTTCATTCTGTACTGCTACTCTATAAAAATCTTCATAAAATCGACCTCTATAATCATGTTGTAAACACTCTTTCATATGACTTGGAAATTCTTCTAAACGTGTGGCATTATAAAATGTTCTTGAAAACAAAACTATTGTTACTTCATGATTACTACCATTCTTCTTCCATTTTTGAAACAAATCTGCTAAAAATCCATTTACTGCTTTTTCAAAATAAAGATCACCATGAATATCAAAATCCCACATTTCTGAGCTCATTTGAATAAAAAGGTAAACCATACTTGTTGAAGAACGAAAGACTACCTAAATCATATGATAATTAAAGAAAGCCAATAAATAATTTAATGCTATATCAAATATAATTACAATAGAATAGTTCTATTTATACCTTAGTATCATCAGTAATAACACCACAAGCAACTCTATCACCTTGAGACCACATTTCGTATACTTGACATCGAATGCTACCTCCACAAAATTCTATCTTCTTATTCATATAAACGCAAGTATTCACCTAATACATAAAACATAAAGTAATAAATTCCAATAACTGAGGCATAATATAATGAATGTAAATTTTAATATACCAAGCTATTTTTCAATCTCCACATTTCACTGCGTCCCATATATTGATCTTTAAAGGTTAATTCAACCGAATCTAATGCTACATCTTCTGGATTTACTATATTCATATAAACATCAGCAAAAGTTCTTAATTGAAACATCGTTGCTACATTATTTTCAACACTAATTGTTTCTCGTCCCTGAAGATCTTCTTTGAAAGATGTAACCTGCAGGAGTAAGCGGCTAAACTCATCTTCGGGATGATAAATTTCAACGACATCTCCAGTTTTTATGCCTGGATAATCTTTGGGGTTAATTATTAAATCTTCACCACTAAAATTTTTTTGATGTACAATTAGTTTAAAAAGCTTCATTTTTAACCCATCACTTTAGCGGTCAGCTGTAATTTTATATATATACTTGTAATATGACATATATCTACGTTCTGTGTAAATGACAAAACTTTTGAAATTTATCACTAGGTAGCGCTTCAATCATCGCGGATTTTGATTCGAGATCTTATTTTCCCTTGAAAAGAAATATGTTGGTAACCCTGAGAGTTTGACAGACATTTCGCCATGATTTGTAAACAACATTGTTTGTTTGGTAACGAAGACCATTCAAAATTGAGTCATGTGTTGGCGAATAACCCTGTAAAAGAAATTTCTTCGTTTATTGCTATAAAGCAAAATCAACTAGCATCAATAATACTATCTTCGTTTTAATCTAACGGTCGTCATGTGAATTATATTTTCATTATTTGTTATAAAATTATCAATAGTTCCACAATAATAAATCAATGATCGTTTTTATTATTTAGAGATTTGTTTTAAAAATGGCTACATTAAAAGGTGTTTTTCCTAACCTAAGTAAGTATTACATGATATTCATTTTTAGATGTAGAACAATATCCAATTATGTAGGAAATTTAAAATATAACTTTCATAACATGATATTTATTTTATGAAATATATATACTATTTACTATTCAGCAACGACCAGAAAAAAAAATTTTATTCACGAAAATGTAAAAAATTTACGACGAATGGAACAATGTTTTCATTCCAATAAAGAAACTGATGAGCTCGAAAAATTACAGATAAATAGGCATAGAAAAAAAATAAATAAATATTCCAACATTACTGCAAAAGTGAATACTAGTTTCCATGGAAACTTACAGAATAATCATATGGAAAATATAATGTCAAATAAACAAACAGAAATTATACAGAAAGAACCATTACGAAAAATAAGTACTCCTATACTTAATAAAAAGAATTCTATGCCTATAAAAAAACCACTCAATTCATTAACAAATAAATTGGCAAATAAACAAACAAGAAAAGAAAATTTAGATACTAAAAATATACAGCAAGGATCTAAGATAAAGGTTACATCTGACCCAAATTTTATACAAAAATCTCGAGAGGATGTAAACAATTCTTTGCCTATAAATACCAAATATAAACATAAAGGTATTCAAACAATAGAAGACAAACACATAGATCAGTTATATATGGAAGGTGTTATCAGGTAACTTATTAAATTATAAATATCCATTAATATGTTTATAATAAGATATAATTTTGACAAATTAACTTTATGTGCAGATACCCCACTAAGAAGAATTTAAAGAATAATGAAGAAAAGAATAAAAATGAATCTTCTAAACTTTTGAATAGTTCATCAGAGATAGAAAGTGCACGAATTGCTAATTTGGAGTTACATGATTCTCCAAAAATTTCAGAGTTACCAATAGTCAATGATAAAACTGACTTTGTAAAGTCAAATAAAGATCGTAATTCTATTGCTAGTAAAATAGCTGCACAGTTAAATAATGGTGTAGTTCCTACTAATTATCGCAAGGGAGTTGTCCCCAAGTATGATGTTAAAAGTAACTTCCCAGAAGTTTTATGTTTAATTTAAATTTTTGTCCATGCATTTTATTTACCTTTGAAAAGATATAATGATATATATTTAACACATAATTATTTAAGAAATTAACTTTTTGTACCAGATATATTAAGGATCGAAAAGAAGCTCTGCAAAAAGAAGAAGCTAAAACAACTACATTCTACCCTGAATGCCCAGAAGGCCATGTCCCCTTACCGGATCACGAGCGTCAGGAGACTCTGCGAATGCTGAAAAAAAGTATTTTCTAAATTAAATATACTATATTGGGCGAGGTATTTAAAACAAATCAACTTTGTTTGAAACAAGTTGACATTTCTATCTTTAAAACTGTAAAAAATATTCAAGTGGTCTGTTGTAAATACTTCATTCAATATAGCTAAAAACAAGATATTTTATATAAAGCTTCTGAAAATAATTATTACAGATTATCAAGATTATGTTAACGAATTAAATATGATGCCCATAAAAACGGATACACTCAGAGCTCAAAGAAGGAAAATGGAAATTGAAAAGCAATTGAATAAACTAGAGGAGGGTATAAAAGTATTTTCAAGACCTAAAGTTTATGTGAAAATAAATGCTTAAACATTAGATTCATACCAGATTCAATAGGTACAAACAGGGAAGCGTTTTTAACAAAATATATTAATAAAATGTTGTATATTGTGTCAGAATCCAGGGTATTTGCACAATTGACTTTATATCAATCGTTTCACAAATCAAAAAATAACTTGTATATACATTTTATGTGAAAATTATCTAGTCTCATTATTTATAATTAGCTTGTACATTGCAATTTCAAGTGAAAATGAAATATATATTGTATGTATTTTTCCAAGAAATATGTACTCATGTTTTAACATAATACAACAAATCTATTCTAATTTATGACTCTGATATATTTTTATTTTATAAATTTATTTGACTAGATTTTATATAATTTGTCACTTGCTAGCAACAAAGCTATTTTGCATGTTTCTCTTCTTGTGTTTTATTTTTTGTTAGGAACTACAGAACTTTTGTCAACAATATGTACAAAAGATACTGGATCAAATTGTAATTTTTCTAAGTTATAAAATATTTCTTCTCTTTCATACCACTGTTTTATGTTAAAGTCTTCAAAAAATATTGCTATTTCTCGTTCCACAGCTTCTGGAGAATCTATAATAAGAATGAATGATTCTCCTTTAGATTCACAAATATATACAGCAGTTACTTTGGGTATATCTTACCCGACCCATGAGTTGCATTCCTAGTATCTGAGAGACCAAACATACCTCGAATACTATTTGGTGCTATATATTGTGCTTGATATGTTTTAGTAGGACCCATCAATCCTCTCCATTGTACAATAGCATCATGAGCAGCTAAGATATGAATATCTGATGGGCCACTACACATAAAAGTTAACAAACGATTGTAAAAGAACTTATCTTTATGATCAAAGTAAAACAATGCTGCTTCTTCGGATGTCAAAACAGTTCTGCGGGTTCTAACAACTTTGAAATTATTTTCGATTATCAAGTCACGAATTTTCTGAAAAGTGCAAGTCTTTTAAAACCTTCTCTATCGTTTACATAAGCATGCATATATGTATATCTTGGGTGGGAACTAAAGATAAATAATGAATGCCAAGGTTAAAACTTTACCTGAAGCACGAAAGGGGATTTAACAACGTGTGGTTTAAGTATAGCCAGTGTTAATTCAAGAGATTTTCTTGCTTGCATTTCATTATCATTTGACTATATACCGATTGTAAAATTCACGATCGATATTCTACTCATACTTGGTTAAAAATGTTTCTGTAAATGATCACAGTCTTATATATAATCATGAAGTAATTCTTCAATATATCCAGCAGATGGCGTATATGTTAAGACGAGTCTCGTCTAAATTAAATATATATATATATATATACATGATAAAAAAAGATAAAAGATTATTTTTCAAAAATATCGGATTAAATTTAAAAGTCAATATTGGAACCAAACTTCTGTGATTATATAATATTTTTATAAAAGTAGTGAAATAAATGTGTTACATTCTTTAAACTTGCTGTGAAAGTTATTCATCAATTTCCATATTAACAACGAGTAAGTCTTATTAAAGATTGTAATGATAATTGCAGTAGTATAGTAGTAGTATCAATAATAATTTGAGAGTACTAATAGCATTAATAACAATACTCGTATTACAATACCAATAATGATAAAATAGCATCAGTTTCCTTATCATTTGAAATTGATACAGTATCAGAGTTGAGTGAACTAGAATTGTTTCAAATAAATATTTACTACTTAATCGAATGTTTCCTCAGACCAATAATTCGTTATTCGCAATAAATTATTATTATTTCAATAACTATTCTAAAATAATTCGATAATAATGTGATAAAATTTTATATGGATATATTTTTAATTAAATAAAAATTAATTAATTCATGGCAAATAACAGTTTATTTACTTTTCCTAACCCAGTTGACGAACCAGTTGACTTTACACTGTAGTAAGAAATTTTCGTAAATTATCTTAACATATAGGAAAATATGAATCGAAAATCTGTATACATACATATTTATATATCAAAATACAAAACATCACCGCTTACGATCAAACAAGCAATTGTTTCGACTATTCGAAAAAGCATGATTTTCATTCGTTATCCTAGTAACTATTACGAGTAGTAAAAAAACACTATTCCCGTAAATTGAAAATTCGCATGGCTCATATTGGCTTGTTGTCTACAGCTTCGAAATTATGTAGTTCGATCTTTATATTTCGAAAAACATTAATTTTTCGATTAATTGTTAGATTTCAAATATATATGAATATTTTTAAAAACAATCATACTTTTTCCTATATGATAGAATAAGATTAATAGAAAGAGTTAATTTAAGTATGTTTCTACTGACATGAAATTAACTGGTACGCTATTTTATTGACTGCCGATGATATATTCATAGTAAGTGCGACGCTCAAAACTATCATATTGGAAATATTCTATCCATTAGATACCATTTCTAGTACCTAAGATACGAGGAGTTTCCATAGTAGTTGAAGCTGAAACGACTGAAGCAGACATAACGGAAGGATTTGAATAAACCGTCTGCCATACAGTCGCTAAGAACCCTTCATTGGCATCAGTATTTTTCTTGAAATTATGTACAGAATAACGGTTATATAAACCCCAAATGCTGTTCATCAGTTTGCTGTTATATTTCAAGGGCGTGAGTTCCCAACCTAAAATTAATATCATCCAAAAAAAATGTTTAACTTCAATAAATTAAATTATTAGAAGTCATTCAATTTTCCTTTATAACATTTTCTTTATTCGTCATATATTTTACTTATATCTTATATAATTTAATTTATTAATTTGATACTTTTCAATTAAAATAGAATGTCAAACTAGTAGAAAAATGTTCTTTGGTATTAGTATTAATTTTATGCTTAAAAAATTCATATTGATGATTAATATTTGGTAAGATTACATGATATATTGTAAGTAATAATATAACTATATAATATTACTATATAATAAAATAACATTAAAGTGAATTTGGTATAATTTATTAGTGAACATATATCCAAATCTGAATTACCTTCTAGGTAGAATCTACCATTATATGTGTTTTCTTTGCTTGCTTTTTCTTTTCCTTCTATCAGTGATATCAGACTATTATCGTGTTTCTCATTACATCGGACTTTGCTCGCTGCAAACGCTGCTTGTGGTACTGCAGCCATTTTTCTACAATCTAGAAGAGAGGAGTGGATACTTATCGAAGAATTTGACTATAAAGTTTTAATTCTGTCTTATAATTTTTGTGTATATTTTCAATATACATGCAAGTGTTTCAAGTTTAACACTGTTAAGATGATATCAATTAATATATGTAGATTCATATTATGTTCTTCGATTATTAATATAAATACAAATTAAAGAATTAATAATGAAAATAAAAATAAATTTTATATAATGAGCATAATTAACTTAATTTTAAGTATATTAGTTGATAATAACTGATGCAATTTAATGTTTTATTTATATTGCAGGTGATATTGTATCAATATAAACATTTGGAAACTTTTTAATAATCTATCATTATTGAATAAATATAGAAATTTCTCCTGCATAATAATAGAAACATCAAAAATAATATAAGCAATACACTAACCTGTACAACTTTCAAAAAGCAATTCTTTAAATAGATTATTTAAAAACGTTGTATGTATGTATTCACCAATTTTGTTTGATCTACTAGAAGCTTGACTTTCGAGCACTTCCACCAATTCTTGATTTGGATACTTCTCAACAATTATAAAACTCATATAGCCACAATCAGATTGCTTTGATTTGATCATCGACTGGTAAAAAATAATCGTATAATGTACGATATAACGGATTTAATGAGCTTCTGTAATAAGCCGTTTTTAATTTATTTAATCGACACTAAAAGTAACGACGAGACAAAAGTTAACTATTTTCAACGTGATGAATTCTTCCCGAGAGACGAGATAGTACTAACGCACGTACGAACTTCTAGTATAATTTATAAATTTATTCACTTGACCGACGAGGAGTTATGACGAGGCGAGTTCAAGAGATAAACAGAAAAACTTTGTTATCCATGTCTGTAACCAGAACGAAATATCGCTGGCCTTCGAGATCTTTGTTGACGACGGTGTTGATCAACCACCACCACGAGGCTTTAATGTTATCGTTACTACATATGTTATGACCTTTTATAAAACTTTGTATGTACGGTGCATGAACGATATACGGAGAGTATAGTCGCAAATAATAATAATAATAATAATAAATAAATAATAATAATAATAATCATATCCATTAACGATACAATAATTATATCTTTAATGTAATGAACCAATGTACGAGTATATTACGCAATTAGAAAATTTAAAAAAGCTATCGAATCTTTCATGATAGAGGTGCGACCACACAAGTAGAGTGGTCTTGCGAAAATTATCAATATCGTGACCTAACTTGTACTCTAGCGTATCTTTAACTGCGTCAACAATTTTAACGAGTAACAAAGATCCATTACGTTTTATATTTTGACAATTTATACTTCCGCTCAAATATTGGCAAATTTCTGGATGCAATAAATATGCATACGTTTCCTCTTGTATCATTGAACGTATTATTACAAAATATTAAACTTCTTTAACGTCGAGTAACTTTGAAGTCATTTACTTAAGTATATAGACGTATATCTGTATTTTTTATTTCATTTTATAACTATAAAATTATTTATTAGTTCATATAGGAAATTTTTTTTTTAAGTCTAAGTTATACTTAATATAGTATATATAATAATATATTACAACATATACCGTCAAAATATAGCGTTATAAATTTTTATTTCAGAAACATGAAATTTTGTAGAAACATTGTTTAGACAAAAGCTATCTGATTTCAAGGTGGAAATATTATGGTATTTATCATTTTTACTTAGTGAAAGTGTTAAAGTTGTTTCAAGGTATATATATATATATTTTTTAAATAGAAACACATTTTTTATAATCATATTTTATCTTAAAAGAACACATAACTTTTGTCTAAAATATTTTTTTACCTCGAAATCGAAAAAAATTGAGTTATAGAAAATTAAGACAAATAATAAATATTGTCATTCTTTTTTTCTAAGAATTATAATTTGGGTTTAAGTAAAAAATAATCAAAGCTCGATAACACCACATGGTTTTCTTACATAATCACAGACACACATATTAATTTTAGACCCCAATTTATTTAACGAATTTCAAAAGTATTTCAACGTAATCTGACACAGGAAGATCACGATATATAATTCTGAAAAATTTTGAAATAAAATGTCAGGAATAATGTATGTCAGATATAATTTAATGAATAAATTCCTTATAGATATATTATAGACATGAACGTGAATGATCAAGGAGATATTTATTTTATGTTCATCAAATAAAACTATGCTTATTAAAAAAAAATTAGAAGAAATGTATTTGCAGTGTGACTATTTCGTTGAATTTAATCGAATTCTAATCTTTGCGGAAAAATATGATATGCAAAAATAAAACAAGCATTACTGTACTATTAAATTTGAAATAAACGACGACAAAATAAATAATACGACTGATTGAAAGTATCATAAAAAAAACGAGAATATAACAAGAATTATTATAGGGTTTAATCGTTAAATTTAATTGGATTAAATAATTAAGAAAAGAAATTCTCAGAACAATATGGATATAGATATGAACAATTATTTTAACATTAATCCTTCCAATTAAAAATGAAAACGATTATCATAGATAACAATTTTGAATAAGTACGTTTTTGATTGTGAAAGACTTAAAATAGCTGTATTAAAAAATGACGTACGATGTGAATATAAATCTAATAAAGTTAAAATATATTAGAATGATTCATCTTTCTTTTTTATGAAGAAGGGAACATATTAAACTAGATTGAATTATACTTAAGTATTAGAGATATAAACAAAACTTTTTGTTAACTTTGACGTTCTTCGTATCATGGAAGATTTTTATTCATCGAATGAGGGTGGATACAGAAATCTCGGACTCCTCGTTTCATACTCAAATGTTCGCAAAAACAGCATAGACAAACGTTCATAAATGTATTTTAATTATACTCATCATACGTCAAATCTTCGGATTGCATGCGCTTTTTTTGTTATTCTTACAAAGATTAATTTGCTACTCGCATCTCTGCCAGTTATAAACGCATAGTAATTATATTAGAGTAATACCCGATCAGACCAGCTGGAAACGAGTTTTGACATATATTCGACATCTCTAAAATATATATATATATATATAATATGTATATATATATATGTGTGTGTATATATATCACCTAAGTGCTTGTACATGCTACAACACATCGCGAAATTAAGACGGGACGTTAAGTACGTACATTCTTGTTTTTTCTTTTCTTTTTTAACTTTTTAATTTATACTACAGTCAATGATTTTCGAAATATCCTTACGCAGTGCCGTATAATACAAAATCTATTTGGTTTTTAACCATAGATCAGACGAACATAGTCATTCCAAAGCGATATATCACATCTATATATGTGATCATTATATGCATTCGTACATACATCATGCACACGCATATACCCATGCACATGCACTCGTACGTACATTCATGCACACGCACGCAAACATACACACAAACACACATCAAACGCGCGTACACACACATATATGTATATATTACATATATATGTATATGTATGGTTCGCTTCGGACGTGCAGCAGATGCGTCTTCCCAGTCGCAAGATCGAGTAAATGATACAATAGAAAAGAAAGAAACGATGTTAATCCTTTCTCTTGATCGATAGTTCATTAGGAATAATCGATAAAATCAATTGTTGAGAAATAGGGCAGAAATTGAAAATGTTTAACACTTTACTACAGCGAGTTAAACAAGATTAGTTCTTTTTTTTTCTCTTTCATTTCGGCCGGCTTCGCTATGAATTTTTATATTTTTTTTCTTTTATTTTCTTTTAATATCCGATACCCTGTTACGCGCTAACTCTCGATCAGCTCTTTTCTACGCTCGATCTTCCCAAACAACAGCATCGCAATGACTTTTCTTATTTTCTTTTCATTTCTTTTTTTGTTTTTTTTTTGTTTTTTCTTGGAAAGGAGAAAAGGGAACACAAAGAGCTCACTTTCATATACATTTCTCTTCGTGAGTCAGCATTTTCCGAGGAAATTTATTTTCCTCAGTGGGATAAACATCGGATAAATATATCCATTGGTTTTGCACATCGAATAACAACTATGCGATTTTTCTTTTTTTTTTTTACTGCAATTTTTTCTCGCATCTTATCTTCCTTATTTTCTTCCTTCTCTTTTCTTTTCTTCATCGTTTTATAATTCACACAACGCGACTTTTACAGCATCGTTGCGTCATAAATAGAACACAAGGTAACCATTCCTCGATATATCGTCGTATCGGTATTATATACGTGTTACCCTCTTTAGACGCGTTGCTCACGATGATATTTCTTAGGACTATAATTTTATTCGTATTATGTATATATGTATATGTATATGTATATATATATATTTTTTATTTACTTATTTGGTTATTCCGAGTCCTTTAAACGTTTATTGTATCTTAACACTCTTTTCCGCGTTTAATTATAACTTTGGTATGGTACAAGAGTGAAGTTAATAAAAAAACAAGAGCAAAAAAGGAGATTCTTTCTTATCTCTTCTTCGAAAAAAAATTAAAATTAGAACGATTACCGTTCAAGAAATAAATGAATCTTCATTATTTAGAATCTTTAGTATGATACACATAGAAAGATCGTCAGATAATTTAAAAATTACTTTCGATCGTAATCGAAATTCTCGTAGTGATAGTTAACGAGTTTATTCACGAATTTTGTATATTTAAAAGAGGGAGAATGATATATCCGATTAGTACATAGATACAATCATCATTCTTTTAAGAATTGCGTGCGTACGCACTATGCGCGCATCTATGTACATATATAAGTATGTTTATATTTTTTGGTACATTCATATAATTTTATAACGCGCACGCACGCACGTACACACAATTGCATCAATTATTTTATTCGCGACAGAAAGAACAAGGATATGACAGACAAAAATAGTCGTAAGTTCGATCACTTTCTTCCATAGATCTTGATTCAATGTAAAATAAGAAAATTCGTTAAATGCATTAAACATCATCTTAAAAATCAAAAAGAACATTCTCGTATGGAAAGTGAACCCGTATTCGGTTTTTTCTTTTTTTTCTTGTTTTTTTTTTCTTTTTTTTTCTTTTTTTACTATCGTTTCATACTTTTTCTCATTTTTTTCTGCGATAGACTATCGAGGAAAATACGACAAAATCCCAATCATTTATCATTGCAAAGGATGCGCTTGGTCGTTATTAGTATATACGGTCCTTTCAAGGAGACCAGCGAAATAGAGAAAATGACGATCCTTATAGCTCGAATAGAGTGGAATAGTAGAAATAATACCGATGAAATTTATATTTGATAATACTACGTCGATAATAAAGAGGAAATTTTAAAGATCGACGAAGATCACACGCGTGTTCTTACAGAATGAAGACGTTAAGTATATGCACTGCAAGCAAAAGCGGGAACAAACGATGGACTGTGCATAAAAATTAAGATATTATAAATCGATCGTCGTACATTTATATACAGAGGGCAACACGCAACATATAGGACAAATGACATTATTTAAATACACGTAATATTCTGAAATTCGGCTTTGATTAGCTCTACGAAGCATTGACACTTAATTTATCGAATATAATCTGACACAAATATGAGAGATAACTACACTCATGATACTCGGTGCATAAATTATGTTTTTTTTTTCTTTTTTCTTTTAATTATCATCTTTCTATTATCGACTTTTTTCTTATTATTTTTTGTTTGTTATTCTATTCAATAGTAAAGGAGTTGTTATTTTTTCCTGGATCGTTATAAGATCTTTCGGCCCTGGAAAGAATCTTTCATATCCAATTGTTTGATCTGAATTCGTACATTTTAACGAATAAAAGAAGTTATAAGAGACAAATTACATATTTCATCAAAAATAATATCACAGTTTAAAAATATAACGGAAGACTACAAAGGATTATTGAAAATAAACGAAAACGGAGAATGCAGTACAATGAATACTGAAATATCACAAACATAAAAAAGGCATTTGCAGGGAACATACAATTATAATGTGAATAATACGAACATTTTATCTGTCGACATAGAACATGAACAAGTGTATCTATGTACCGAAAGCGGTTTCGTAAAAATACGACAACGTAATGTTCGTTCTAAAATAGATTATGCAGATCTATTTTATTTTTACTTTTTTCTCCTTTTCTTTATTTATGATAATGATATTATTTAGAAAACTAATGGCGTAATTCTATTTCAGTCGTGTAATGATCATATAATTAATGGTAATAAAAACCATTTTTCACGGATCTTATGGTCGTCGCAAAAATTGCAATCTGATTGTGTCAAACGACTAATACATTAGATCGTAGGGCATTTAAATTCATTTCTTCTTGGTATAAGAGTGCCAGATATAAAGTTATATAATATATTTCACCTGTGGTAAAAATATTTTGAAAAATTTTTGTTTTCTTAATTCCTCATCAAATTGTATAAAGACGAAATATATGGATATATTTCGGATTAAAACACACGGTTTTATAAAATGAAATTTGACAGATACATCGACTCCCGCTTGATGATTCAATGACTTTGATTATGATGATCATATTCTTTGACGTCTTCTCGTTTTGTTTAATTTTCAATATGTCCTATAATATTCAGTAAAAACAAACCTGATCTTCCGTTGGTATCGATAAATTTACTGAATGTATTTTTTATAATTTTTAAACTCACCAATTTCATGATTTTCTTAAGACTTCAAATTTGAAAGAAATTAATTTGCTTGTCCATTTGTTCAAATCAGCGTGCACCTAAATGTCGTATCTATTCTTTTGCAATAACAATGATAACTCGATAAAGAATTCAGCAGACGATAAATTTCATACCAATGGAGAAGAATGAAAATTAATTCGCGATATCATCGTAATATCCCTATACCGCTTTAATATATATATATATATATATATATATATATATATATATATATTTCTTTTGTAAATCCATGTTTATACAACCCATTTATCGATCAATAAAGTAGACGTTTTACTATATGTATGTAAAAAAAATTTCTATGTGAGAATAGTGCGATAAATATTATCGATCGCATGTTCTATCATTTAACCAATTGTTTATCGGCATATGCTCTCTATGATAAGTGTGCATAGAATTGTGCGCTGCTATATTTTCTTCGATACTTTGTAGCTTGTTAACAAAAATTAAAAACAATCACGTTATAAAATTAGGAACATAGAAACTGCTTTGAAATATATTTGATTTGCATCAAATATGACTTAGAATTTGATACAAAAGCAGCGAGATAAGATATTTTTGCAAAGTGCATCTGTAACATTCGATAATAGAATAATTATAACAATAACATTTCACTTTCTTCAACATAATAAATATACAATGAACAATGCTTTGACTTTGCAAATTTACTATCAAATCTACTATTCGATGGAAGAAACAAGAATGGTACTCTCTATTACTTTTAACATACACAATTGCTTCTCCCCTCCTATTGTGTTGTAATTTTAAAATAATAATATAGGATTACAATGCTCGAAAAATATGATTAACGATGATCGAAATGAAATCATACCCGCGACTGAACAAAACGCCATTTCTTGTTATCTTCCCTTCTTCTACTAACTTCATTTGTATTTAATAAACGTGGCATTAAAGACACGGTCTGATTTTTTCCGCATGCCGTGTCAATAGTTATTTGTACATTTTCATGCATATCCTTAATGCATATTCAATCTCCTTTACTTATTTTCTTTTCGTACTTTCAATGAATAAAAATCATAATAGATAGGTACGTATTATGGTGAAAGCTGTCTTGCATAGTATATCAAGTTTTCGATATACAATATGTAAAAAATCAAAACGATCAGAAAGATACTATCAGCGTGTTTATCTTCTACATCAGAATACTTTAGCCAATGCCTAACATCGAACAGAGCACGATAAAATTTGTCTAATGCTCTGAGATTTGCAATGCTACTTACGAGCGTGATTAAGCAACTTTCATAAGAGCATATATTTCAAATAAGAAATACGTGTCTACAAAAATATGCAAAGGCATAGACGAGCATTCTGAAAAAGTATAAGTTGTTTAAAGAACTCAAATCGTTCTACTATAAATTAAAAAAAAAAAAAAAAAAAAAACAATACTATTTTTCACGTATTACGATTCCGAGTATTTCTTATTGCGAGCAACGCTCTAACGGGAAACGTTATACACATGTCAATTATACAAATTGCTGATTTTCTTCTCTCTCTCTCTCTCTCTCTCTCATAAACAGATCTCAATCTCCCATGCGAGTGAGTGCACGGCGAAATTTTTAATACTTTTTGATCTAATACAGTCTTAAAAAGTTATTATAATACCGTGATGTATGTACGAAGAACCGAGCATCTTGTAAATTTGTTTAGTGTGTCACAGGTATAAACTTGATAATTATTAATGGCGAATCTTACCAGCTGACATTGGACAGTCATACGAAAGTCGACTCGAGACGATACTTGAAATACGCGGATGAGATTCAGAAATAGGTGGTGGCATAATTTTGTGCTGTTATACATTACTGTACGAAACTGTGCTTTCGGTACAGCAGCGCGACATCTACTAATTCGTAATAGTTCATCGAATGTCGGAAATGTTGGTTTTGCTGCCAAAAATTTTGACCAATTGATCCTCGTAATCATCTATATTGCGCTTCATCAATTCCATACAAGGGCCCAATAAACGTTCGAATGCTTCAACATCCAAAACTGAAAATCCAAAATCATCGATCTGTAATCGTTTTAGCTTACAAGATTTACTTATTTGTTTGATTGAGTTAATTAATATTCAATCGCATTTTTCAAATACTAGGAGAATAGATTCTGTTAGAAACTTACAGGCCAATTTTACATCTCCTACGGCATAGGCCGAAGCTGCGCGAGGTTTGTGCGTTACCAATGCTAATTCACCTAAATATCCTCCAGCTGGAACTCGATTAATCTAAGAAATCAAAATTGTCCGTATCAAAGATAGAAATTTTATATTGAAAATATGATTAAACGAATGTTTATCGCTGTACCTCTATTTCGCGATTATTTTCACCCAATATAGTAATTCTGACAACGCCATCTTCAACAAAATACATTCCATCAGCCGTGTCTCCTTGTTTAATAATTTGCTCGCCATCTAAATACTGTTTCGGTACAAGAGCATCAGCGAGGTTCATGCGCTCGTAAGGCTGTAACATATTCGTACATTATAAATTAAAACGATTATTAAAAAAAAATCAATCTTTTAAATTAGTTGTTCTCAAAATATAATTTGCAGACCCCAAGGATCCTGTAAACTTGTATTCAACCCAACATTTGAGAGACTTCTCAATTTTTATTTCTACTACAGTAGAAACTTCAATATATGTATATATAAAACCCATCTAGATAAAAGCTCTTGTAAGTCTAATAGAATGCTCAAATAAAAACAAATGTGCAAATGGTACTCACTTCGAGCGATTTAAGCATGGGAACTTTATTAATCAAATCCTCGTACATCTTGCGCTTCTTATAAGCAGATTTCAAAAGAATTCGACGGAAAGTTTGTCTATCCATGGCCCAAAGAGTACCTGGAGTAACAGCTTTAACACTAGCCGCTCTAGGCATGTTATAAAGAAGGGCCAATTCTCCAAAAGCACCGCGATTATCGTAAGTGTGAATATTAGTTTCTATTCCATTAGCATCTTTAACGTATACTTCAAATTTCCCTCTGAGAAGAGAAAAGAAATTCTCGTTAATCGTTTGTTAAAACACTCGTCTATTGTTATTGAAATCGTTATTTTAATATGACCACCTTTCAATAACATAAAAATTGTCACCATCATCACCCTGTCTAATGATAAATTCTCCTGGTTGAACGGTTTTCTCGAACATTGCATCCAATACGTCAGCCATTTGTTCCTGCAAGCAAAGGATGCCGATAATTCTCATATTGAAGGAACATTAGCGTAAACAAAATACCATTTTTTTTTTTTTACAAAAGTTTTATCAACGCGTATCACCTATTAAAGAAATTTTCTTAAAAACATATTCGTCTTAAGAACGGTATCTGATTAGTAGCATCGCATGAGTTCATTGGTATTTCTAAAGTTAGCGCGAGTGCAGTCGATTATATTCTTGTCGCGATTGTGCGCAAACTGTATACTATGTTTAACTTACTTCGTCTAAAGCACGAAACAAAAGAATATTCTTGACACTTTCGCTTAACCTTTGTCGTTGGCCATCGCTTTTCGGATGCACCATCTGTAATCAAAAACAAAAAAAAATTTCCAAATTTGTTTCACGTTTAAGATTACCATTTTTCTTTCGACGGATTAAGCATCACTTTTTTATGAATCATTGAGACAATTGAGAACGAATAGATGAAGAAAAAAAAATAGTTTCCTGATGAATGGATTCAACCAACAATAATAATTAATTGTAGGAAATAACGATCAACTAAATGGTCTGTAATCACGTATTGTAATTATTCCAACATCGTCGATATCAAAATAGAATAATAACATGTTATATCAATAATTGTAATAATTTCTACATTTAGATTCTTAATGCTAAATTCTTCAATCTCTCAATAATTTTTCTAATCGCGAAATAATTTTTTAAATTTAGCGTACGATGTGTTACAATCCATTTCTACGTATCTTGTTATTCAAAGCATTGCTTTAAACTGGGACACATTATATTCACTTGTATTTTTTTTTCAACGACATGCCATGCGTAGCCGTCTTGGTATTCATTTAACGTGACTCTAATGGCTCAGCTGCGCAATGTATTGTTTACAATTTTTAAACACCTGTAATCATTGTATATTGCTTTAACGACTTGCGCTTATTAAAAGTTCATTGTATAGCAGGAAACAGACGAAATGAGTTAATATCCAAGCACTCTTCTTTATCTTTTTAATTAGAATGACAATATTGGAAGAGAAAGAGAAAAATAATAGAAAATGACAAAACCAATTCAATCATTACATAATTGTTTTGAAACAATTATTACAAAAATTACAATTAAAATTATTTTATAAATAATTAAAAAATAACAAACAAGTTTGCTTTGAGAAAGAAAGTCCACATTAAAAACTGTAAAACCTATAAGCGCTTAAAAACAATATTCTGAGAGAAATAAATTTAATATTGGCAGAAATGTTAAAATGTGTCATCCAGAATGCAGTGGAAAGAGCCAAAAATTGCAAGCGGTACAAAATAAGACATTTACCGGATATTATATCCTACGCTTTTTAACGTAAATAAATTCGAACGCATTAAATATTATCTTTAAACTTGTTAAATGCGTTTTATTTTTTATCTATAGTTTCTATAATAAAAAAAAATCAGTAGCAAGCTTTATTACCAGCATCTATTATACACTCTAAGGTCACCTTTTTAACCGTCGACATTTTACAACTATTACAAGCAGACTTTACAAAATAATGCCGATACTCGTTAAATGTTAGACGAAGAGAAATTAAAAACCAATATGACTTCAGATTAAAGATTACGACCTAAATGTTAATATAATCATCCTTAATATGAAATATATACACATACAATTTAATAAATCTCGATCAAGCTCGAGAGAGAGAGGGAGAGAGAGAGAGAGAGAGAGAGAGAGAGAAATGCGCCGGAAGAATAAAAGAATTTCCTGTAGAAAAAAATGGAAAGAGAAAAAAAAAGAAGAAGAAGAAGAAAAGTAAAAATCATTAAGCATACATATTTTTTTATCCCTATACTGATCGATTCAAAAATAGGACAGCAAAAAAATTCGCCATGCTTCTGAGCGCATCTTCCGAGAAACTTTTCTTCGTTTCCCAAAGAAAATACAAGAAAAAGAAAGAAAAGAGATAAAGAATAAAATCGGTAGAATAATTTTATCGAGGCACAATTCGATTACCGCATCAATAATCGAGTTCGTAGCTGTTTCGAGACAGCGCCGTGCGCTCACGTGTTATAAGTGTGTGTACGTGTCTCTCCTCTCCTCTCTCCTCTCTCTATTAAACGATGTGTATGTATATGTGCCGTGGTTGAACGCGGCACACGGCACACACAAAAGTCACATCCGTGATAGCCAGGTTATCGAACACGCGCGTTCTGACGTCACAAAGGTACATCGCTCGCATCGTCGAGCAAAGTAAATCATCGCGTTTCGTCACTCGCTTGGCGCAGGCTAAGTGCGGTACTTCAATGCGAAACGATTTTATACGATGTCTTGTGCTCGCGCGCACATCACATCACACACACATACGTACAGATATAGACCGCGTGTCACATAGAACTTCACATTATATACATATGTATTATGTATCACCTTGTATCCACGAGGTATCTTAATGTATATATGTTTAAATACGTACGAATGTTCTTTTATACACCGTATAGGTCAAATAAAACATACGCCATCGACGAAATACAATTTTTTGTTTTTTTTTTCTTTTTTTTTTCTTTTCTTTTTTCTTCTTTTTCTTTTTTCCTCGAGGGCAATCATTACGTAAAGTTCCATAAAATCTATAAAACCTATCGGCGTGAATTCAAAGGGCTCTCGCTCTCCTTTTTCTATCTTTCCCTATCTTCTTTTTCTACTTGGTAACTCTTCCAACGATTAACCCGCATTCAAGCGTCTCGATCATAAAAATTTCAAATCGACACCGGATTCTTTCGTATCTATTTACAAACAAGAACGGTTTTATGCGACACCTTATATAAGGAAATCATTGAGAATCGTTTTAATCCTTTTTGAGCTTCTTGATAAAACAGGAAAATCTGATAACAAAGTGTTTAATTTAATATTATTTATGATCTAAATTATCTCTATTTATGATTTATTTTCCACATTTTAGATAAGTTCTCATTACGTAAAATTGTTTGGTTTCTCTTTTACTCAGCTTTCTCAAGTTCTAAATTTCTGAATGAATATTTTTTTTATTTAATAATACGTCGTAAGAATTAAAAACATTAAAAGGATTCATTTAAAGTGGCTTTCCTTCTCGTCGAATAAATTGAGCGTTAGATTAGAAAAGAATTTCGATAAAGTATTTTATTATATATATTAACAGAAACAGATCGCTTTGTCTCTCGCGAAACTCACACGTTCTCTCTCTCTCTCTCTCTCTCTCTCTCTCTCTATTTCTTTCTTGTTTTTTTCGTGTTATCATAAAGTATTAAAAACAATAATAATATGGAATTCTCCAAGCAATATACAATTTGTTCATTACGGTACGTCAATTTCGACCTTGACATATGAGCCGTTCACAGGCCAAAGCGATTAATTCCGCTTTTAGAATTTTCTTAAATTTGAGTGCCAAAGTATTTAATTGATGATGCGTAACTTCTTACGTTTAAAATACATTTTCTTGATAATTAATGCTTAATACCACCGAAAGACAACAATGTTTATAACCGTTGAATAATAAATAACGTACAATGTATATAACTTTACTAATTTTTTCTACATTTGGTTTTATAGAGTTAATCGGTTTGGTAAATGGACGACTTATACAATGATTTACATGCTCATTTAAACAAAAAAAGAAAAAAGAAAAATAAACAATCAGGATTCGGAAAAGACAGAATCAACAGGAATGAATCATGCGCAATGTTTATGTAAAATTTCCTTCATCGTATTACAATACTTCGCTTTGAGTAACGTCATTAAAATAAGAAATTTGTATGAATTCGTAACTATATTTAAAACTAGACTTTCATCGAAATCTCGTGAAACGTAGAGATAAAGGAAGATGGAAAATGCAAAGAAATGGAAAGACTTTTATTACCTTAACGCCGTCTTCTTCCTCATCTTCTTCTGGATTGTAAGTTTCAGCGAAAACGCTCTTCCTTCTGGTCGCAAACTTGCCGACCGGTGGTTCTGGAAAGCAATAAAAAACGACGTGTTAAGTATAAATATACGAAGAAGGAATGGCACGCTCGTAAAGAGCGCGCGAAACAACTTGGTGCGAATCTTCAAAGATTTTCAACGAATGTGCATCCGGCGAAATATATACATACATATATATATGTATACGTATACGCTAATGTATATATACACCTATTATTTATATATGATATAAAGTTGATTCGTAAAACGTAGAAAAGTTTAACATGACTCGATTCGGAGCGGTAATTTTGAATGCGTTCAGGGAAATAACGGTGAATGACGTACGCTCAAAATCCTTGTGCATAACTATCCGCGTACCGAGAGTTCCGGATGTTTTTCACGTGAAATAGGCACACTACGATAAGAATAATATTGAGTCTGACACCGGTCAAGATAGAATGTACACTGTGTGCCTCAACTACTTCGTTACTAATAATAGTACCAAGTTCCAATCTATCGGCAAAGATTCTCTATTACCAAGACCGAGAGTTTCGCGCAGCACAGCAGCGAAACGCTCGGTTACTTTGAAAATTTCTGAAATTAAAGCAATGTCGACGACGACGACGACGACGACGACGACGACGACGACGACGATGACGACGATGACGACGACGACGACCACGGCGACGACCACCACGGCGACGACGACGACGAGAGAGCGCGCGCGCCAGACATCGAGACGCGCGCCACACTTCTACTGCGCCTATGCCGATTATTATGCAAGCAATCGGAAAGGTCTAATAATAAAAGGAAGATTATTCGCAACTCGATGTTCAATCTCTTCTCCAATCGCCTTTTACCTTAGCGTTAAGGAACAACAATGGTTCTCTGTTTAAAAATTAATCTCGAAGCAAAGATTCAACTTTGAATTTACTTGTTTCTCGCGAGGATCATACAACGTCGTGCCAATAATAATCACATCCAAAAAAATTCAAAGCTCGTATTTTCTCTTGTAGAAAGTAAAAATTCCAAATAGAGGAAGTTCGGGTTGCTCGCGTGTATGCGATTCCCTCGTGAATAAAAGGAAGAAATGTAGAACAACGCGTTATTCTCCGTATTTTCTCTTTTTCCTCCGCATCGATCATCCGCGAATGCTCGTTAAGAAGGTATTGTCCATAGAAAACGAGCGTGATAAAGCTATCTTTTTCTTCGTAGAGAGGATTATCCTATGAATAGCGAGTGATCGTTAAGATAAAGATATTAATTAGTGTAGGAGACGTACCTTCGTCGACGGACTCGTCCGGTGTCGAAGCACAAGTATGCGCATCGGGCTGAATCAACTGCGTTCGACGATTGTCCCTGAGTCGCGTGAAGAACTCAACCGCATAATCGATTATGTCGCCGGGCTGCTCTAACAAATAACTGATCGTAAATTCCAAGAGAACGTCTCTAAGGTCATCCGGCACCGTGATCTTGCCAGCGTTACGTTGACAGCTCATTTTTTCTCTTCGCGCGAACGTTCCTTCGTAACGTTCCGCCGGCAGCCGCGACGTATCGCGTCCGTCGCCTATCACTCCTCTTGTCTCTTAACGCCGCGCGCACGTACGCACGCACGCGCGCGCCTTCTCTCCTAACGGCTCTTTCTTTCTTTCTTTCTTTCTTTCTTTCTTTTTCTTTCTTTCCTTCTTTCTTTCTTTCTTTCTCTCTCTCTCTATCTATCTCACTATCTTTCTCTCTCTCTCTCTCGCGCGCGCTCCCACCCTCTTTCTCTCTCACTCTCGCTCACTCCCTTCCTCTCTCTCACTCTCGCTCTCTTTCAATCAACCGCTTGAAACGTTTTATCTTTGTCACTCTTTTCTTCCTTTTTCCTATTTCAAAAAATTTTAATTTTCGTATGTCTTTTATTACAATGAAATCGATGAAAACGGAGACCTTCCAAAATGTCTATCTCTACTTTTCTCACAGCTAACTAGCCCACCACCGCTCCCTCTACTCTTCTCTCTTCCTTGACCACGTCGCACGCGCGCGCGCGCGCGCCCTAATCTTACAGTCAACGTTTCTAATCTCTCCTGCGACCATTCGCCCGTCCACCCTTATTTTTTTGTCGTTTTTTAAAGCGCAACATCAAATTACTTCGGACATAGGCGCGATCGCGGAAAAACAGGTGAAGAAACGATGACCCGATCGTGAAGATGGCAACTGTGGCTCACCACGATATAAGCATTTTGTAGAAGCATCGCGAATTTGTAATTTGATGTATGCGCCGTCAACTCCATCTGGTAATGGATGTATTAAATTATGTTTAAGGCTGTTCACCAATTATCGCTCGTAGCGCATGCGACTTCAGCGACGGATACGGACAAAATATGAACTATATATGCAATTTGTAAACACTATATGTCTATCATATCGATGTATAAACTTGGGTAGCTTATATTCCTCTCACATTAACGTAATAATCGTGCTGAAAGCGTGACGGGAATTGTTGTGCGTAATAAAAATAGTGATACATTTTACAAAAGCAAGAAAACACCATATACCAGATTATACTTCTTTAAAGATAGATTAATTGAAAAGTGTTTATTAATTGTACAAATTCTATACTTTTTTTTTTTCTAGTTAAATTTATATAAACAGCCAAAGTGTATTTAAGCAGCCATTAGCTCGATAATATTTACGACGGAATATATAACATAAAATATAATATAATATAATATATAAAAGATGATAGTAACAATAGTACAAAGTAAATCACTGATGAATATCTTGAATTTTGAAATATGTGTAATTAATAAGGACGTGTAAGAATAAATACAAATAATACAGAAATTAAAATTTGTCAGTGCATTTCTTTAAGTTAAATCGAAATTATTTTATATTTAGTATTATTTAATATGTATCAAGCGAGGACATGGTTTATATTAATAAAATAATCGATATCAATTTTTGAAAGAATTTTTTTCAAAAATACGAAAAAGTTGTGTTTTCACTTTCATCTTTAAAATGAGATCTTGTTCATTAAAATCGTTCAAAAATTACGTCTATATTAATTGTTGGCGTAAACCATTATAACATCGGAGATGGCGAAAAGCTCGATTCTAATATTCCGAAAATCGTATAACCTTTATTTTTATTTTGAATAAATTCGGAGATATAATAGGCGGTACGATTTTATAACGATCAAAGAATATAATTTTATTTCTCTCTTCGTAACATTGTTTTTCGTAGCAGCTCATTCATTTTTTTACTCATCTAAATACATACATCATACATACATACATACATATATAACCCTAAAAATAATTAGCATTTTACCATTATCAGTCCAAAACAAATTACTAGCACCGTATGAGGTACGAACAGTTTACAGAATATTATAATCACAGAGCATCATATTCACATTTATCATTCTAATAGCAATTTATTACATATATTTCTCTATTTAATAGATTTGCAGCTTGTAGCAGAGAGATATTAAGAAATATATGAGTATCTAGGTTATGTAAGTATAAATTATGATATAACATATAGCTTATATAATTTTCCTAATTTCTATATTCGTTTACAAACATTTTGTAGTATTGAGGTATAGAATGCACAAAATATATTATACAGTCGATGTAAACGAATAGCTTCCATTTTTTAAAAATATTTATCTTCCTATATGTTCCATGGTATTGTAATTATGTATTACCAAAGTTTCGTATTCTAAACAAGGCATTTCTTGTCCATTAACTGGTATATAACATACTTGATGATTTGGTTGTATTTTTCCTACATAATATACTCCTTCATACAAAGCTCTACCGATAAAAAGAGCATAACCATCTTCTGTTTCACCAGCAGGAAGAGCATATAAAGGAACACTACCTTCCCATGATTTTACCCAGTTAATGTCTTTAACACATAATACTTGAAATTCTTTTTTTTCATGAGTTGTTCCCCCCCATGCTAAAGTACAAATATTATCCTTTATACTACCAGGTGTTACAGAATCTTTATGATGTGCACGTCCAACATATAATCCGTCTTCAGAAGCCATGGCTGCATTTTGGGGAAAACTTAATGTATTGTTAAAATCAAACCATAAATGACATGTATCAGCCAGCTGTTGTCTGATAGCAAGTGATGTAAATTTGTATTCTAAAAAAGATAATTATATTATACATTTTGCATATTTTTATGAAGAGAAAAGATTATATTTTATTTTTAAATGTATTGCTATATATAACTCTCCACTCACCATTCATTATAGTCCATTCTCCTGTTGCACCCCAAGCTGTACTAAATCCTATATAATTGATAACGAATGGATTTCTATCTTTATATGTCATTAAAGTTTCACATTCTTCATTTTCTCGGCCTACACTTAAGATTCCATCACAAGACCATCTATAGACATACAAGTTATCAATTAATTTTGTTAATAAAATATTATTTATCTGTGTTTAGCTTTAGATTAACACTTACTGTATCCAAATATCACAATTATCTCCACATATATCTATAGTTTCTGCTTCAGCTACATCTGGTTCTACATTATTTCTCTTGATAGCTGACATGGTATTTCCCCACCCACCAAGAATAATCTAAAGTAGCAATGCTATATTAAATATTCATTAAATTTAATATGAAATAAATACCAAACTTAATAAATTCATTTTTTGTTTGGATAAAAATTACATTAAATATCAAATATAAAGTCCACAAATATATTACTTATCCTAAACTTACTTCATATACATTAGAATCATCTCCCAAATGAGTCCTAAGGGAAATTCTGGCATCATGGTTAGCTTTTATTTGCAATTTAATGCGAGATTTGGTAATAGGAAAATAACAATAATCCAAACTATCTATCGTATTAATCGATACTAAAAAATAAAATTATACTTTGACTTTGTATTAAAATGTTTATATTAAAATGACTTACATCAATCCAAAATGATGATAAAATTAACTTTTATATTTAATATATTATATATAATTTTTCTATTATGTCTCTTTTTAAATAGATAATATTAACCTACCTGACATTATAAACTTGAGGAACACTAAAGCAATTAATAGATGTATCAGAAATCTTATTGAATTTTTTGATGTGATGTAAATATAAATTTCTAATTACAATAATTTTTATTAAAAATAAAATTTATTAAATTGTAAGATACGAAAGGTAAACATTTATGACAGATCTTATATTCAAAGGAATTTTTTAATATTTTCTAATCGTAATACGACGTGCTCGGATAAGCTATGTACATATATCTGATCCTTACGCATCATACACTGTCAAACATTGGACATGGTTTTGTGACCATTGTCAGCTGATACTACGCAAGCTCTATATGATTTTTGAGTATTACAATTTTTGAGGAACTCATTATTTAAATAGTGACTAAAATAATAGATATAGATTGTATTTACACTCTTAAAGTTTATTTTGTTTTTTAATATTTTTTTATTGATTCAAAATTTAGGATTCATAAGTTCGCCGCTAGAGTGCGCTGTAAGACACTTTGAATAGGAACACCCATCAATACTGATGTAATGTATGGCGATAAATGTTCCCTCCAATTCCTTCCTTTCTCTTTTTACTCTGTGACTCGAAGAGGCTTGGTTTCGGCGAATAAGTTCCGATTTTATAATAATTCGTGAAATATAAATGAGTGTGTGAATTATTACTTAATTTTATGTGTATATTTTAAACTAAACAAAGAAAATATGTTAGTTCTCTTTGAAACTCCGGCGGGATACGCAATATTTAAGGTAAGTTGATGAGTATTTCGTTCGAAAATCATAACCTTGATAACGTTGCACGTGTTCGGATTAGCCGAATATGTTATTATATATATATGTAATACACAATATGTATAATAAATTATTATAAAAAATAACGGAATGTATTTTGATATATAAAGATGTCTACTTTTAACTGATTATAATACTTTATTACAGTTACTCGATGAAAAGAAATTAACAGAAACAGAAAATTTGTTTCTAGATTTTGAAACACCAGAAGCAGCAAACAAAATGTAAGATATTCTATTTGCACATTACAATATGAAAAATTTATAATGTTTGTTTTATATAAGGATCCTTATATTTTTATCTATATATGTATAATATTTTTGTAATTATAAATATCATAATTGTAATGATTTGTCGTATTTTGATTTTAGTGTCAAATTAAAACATTTTGAAAAATTTGAGGATACTACAGAAGCTCTTGCTGCTACAACAGCTGCTGTAGAGGGAAAACTTTCTAAATCTTTAAAAAGAACCCTTAAGAAACATTTTTCAGAGCTTCAAGAAGAATTAGCAGTGGCTGATGCTAAATTAGGGAATGCAATAAAAGATAAACTTAGTTTATCTTGTGTGAGCAATACAGCAATACAAGAACTAATGAGATGCATTCGAAGTCAGGCAGATGGATTATTAGCTGGTTTGCCCAAGAAAGAAATGACAGCCATGGCCTTGGGTTTAGCTCATAGTCTTTCTAGATATAAGTTAAAATTTTCACCTGATAAAATAGATACCATGATAGTACAAGCGGTTTGTTTACTAGATGATTTAGATAAAGAATTAAATAACTATGTAATGCGTTGCCGTGAATGGTATGGCTGGCATTTCCCAGAACTTGGTAAAATTATAACAGACAATATTGCATTTGTACGAAGCGTGAAAATAATTGGAACAAGAGAGAATACAATAAATACAGATTTATCTGATATTTTGCCTGAGGATATCGAAGAGAAAGTTAAAGAAGCTGCTGAGATATCAATGGGAACTGAAATTTCAGAAGATGATATCTTGAATATTCAACATTTGTGTGATCAAGTCATAGAAATTTCACAGTACAGAGCACAATTATATGATTATCTTAAAACCAGAATGATGGCAATGGCACCTAATTTGACTATTCTAGTTGGAGAACTAGTGGGTGCTCGTTTAATTTCACATGCAGGTTCTCTTATCAATCTTGCTAAACATCCTGCTTCCACTGTACAAATTCTTGGTGCAGAAAAAGCACTTTTTCGAGCATTAAAAACCAAGAAAGACACTCCAAAATATGGTTTAATTTACCATGCACAGCTTGTAGGACAATGTTCTGTCCAGAATAAAGGAAAAATGTCTAGAATGCTTGCAGCAAAAGCTTCTTTAGCAACAAGAGTCGATGCATTAGGAGAAGATGTGAATTTTGATCTTGGTACTGAACATAAAGCTAAATTAGAAAGTCGATTAAGAATACTTGAAGAAGGAAATTTACATAAAATCAGTGGAACTAGTAAAGCAAAAAGTAAATTTGAAAAATACCATTTCAAGAGTGAAGTTGTCCAATATCCAGTAGCTGCAGATACAACTCTTACAAGTAATAAGAGAAAATATTCTGATATAGAAGATAAGACAGTAACTGAAGAAAGTGAAACACAAATGAGCAAGGAAATTCCAAAAAAGAAGAAAAAGAAAGATATTGAGGATATTGAAGGATCCTCACAAATACAAAATGTAGAAAAAGATGGAAATGAACAAGAAATTACATCCAAGAAAAAAAATAAAAAAGTCAAGCAGGAATCCAAGCAGCATGAAGAAATAAGTGAATCTACAATTGCGAAAATAGAAGAAGATACAAATGTTGTTGCAACCCTAAGTGAACCACAGGATGAAAGTAATGGTTAATAATTTTTATTTAATATTTATATACATATGTGACATTCATTCTACACACACTTATTAAGCTAAAAATGCAGAATTTCTTAAATCAATTTAAATTTTAGTTTCAGAGTCTAAGAAGAAGAAAAAAAAGAAGAAAGAAAAACATGTTGTGGAAACACAAGGGACTTCTATTTCAGTAGAAGCAGCAGAGGGTGAATCAGTTTTGACAGAGAAGAAAAAAAAAAAGAAAAAAAAAGTACAACAAGATGAATAACTTTCATTGAAAGTTTTCTTTAGATTTATATGTGTTTATATCTATATAAACAGTTTAAAGGATTGATCATTAATACATTGGGTGCTCAACACATTTCAAATGTGACTCTGGAGGTGTACAAAAGTCCATAAACACCCCAGGTGAAGTTTATGACTTGCTTCCAGTTTTTCCCAGGTAAGCAGAGGTAAATAAAAATTATTTTTTATAGTTTCTTAACAAATATTTTTTATTCATTTACTTATCCGCGATAATATCTCGTTAAATGTATTTAGTGACATCTAACAAAAGCTATCTGCCATAAATCGCGATTCACTCTTATATTATGTCTAACTTTTTCTATCTTTTGCTTGTTGTAAGGTAATGTGATTTCTTTAATATTTTATTTGTATTTCACATCACTAGCAAAGTAATGTAAAGCAACATATAATATATTGCATATATAATATAGCAGAACCACAATTACACTTTGTTTACTTCTCAGAATATCATTTAAAATCAATATAATTTTTTATAATCTTATTTTAAATATATGTTCAATGCATTAAACAAATGAAACTTTAATTATTTTCAGTCAGTATATAATAAATACCCTTAACAAAATCTTTCTTGCTTGAGTAAAAACTATTAAAGCATTTATAGGTAATGAGGTCTCTGTGAAAACACATCTACTACAAATTAGTGACGCGATACTCAAAGTGTTAAAGGTATCATCGTAATGCAAATAAGAGTTTGATTTTATTTTATAAATTATAAATATACTGCAGAAAAAACTTTCCAATTACACATTGAATCGCGAAAATAATATTATATGTATATAGTTCTTATTTGAATGTATTAAAAATAATCGGTTCTAGGCATAATTGTATACGATACAATGTAGAATAATTTATATAAACTTGATATGAAATACTATTTTATTACGTAGTTGTTTAATCATCAAGTTTATCATGTATTATCATTGTAGAAGTTCTGTAAGATACTGTACACAATTACATATTTGTGAATTTATTGTTTACTCTTGCTTCCTATATCAAACTATTTTAAGTCATAATTAAATCATTTAAACCATTTATTCCTTAGCAGAAAACTATTATTTTGTAAAGATTATGTTCATTTCTTATAACTTTTATTGAATAATAAAAGAATATTCAATCGAAATTAACATATATTGTATATTGTATTATTGCAATGAAATTTACAAAAACTGTTATGTACATAATAAAAGTAAATCACTTTTATATAATTAAATTTTGGTTTATATCATTTACATTATATTATATTATATAAAAATATCACTGAAGAAAATGCTAATCTATTAATTTATTGAGTAGATCCTCATATGATTTAAAGGTGTTTTAAATTGAATATCTTAAAATAATTATTTTGTTTTCAATAAATTAATAAATATTTTATATAACAAGATACAATACTATGTATATGTATTCTTTTAACATTTGATAAAAATTGATTTTTCATATCATAACTTAATATTTATGGGTTTCATTTGAATAAGGATTGTAGTAATCACTTTTCATACATGATTTTAACATATCTTTATTGTTATACACATACACAAAAATAAGCTGATGTTAAATGTAAATTTTCAATGCTAGCATAATTGTATAATCCATTTGTAATATTTATAGAGCAATTCTTATGCAGGAAAAGTACAAAATGTTATATAGGACAATAAAAAAGATATTCTCAGAAATCATTATATAATCACTTAATAAACTTATACAAATGTATTTTGTACTTTATTGTAAATTGGTGTATGGATTACTTATATTATTGCAAAATAACATAACTTAATTTTATTACCAAATATTTGGCAAGACACAAATATTTTTTACAATTATTAATGATTTAAACAGTTTTTATTTATTATGTTAGATAAATATAACAATCTTTAGTTTATTAACGAACATAGGTTATAGATATATTGTCATCAAAGAATTGCATATTATTGTAATTGTTAGATTTGAATACTAATATACTAAAAAATAAAATGCTTGGAATTATGAAGAACTATTAAAGCATTCTATATGCATACCTACCAGAACCTTTCTATATATACGTATTCTATCAAAATAGAAATATTATTTTCCAAAACAGATCCACACGTATTATTTTGTTACTATGTTTACATTTATTTGATAAATGTATATATATATATATGTTCCATATATATTACATGTGTTTTTTTGCAATAGTATTTTATATCATATAAATCATAGTTGAAAACTATTATTATAATTATTTAGTCATCATAAAATTTAATTGTTTTAAACATTATCAGTTATTAAAAAATTTATGATTAAGATTCATATGCACACACTTGAACTATAAGTATTATTTTACATTTTAATGTATATAAAATTGATACATGTAACTCGTAGATATAATTATTTTTATATAGGCTAAAATAATAGTCTATCATTAAAAATATAATTTCCCCTTAATCCTTTTCTTTCTTATAAAAAAATTATTATAGCAAATTGATTATATATTGTTTATTCTCCAACACTTTATGATCAGGTAAATTGAATTCTCAAATCGTATTATGAATCTGAGACAACATTGCTTCGTGCAATGTTTAAGTTCATAAATACAGCTATTAAATTCTAAATATTTTAAATGATTACTTATTAATAATAATAAATTTCTATAAATTGATGCATAGAAATTTTATATTCGTTTATGATTTTTATGCGTATATGCTGTTTAAAAATATACATAACCAAAAATGTATGTATAATAAGTTTCATGTGTGACACAAATATATATATATATATGTATATATATATATTTGATCTTCTATTGATAGGAATGTGAGTATTGCAATCTAGGATAAGTAAAGATATATACAAATGAAATTATTATAATAAAAAAAATGAATATATAATGATTTTTTAAATCTATTATATATATCATACTATGGTTATATGAATTTGTAGCAAATTTAATTTTATATAAAAATCAGATCATCTTATTGGCTTGCCAAAAACTAAGATAGTTCATGATTAGTGGTGTAAATAAACAGTATAATTTTGAAATATTAACATTTTATATTGTAAACTAGAAAAATGTATAAGTCTGTATGTATAGGTATATATCAAATTACTTATGCTTATTTTTAAAATATTGAATTATGTGCATTATATGCTGCAACTTTTTATTCTGAAGAAGATTAACCAATTATATATTTTTTTCTAATTTATTGTTAATTATGGATTAGAAATTTTAAGAGCACAATATTTAAAAGATCAATAACATGTTTTGGGATACTAAAAGAAACAAATTATGTACTTTATAAAATAAATTGCATATTATTGCATATAATTTTTCATAATGGTATTAAATTTTATATCATTAAAATATCAACACATTGATATGTAATATAAAATGTAAAGAATAATGCAAGCATCTATTTATCTGTAAGCATGTAGATAGCAGTGCAAATACATATATACTGCTCTATTTTGCTGAATATTTTGAACTCCACATGCAAAGTTCAATGTTAGAAAAAGCATAAAGTTGTAATGTTTAATTTTATCATAAATTATTATTTCAAAATACATATAAGAAATCAAATTTTGTATACATTTTTATATATACTATATGATAAAATCCTCTTGTTTATACTATAATAAAAAATATAAATCGCCAAACTTACAATTGTGATTTCAAAATTCATTTTATTGATTTTCTACATGCATCTTATAGTTTCTGGGATAAAGTAGTGTATTAAAAAATAGAGTATACATATTATTTCCCATTTACCCTTTACTAGAAAAAATTCATGTCTGTAACATTAATAACATTATATCACTTAAATTTTAAATAAATTTAAGTAACAATTTTGTGTATGAAAAATGTATACAAAAAATATGTTATCTTAGCAGAAGAAAGTTATTTAAAAAAAAAAAAAACTTTTTTTTTTTTTTATAAAAATATGATAATCCAGAATTAATTAAATGATATACTCTTTTTTTTTATGTCTATAAATAATGTCTATAAACTTAATTGCAGACATGAGTTTTTGACTTAACATGATAATATAAGATTTTACATTTTTTGTTGTTGTTCTTGTAATATTTCCTATAGTTTCTATGTATATTTCCACTTTCGATCTCCTCTGAATGCAGAGACAAACATGTTATTACAATATATTATTTTCTTGTAATATTATAAATTAGTAATTTATTTTATAAGTCGCATTTCCACTCAAATTTGTACAACTTGCTGATTGTAAAGCATAAGTTACTATAAATGATTTAAGAAAGTAAAATGTATGTAATATCTGATTTATATGACACAGTTATTTATTAATTATCAATGAAAAACCAAAGTATATTTGTAACAATAAAGAAAAAAAGTTTTTTTTTTTTTTAGAATATATATATATACTTTAATGGTCTGATCATCAGCCTGCGAATATTTGAGCAGACACAGCACATATTTTGAAAAATTATGAAAATATTAATACACCCTTTAAAGGAATTCTTCTGGACAATATATAATTGCTTGAGAATTGTAATTGTTATTTATGTGATTAATAAAAATCGGAAAATATTTACTATATTGTTAAAATATCCTGATGGATCGAAATATTATTAAACAATGAATAATAATTACATACTTAGTACAATATATATCCAAAAAAAAAAGTTCAGTAAAAAAAGAAAAAAATAATTAACATTAATACAATGATGGAATATAGCACATCTATAAAAAAAATTGTTTTGTATGAAATAGAGAAACAAAAAGACAAAAAAATTCGTGCATATTTCCTTATAAGGGTATACCTAGTCCCTACCAAAGTAGTGACATATTGCACACAAGACTCATTTTATTGCAGGCTGTGCATTTATGAACTTATACTACAACCACCAGCTGAATAGTCTTATCTACAAACCTAAATATTTATAGTCTACGACTATATATGTTTTATATATCATGATTCTTTTAGAATACTATAATCGTATATGCAATATATGTATGTACAATACATAAAATAATAAATTTTTATGATAATTTACCAAATTTAAATTTACCGAATGCTTGTGAATAAATTTAGTACAGACTTATTTTCTTTCTGACTGCGTGCTTTACTGAACACATTCCAAAAACGTAGAGTTTCATCTCCAGCACCTGTTACAATGGCTTCACCATCAGGTGACATGGCTAAATACAAAACTCTATAAGAATGTCCTGTTAATTTTGCAACTTGTGTTAAACTTGGATATTTCCAAACTAATATTTGATTTTGGGAATAGCCATGTGTACTGACTAGTTCTGAACTATGTTTACTCCAAGCTAAGTTACAAACTTGAGATCCAGTATCAACACATTGCATAGGTTGACCAGTTAATGTATTCCAAAATCTGATACATCTATCTGCTGTACCACCACCTGAAGCCAGTAAGCCATGATGATGAGGAGACCACGCGATCGCCTTAACAGCAGCCAAATGCTCTGTATAAGTTTGTATTGGTGATAAGGAATGTAAATTCCAAACATAAAGACGATTGTCATTTCCACCGGAGGCCAAGTACTGATTATCTGGAGACCATTTTAAGCCACAAACTTCTTGTCTGTGAGCTCCCAAACGTCGTTCACTCACGACACAAGGAGTTCGTACATCTCTTTGTAATATCAATCTGTCTCTACTACCAGAAGACAGAACTTCTCCATTCCATGCCAAAGCACCGACTCTGGCACTATGACCATGCAATTTGCTTACTTGCTTGTTTACAGCCACATCCCATACTTGAATGTACCCTAAATGCGTTCCTACTGCAACTAAATTTCCTCTTTCGTTCCAGGCTACAGAAGTGACGCTATTTCCATCGCTGGATAAGTCACATAATCTGGTTACTTGACTGGTACAAGCAGACCACAAGTACACACAACTGCCTAAGCCAACGCTAAGGACATTTTGTGAAGACCAATCCACTAAGTTCAAATAAAAATCGTCTTGCAATTCCGGAGCATCAAGTACTTTAAAAGGTATTCTTGAAATTTTTCTAGTTGCTTTTCTCGGAGATCGTAATAACTTTTGACTTTTAGCACTTAAAGGAGAAAGAGAGTAAGGCGAACTTTGATCCAAGAGTGTATGATCTTTCGTGGGTGTAGTAAATTTAAACAAGTTTTTCGACATAAGAGGCGATAGTATTCTTCGTTCCTCGCACTGACCCTTTACATCTTCTATACTAGCACCTAGAAGCTCATTTTTCAAGAGACACGAATAAGCTATACCGTCTCGACTGCCTTCACCATTTTCACGGGTCTTCTTTGTCGCAAGACCACTTCGGCCGCTTTCAGAAATCATTGAGAAGGTTGTTTGCCAGTTGTTACCAGACCTTGTCGGTATAAATCGATCGAAACTATTGTTTGTCATTTTTGTTGGTGAAAAATATACAGGCGTATAATAGGCAGGAGTTGCGAGATTATCTATGTGGCTCTCGCTACTCGACTTTAACAGTCGCTTCTCGTACTCGTGATGAAACATCTTCCGATACACCACGAAATATAACGTACACACTAGCTTTTTCTTTTCAGTCACATTCTTTAAAGTGGCTGCACATTCATTTAATTATAACGTAGCCACTTAGATTACACATATATCGGACATCTCTTTTCTCTTTTCGAGAGCCGACACTATCTGCCGATAAAACTGAACTATTTAACCCGTTACGTCGCCATTCGACGTCAACTCGAAAGATTTTTCATACGGAGAGGGCAGGAAAAACGACTCGTCTTCCTCCAATCGAAAGGCTTTATTTGAAATTTTGCTTCGAACGCGACAGATGGGAAACGTGAATGTAAGTGCTGAGGCTAGCAAGAACTATGCACGTAGCGACATCCTAACAATTTTATTTTTATGCCTATTTTTCTTTATTCAACCTATTTGAAAAGGACTTTCTATTCCTTTTCACTATTTTATCGCTTTATCGTTCTTTCATTATTCTATCCTTTAGATATGTATCTGACTCATATGTTTACTTCTCTATATTATTAAGGTTTCTTTACTCACAAACGGTAATTATTTTCGAATCTACCGTATCACTTCATTTTTATCTTTATTATGATTTTCTAAAGTTCATATTTTTTAGATGACAAAGAAGATTCATAACATCACGTTTGTGTCATACGAAATATATTACGTACATGATATGACAGAAAATATATTAGAAATTTATTACAGTTCTTTTTACAAATTTCTTGAAATTTTTTATTGACGTGTGATTTTGTGTAAATAACATACGATTATTTATATATATGTATGTTATAAATGTAGCTTTTATATTATATTATTTTATAATAATTTGCTATCTTTCTTTATTAATTACGTAGATATCTTATAGATATAGATATATTAAATTTATCTTATGAAGTTGTGTATTTGTGTTTGCAATAAATTTTAAAGAGGATCATAAGCACAAAAAATGAACCTAAAAGAATCTCTTATTCCATAGACGAATGAATGCCAAAGTAGAGATCACATCATATTTGATATTATTATCAAAATAAACTTAATAATGTTTATGTTTTCAGAAGTTACAAAACCGAATAAATACAATGTTATTTGTATGACTCATCTTTTCTTTTCGCATAAGGTTATTACAATTGTAAAGCGTTCCAAAAATCATTCCGTTATGTTCACGGACATCCTGAATGGTCGTGAACTATCAAGCGTTTGGAAAAGTTAGTGACACTTTTAATACTGAAGTTACTTAACGGAAAGAAAAGGCGAGTTATATAATTTGACTTTATTAACATTGTAGTTAACTTTTAGTAGTTGATAAAAACATTTATAAGAAAACTATTCGTTTCTATAATTGTTAGAATTAAAAGAAAACAAAAATCTAACCTTTTCTTAATTATAGATATTAAATAGACGTATAAAATATTTCTTATTAAACATGTAATAAAAGTTTATGAGGATATATATATATTGTCTTTACTAGATTTTAAATAAATATTTCTTTTTTTACATCTTTCTTTTTTGCAGAGAATTATAGAATCTAATATGGGTGGCCATGGACATGGACACGATACTATTAAAATACCTTCTTCTGACTGTTATAAGATAGAAAATTCTCCAGCATTAGTAAAATTTCAAGAACGTTTAGCAAGTGAAGGTTTAGAAGATCCATGGTTAAGAAATGAGGCATGGCGTTATCATCCTAATTATAAAACAAAAACACAACGTGTACTGACATTTTGTCTTAGAGGTTGGAAGATTGGTATTCCAGCATTCTTAATAACTGTAGGAATTGAACAATTGTTAGCATTGAATAAAAAAGATGATCATGATCATGGTGATCATCATTAATATAATTATGTTCATAAAATGCAAGAATTGCTAAACTATTAAGCAGTACTACAAGTGTAGAAATACAAAAATAAATTACTGGGTAAATATTCGTTTTGTAAAGAATTATTTCTCTTTATTTATTTTTTGCATAAGTAAATAAAATATTATTTATAAAAAAAAAGGTATATCTTATAAGTTATATTGACTGATAGTCATATATTTCTATCATAATCTATTACATTAAAAATCTTTCATCTAATAATGTTTTACTGCTTAAATTTTTTCTTCCACTGTATTTAATAATTACAATGAATAATTGCGAGAGTATAAATGTAACAGCAGCAGCTAATATATAGTTATCATATAAAGTTAGGACAAAAAGAAATATTGTAATTTCAAATGTACCTATCAACCATTCATTTCCATAAAGTATTACTTGACTAAATGAATAATCATTATCTGAAATAAAATGATATAACTTAAATTATTTCTGATAGTAACATTACAAATCTATAGTTATTGCTTGCTGTTTTACCAATATAGAATACAGATGTTTTGTTAGTGTTTGTATAGAGAATGTCACAAAGTTTTTCAATCAAGTGTTGTTCTTTAATAATGTAATCTTCATCTTTAAAGCAATGATCCAGAAATTCACATAAAAATTGGTTCAATTTTACACGTGTATTACAAATGTGATTCCAATCCATGGAAGTATAAATATTCTTCTTTAAAAATCTATTGGTTATCTAAAAACGTTCATTAATAAGATGGTTAGATATCTTTTGAAGATTAATTTACCTTTATACATATTATTTTATGTTTTGTGCACTATTAATTTTATATGGTAATTATATTCACAGGTATTGATGATTGTGAAGAATTCACAAAATTCTTTTCAGTGTAAAATTTTTCATAGAATGTTCTGAACGTTTCTGTAACTGATACTATAAAGTTTTGTTCTATTGTACCAGGAACAAGACCTCTATGTGCACATAATTGATTCTCTTCATTCTTTAAATTGTTTATTAAAGTAAATAAATCTGTATCAGAAAATCCATGGACTGATCTATGAAGTAAAATTAAGTAAAATAGATATTATCAATATCTTGTATTCATTAAAATAATGTTTAGGTAATTTTTTATTACCTTCCATGGATATAAAATCCATAATAATTATATTCTAAGATAAATACACTGATATTAGCAATTGAACATAAATCAACAAATTGCTGCATTTGATCTTTTATAAATCTTTCATAAAATATAATGGATGTTAAGTATTGAATAAAATAAATTGTAATGTAGACTATAGCACAAACAGCATACTGCAATGAAAAATTCATTTTCACATCAGGGTGTTTAGTAATCGTTATTTCTGGTATAGCTAAGCTCCAATATTTTACACCTATAACCTACAGTGATAAAAATTTATCAGTATTTAATGGTATTTTTAATGAATATAAAAATAAGTTAATTATATTTAATATTTAAGTTAAATTACCTCTAAAACAATCAAAGTACTAATTATTTGTAATGATATATTTATCTTCCGTTTTGTTAGTAATTTTAACCATTCATTAGCAACAAGATATGCTCTCCATATACTAACTGATAGCTGAGTATTACTTTGTTCTTGCATTGAAGATTTTGATATAGAATATGTTACTTGGAGTTCTTCTTGTTCTACAGGTTTGAAAATTTGGCTATGTGTATCTTTTTTGCTCGTTCTTTTAAACGTTTTATTCCTTTTAGCTGCAATAATTTCAGATGGAGCTTTTGGATTCTCGTCATTACCGTCATTTAATATGTTAGTGTACAATTTTCGAAATGAAGTATAAGGAGAATCGTACTTTGATGGATTACGTGTTATTTTTGGCTGTTCCCAATCGATGAAAAAGATATGTATGTCCCAATGTTGATAAATAAATCCCATAATTTCTACAATCTGTAAAATGAAATAATTTGGAAATAATGAATAATGAATAATGAATTGGAATTGTATAATTATATGATTTTTTTTTATCATTTTGAGTATTAAATGCATCTTTAGAATTATATGTATATACATGTATAGCATACTTACTTTTAGACAAAATCCAATTATAGTGAAAATCTGTATATTTTTTTCATCAGATATAGTTGGGAGTAAAGTATATGGGATCGTTTGTCCTTTAAAAAATATAAATAAATATATGCATACACTAATTGATGCAATAATAAGAGTGTTTCCTATAGCACCCATCACATATATAAAGAACCACAATGAAACAGTTGCATTAGGAGTACAACCATAATTTTTTTTACAGTATGTCCAAGTTCTCAATGCTGAATTGATAATTGCTATGCTTGATAAAATACCAATAAATATCTAAAAATTATTTTAACATCTATATAAATCATGATTAAGAAAAGATACTGCAATTTCAGAGAAGTAATAATATTTACCTGGGTATTAGAATTTATATGATTTTCCTTTAAAGCAAATGTTACTTTATAATCTATTGTAACTTCTACATTTCTAGAAATTTGGTGCTCCATTAATTCTCCATATTCTATAATTACTATGGGTGGATAAATTTTTCCACGAGCTTTACCACAAATATTTACTCTAGTCAAACAAAGTTATTGCATGTCATATTATATGAGAATATATACGAATAATATTAGAAACATATAACTTACAAGATAGTAAATGATTTCATATAGCGAAGTACTGACAAGTTCGATTTCTTTAGAAATGTACCAGTTACAAAATTTGGCAATGCTTTAATACCACTTATATTGTCCACAAAAAAAAATTTCCTAACAAGTTGGGTCTCCAAGATATCATAATCATTCTGAAACATGAATAAGACTGAAACAAATTCCACACTTTATGTGATTATTATATACATTAATGTTCTGATATTATGCTTGATTTGATGTATATATGTTTTTTACCTCATATTCTTTTTTTATATAAATAGGTACTGCATGTGAAAGAACTTTTTCTTCCTCTTTGAATGTTAAATATAGTTGTGTAAATTTTACTTCCATATTTAGCAGATCCTTTACAGTGATTATACATTTTTTATTAAGATTAACTCCAAACCTAACATTTGTAAGGAAATGACAAGGCATGTTTGGACTATCTATTTCAAGTAATTTGCCTTCTAAAGAAAATGTTGCCATTGTAAAATTCAATGTATTATTCTAAAACAAAAAATGTTTAGATTTTATAGAAAACCAGTTGATCTTGATAAAACAGATGTTACAAAACATTTGTATACATCATCATCCTTTCCCAGACTATATATTTGTGTGATATTTTTGGCATTTAATATCAATGATGTTTCATCTTTATTGTAAAATAGTTTCACCGGTGCCATATGTGTTTGCATAAATAATGCACATTGTATGCTGTTCACATATAGAGATAAAACACATATGTGTGATAAATGTTCGCAAGACATCTTGTCTTTATTCTAAAAAATCATATTAAAGATTCATAAGGATTATTTTCAAAGTTTTGTAAGATAAATTTTCTACTTACTTTACAGAAGTACATTGCTGCTTGTAATTTGGTTCTAAGATAATAACTATCTATATTCTCACTTTGAAACTTTATTGTATAAGTACTTTTAACATCTGGCCAATCTGAAAGATTGTCTTTGTTTAAACAGTATCCTTGTATTCTAACATGTGATGCCATTGGACAGATACAGTTTCTTTGATTTCTATTATCCAAGTTATTACATGGCAAACATTTAGAGTTTTCTTTGGATGGATATGTGTCTTTTGGACACGGAAGACATTCTATACTACTTAATAATGTACCATTCCAGTTTCTTTCCACTATAAAAAGCAAGTTTAAAATATATTTTGCATTAATTTATGTATAAGTATATTAAGCATATATATAAGTATGTATTCTTATAGAAAGTACTTAGTATTTCATTAGATGAACATTTGCAGATGTTATTTTTGCAAACAATACAGTCCTTGCCATCAGTAGTTACAGTTTGATTATAATCACATTTTCTACAAATGGGATTACCATTTTTAAAACCAATTGTTTTACTAAATTTATTACAAACACATCGTAAATCTATAAAAATCATTAAACAATTGCCGAGATAAAAATATACAAATAAAAACATAGATATATATATTGTATATTTATAAATTAGAAATTATGTTAAAGTAGGACTTACGATCAGTGCTGGGTTCAAGAAAGTCGAAGATATTACATTTGCGACAAGAAAAATATTTTGTATCAAAATATTCATCATTTTTACACAAACTTGGCTGTGATAATTCCAAAATTTCATTATTGATACCAATCGTTTCATCGATTGTTAAAATAAAGACTGCAAAACATAAAATAATAAGATTATTGTCAAAATAATACATTCTTTGGTTACGTTTTACAATTTTGTTTATACTACATAGTCGTTTCCATGACAACAAGATGGCTGCAAATGTAGTCGTAGGATATCACGTTAAAACGGACTAATGAAATTTTATGTATAAATTTTATGTTTCTTCGACATTTTCCTAGATATCTGTCTTTGCATACATCCGTAATTTATAAAAAAAAAGTCGACGAAGAAATATTGCTTATTAATCCGTATTTATTCTGGCAGTAAAATGTACGAAAGAAGTAAATGATTCTAATGGAAAGAGATTTTTCTCCGTATATGGAATTACAAGATTTCCAAAATATCACTATTCGTTACTATTATATCATTTATTTCAATGTACCGTTACTTAAATGTTATGGTGTCCGGTAAGATAATATCGTAATACATGTCGACGATACACGTGATTTATAGTAAGTAAAGCAGGATACCGTGTCAATGATATAGTTTCGAAACAATGATGCATAGTCTAGATGTGTGCATCGCGATTGATATATGTCTATTGCGATTAATCTAAAAATAAAAATGTCATACAACAAATATATCCATAGATACGTATTTAATGCGTTATTTGTATACTTTAGAAAATTTTTATCGATTACATGAAAACTAGTTTTTACAATTTTATTCGTTTAAGAATCAACAATGACATTATACGAAGCAAATGACGTAATATCTAGTATACTAATCGAAAATACTTCGCCGATCAACCACAATTAACGACGACCTTGCGCCAATATTGAAAATTTAACAAGAAATTCTCGCCAAACCGACGTATTCTGTCCATTCGTATTACAAGGGACAAGGATTTTCTCGATTTTATGTGACGTTCTTGCCAAAATATATATGTACAGATATGTATATATAAATATATATATCATACATGCATATATATACATGTACTTCAATTGCCTTCGAAGGTATACGCGAAGATTGTCGTTTAAATGAACTGCGCGAGAAATCGATATAAATCGATATAAATTTCTCTTAAATGGCGGAATTTCAGAGAGATTCGAAAGAAATACTTATTTGAGGTTAGTTCGCGTATTTTATGGGGAGAGTGAAGTGACATTCTGGGAATCTTTTTTTTGTGATTTACACAAAAGGATAAAGATAGAGAGATAAGTAAAGACAGATGGATAGATATGTAAAAAAAGAAAGAGAGAGAGAGAGAGAGAGAAAGAGAGAGAGAAAATTAGCGCGAGGACAAAGTGGCGAACTTTCAAGAACTGCACGCATAGGCGCGTATAGAAAGGGACGATCGTATGTAGGTACAACAAGAAGCAAGAACAACAACTCAATTTGCATTGCTCGTGCCAAACATTCCCCCACCAACTTCGAAATCGAAGGGACACGAGCCCCGAGAGGTAGGGGTACACAAGAAAATGTTATAAGCGAAAATAAAAGCAAGAAAGAAGGCAAGGTCCCCGCGAGTGGCGAAGCTTTAAAGACGAGAGGGTAGTTTTTTTGCAGTCTGTGTAGGTGCTTCGTGGAGCGAGCGTCGTAGCAAAGGTATATCGCTCCTTTTTGTTATCTGTTTCTTGTTCTTCTTCTTTCTCTTTTAAGACAAACTTTTTCTTAGAAAGAATCTTTTCTTCTCGGCTTAAAATCGATTTATCGTGCTTCGAAAATTTGTTGACGAATCGTACGAACAAAGTGTGGTGAATATTCATTTTATGTGTAATACATTTTTTCTTTTTCTTTTTTTTCTTTTCTTTTACAATTCACCTTTTTTTCATTTTATTCTCGTGCGTATGAAATATATTAATATTACAATACGTACCATTAAACAAGGAAGATCGATTGATGTGATAGTCGAACGAGTTGTTGTACCTTAACGTGGCCTGTTTTTTTCACAAGACAAATATACTCCTCTTGTCTAAATATAACAATTAGGATCGAAGTTGACGCTATCACGTTGACCGATCGAGAAACTAAGAAATCGAGTCTTATATCTATCGTGTCTTTTAATTAAGAGAAAGGGAGAGGGGGTTATATAAAGCTTGTGTATCTTCGACCGATCGCAACGACTTTGCAGGCTCTTTAAGGAGAATTGAGAAAAAAGAAGAAGAAGAAAAAGAAGGATGTGGGATGATGAACCAGCTCCGTGGGATCTTGATGAACCAGCTGCCGAAGAAACAGAAGCCCAAGAAGGGGCCCCGGAAGGGGCAGCTGAAGGGGCTGAACCCGGTGAATTACCAAAAGTAAAACTTGAGAAGATCGAACCTCCAAAGTACAATCATCACTGGGTGCGCCCATTATTTCTCAATTATGCCTATCTTTACGATTACAGGTAAGCGAAGATAATTAAAACGTAAGTGAGAATGAGGTGAAATCAAATCAAATGTGAAAAAACAAAGGAATGAATTAGAAATTATGGTTGTCTCGTAGGAAGAATTATTACGACGACGTAATCGATTATCTCGATCAAAGACAAAAGGGTTTGTATCGTGAGCCTCCAAGGGCACAGGAATGGGCAGAAAGGGCTATGAGGACGTACGATCAGAAGAATATTGATAAGAGTATTAAGAGATCCGCCGATATGAAGTACATCACTAAAATGGAAGTTAAGCCAAGACATTATAGTTACCATACGCGAGCATATTATAGTTTGAAGTATCAGAGAATTCTTTGAATTATCATTTTCGACGGAGAAAGATCGACGAAGATCGATGGATTAACGATCTTATTATGTTCTTCGTCGATATTGCTATTATCGATAATGCCAGTGATAAGCTGTTAATCCTTTTTTTAATCGGCTTACCTATACGTCGTAAAATGAATATTCATCTTATAAATGAGAATATTGTATTTTAAAAATAAATCGTAGTCGTTGTAGATATTTATTTTAGATCTTTCATTAAACGGAGGAAAAAGATTACGGTTTACCTCTGGCTAAATTCATCTATCGAATAGCACTTACCGTCTAATTTTATCGATAATTTCATTTCTAGATAAATTCGATTCGATTTCATACCCGATTCATTTATCTTCGTAGATATATATTTTTCATAAATAGGGACTGACATTCGCATAAAACATCGATATCTTATTCCATCAGCAAATCAATCGTCATAAATCTAAACGCGTATTCGTTTTATTTGTTTCGTTTGATTATTTATTTGTCAACAATTTTATGATATAGCTGTGACGTGCTCGTGTACTATGCCTATTGTATATGTATTACCGCTATAAATCGGTATTATAGAATACACGTGCACTTTTAATTAACGAAATTCATAAATTACTTTTCATTCCCATTTTTCATCCCCCTCGAGTTTTAAATATTATATACTTTTAGCGAAGTAAGTATCATCGTAGATGCGCGCATAATGCAGGAATTTAGGTACGAACGGAAATGGTTCTCGTTGTTACACGATGGAATCAATTACATCAGAAAATAATAATAATTTTACTTTTTATTGTAAATATGTATTCGCATCAATATACGTAACGTAGTCATTTTATATTCAGCAATTTCCACATTAATAGTGTATATGTATATATGCATGTATATATGTATATACAGATTCAATTAAAATACACGTTTAAAAAGGGTCAAATCGAACAACAAATTCGATCCAATCGCGATGACGAACAAAGTTTTTTAAAAGGAGACGCTCTTCTTCCGTTTCAGAAACTTTCTTTTTATCGGTTGCATGGCAAGAACATCTAATGGGTCTTCGACAAATTCATTAGCATCGGCTAAAGAGTTAAATCGAGCTCTTCCTTTGAAAGCTCGAGGCGTTGATATTTCCGGATCTACGTTTTGCATTCTTGCCCACTGTAATATAATTTGCGGTTTGGCTTTAGATTTTTCTGGAACGAGTTCCATATTGGCCAATTTCCGTGATCTATCGAGTTTCTGTGTTAGAGTTATGTTGTCTTGATCGTCTTCGTTATTATCGAATTTAGTTGCGTGTCTTTGGAAAGCATTGTCGGCGGCTTCTAAGGTGTTCTTGGCCTTCTCAATTTCGGCGTTCAAATCGATTACGTCGAAAATACGGTCCTGAAAGTAAACGAATTTGTGAATGTTAAGAAAATGAATCGATCGTAGATGTATATGGTCGTAGATCACTGGAAATTCTTCGAAAATTCCAGCCTATAAGAACGATTTAAAAGTGCATATACGTAGATAATAAATCCGCTCGTTTTGCACGCATTAAGAGGGTATTTTGGTTTACAGGATCAAAAAAATCTATCTCAACTGTTGAAAAATTTCTGAAATATATTTTTAAAATATGAAAGGACGAAATTTGACAAATAGATCCCGTTTTATGAATGCCTAAAGTAGAAGTGATATAAAAATAGAAAAGTACGTAAAAATCCATAAGTTCCATGTATTTATACAACAATCTATTCGTATATTTTTTTTTCTTTTTATATTCAGACTAATTATTTTTGTTTCGTATGACTGATAAAAGGTGGGCGTTCTATGTTTATTATCACTACATTGCAACTGTACGAAATCAATGATTATTTTTTTTGTTTAAATTATGTTTTCCTTTCCGAGATGTCGGATAAGAATAGAAAAAGATTAATCATCAGAAAAAATACTTTTTAATGCAACATCTGAAAGTGAGTGGCGATTGATATTTTCTAAGTACTGCAAAATAAGTAGATTCTTTAAAAAAGTCGTTTAATGAAATGAAATATTAAAAAGTAAGTACGTAGAATTGAAAGTAGAAATTAAAAAAAAAAAAAAAAAGAAAAAAAAGGAATAAAATAAATTCCTAGTTATCGTGAAAAAAATTATTGTCCGAACCAGAGTACCCTCTCAAAAGAAGTGAACCTGCATGTCTCTTCTCTTGCGTCTCAATTCGGCCAAATCTTCCTCGAAGGCAGCCGCGGCACGTTCTTTGTACCGGCGTTGATTCAAAACGAAATCATCTTCGAAATCGTCCTCCGGATATGCTCGGCCACGTCCGTCGTAAATAAAGTCCAGATCGTCGTAATAATCTCCACGATTTCCCGATAAGTTTCGGGAGCCTGAAATGTTAGTGGGAAGGTGTTAGCTAGTAATAAGGATAAAATGCTAAATGAAGTTAAATACCTGTAAAATGCGTTACATTACACAACCAGGATGACTCATGTAAAGTGTTACAACGACCTTATTTTTATTTTTGTTAAATAAGAGGATATTTCAAAACGGTATTATTAGGTTTAGTAAGAATTATTGAAGTAAGAAATAATTTATATTTCACTCCATTTAATGACGTAAGTTAATAATGCGGAGAAAATTAATTTTAAGTAGATATATTTAACTGTTGCGATGAAAACAGTTCGTAACGTTTTACGTTGGCCATCCTGTATACATTGATATCTATTTTTGTGTATCGTTAAACGAGTCAAGATTATATCTTGGTTGTATTTAGTAACAGCTAACATCCAATCCTGCTATTAGATTTTATTACGTCGTTACATATATTATTCCGCAAGTAAAAATTGAATTTTATTAGAGTAACATGCAAGAAAAAAAAGGAGTATTGTATGTACATGCGTGAGAAATACAAATTGCAAAGCGTAACAAGATAATTCAACAGTAAAGACAACACGATATCAATAAAGGTAGTACATGATGTTTCTCAAGTTTTACAACAAAATTTATTGGTAAACGAGAAAGAAAGAAGATATATACAGTAGCGTGCAGACATAGAAGTAATTTCTTTCTTAACGTTTAATCCTTACAAGAACACTTACTATGTACTGCAATGTATTTTAAGGTACATACATATATAGTCGATTTAATAGTCTTTTTTTTTTTTACGTAGAAGTGTATTCCCGCAGAAACAATAAAATTTCGTGAAGTATTACTTAAATAGAACGAAGAATATGAGGATGGTGGTCACAATGATCTTTCGGTGACGTAATAAAGTCATAGTTTTTTTGTTATAGATAACTCGTGATTGGCTATAGAGCACAATCCTTTTACTCATAGTCACTTAATTAATAGAAATACAATTAAACCGTCCTTTCGTTTCGGATAAGTCGAACGATTGAAATGAATGAAAAAGAAAATAAGAAAACTACTACCTGTATCCTGTAAATTATTTAAAGAAGTGAAATAATAAAAGGTATCAATTAATATGGTCTCATTTAAGACGATTTTAAGCAATGTGCAATAAAGAAAATCGACTAAAATATTGTATCGTAAAATGGGAAAGTTTTAGCGGGAGAGGTGAGGCAAGAAGAGCATCGTGACCGCAATGAATAGAGCATGAGATAGAGAACTAGAAGGTGACGTGTTTTTCGGTGCGTTCATTACGCATGGAAATCTTTTTACTGCTGCTACTGAGGGCGGCAGAGGATCGTTGATATTCGTCGATAAGAGGAGGAGAAGGAGGAGAAGAAGCAGCGATGCTCTCGTTGACGAGCGCCCTCAAAGCAGCAGCTCTGCGTTCTCTCTTGGCTTGTCTCTCGGCCAACTCTTCCATCTCGGTCTCGAGATCGTCGAGGCGTGCTTTCGTTTGCCTGGCTCGAGTGGCAGCCGCACCAGAGAGCATCGAGTCCTCCTCGTTGTCGTTTATCAACTTGGACCACCTGGTCAAAGAGGTGGAAGGTTGTTTCTCGATCTCATCGCCGATGGAAGCTAAAAGCTTTGAACGTTTCTTGCTGAACGTCGAGTCAGTTTCCTCGATTTTCTTATTGAGTGCGGCGTCCATTTCCTGATCGAGTTCCATCGCTGCCACCTTAGCCTTGAAACGACGCGTCGTTGAGGCGACCTCATTCGCGAAATCATCAGCGAACCTGCGTTGAGTCCGTTGTCCACGGCTATCGTAGACGGTTTCCTCCTCGTCACCAGGGAGTAGAAGAGGGTTGTACTCGGTGCTGGTCAAGGGTGCTAGTACTTGGGAGGCACGGGTACGAGGGTCGAGGTCGAGGTCAAGGTCACGCCCGAAGGAGTCGTTCCGAGGACCGGAAAGGTCTCGCGAGCCTGTAAAAACCGACAGAACTTTTCATCTCTTCGCGGGCCTACCCATCTACATGCGTATGGTGATACACATAATTGATCGTATGTTCCATCAGTCTGATTTTAAATTAACGATGTCTCCTAAAATTGTATATACATGAAAAAAATTAATGTGCTCGGAGAAACTACGTCGAGAATTTATTAAATAGTATGAAATCTGCTTTTTTATAAGATTTTTTCTTATCAAATTCTTTTGTAAAAGTCGAATGTAAATTGTCATACGTGCATTCTTTAAATATCATCAACTGCAGTCGACAAAAGATTTCAATTGTAGTGGTTAATAATCCTAATTCTAAAATTTATCAATTTTGACGTTTTTTGACAAGCAGTTGTATCAATGAGATCTATAAAATATATCAAATTGATTGTTACAACAGGATTTAATGAAACAGTTCGTGAATGCTATATACAGTTTATATTTTTTATTACTACTAAGTCGATTGCCATTTTTTAACAATTTC